>NC_089504.1:13981784-14283118 GCF_036850995.1 Saccopteryx leptura | reverse complement strand
CAGAGCTGTCAGGGTTATAGATAGCAGCTAGGCAGGCACAAGACACCCACCCCCTCAGGGCCACTTCTCAGGATCCCCAGTTGGAAGAGCAGCACCGAACTATTTGCAGCTTGAGCCATTCAGCCGCTGTCACCGACTGCTCTCCTGGCGACATAATCCGTGTGTGTGTTTACTCATTCACACAGCCAACTTTTATGAAGTGTCTTCCAGGCAGAGCGCTGCAGTGCTGGGAAACCCGTGATCAAAACAGACACACTCTCTGCCAGGGAGGGGCCCGTGTCGTGGGGAACCCGTGTGAATAAGAGCAATAAAATGGCGTTTTATTGTCTAACCCTGTTTTATCCATGTCAGGGGCTCTTTACAGTATTTTACATATACATAGAAATAGATGACCCATAAAAAGCAGCTGAATGGATTTTTTTTTTTTTTTTTTTTTTTTGTGTCACAAAACTTGTAAGAAGACTCAAAATGGTGTTCGTGGTAGTGATGTGTTTTTCTCTCCCAGCTTTAGGCCCGTGTTGGCCCAGACACCCAGAGTCTGGCGCATAGCGACTGCTTCTCAGTGAATGTTTGTCGGGTGAATAAAGCTGGGAGCATGTGACTGGCCACTCACTTGTTGAACAGATCAATGCCTGTAAAGGGATAATCCATGAACTTAGACAGGGGTCTCAAACTCAGGGCACCTGGTTGGCAGTGTTCATGAGTGAAGCAGGCTGGGATGGGGAGACATGAAGGAGTGGTGGGGTCTGAGGCAAACTGGCACTTCCCAGCTCAGGGGGCCTCTGCCCAGCTTCATCCAGCTGAGGGTGAAGGCTCATGGTTGCCAGATCCTCCGGGTTTCTCAGAGAAGTTGGAAACCTAGATTTAACGTAATTGGCTGACAACTAAATTAGCCTAGAAAGATTGCAGACCAACAGAGGGTGGTGAGTGGGCAAACAAAGCACGCTTGTAGATCGCTGGTTTGCAGCATCTGTTCCAAATCTTCCCAGCCATCTGTGGGCTCTGTCAGCGGAGGGCTTGCCCAGGCCCGTGCCTGGAACCCGCCGGACTCCTCCTCAGGGAGTGGGGCCAGCACTCCTCACGCACTTTTTTTCCCCCTCATACCTCCAGGTCTTTGTCTGGGTTGGAAAGGATTCTCAAGAAGAGGAAAAGACAGAAGCCTTGACCTCTGGTGAGGACCCAAGTCGGCCTGCGGGTCTGTCTCGTGGGGCGGGGTGGGGGCAGCTTCCTTAGAGTCTGGGAGGTCAGGACAGCGGGGTGGGGACTTCCTCATTCACGGCCAGTCCCTCATGATCCCTGCCGCTGGGGTGGTGAGGGAAGAGCTTAGTTCCTTCAGAAAGCCTTAGGTCACGCCAGGAACGGGAAGGGGCAGCTAGCAGGTGTGTCTGGTTCCCAGAATGCCCCAGGGCTGCACTCGTCAGGGTTTAGGTGATGGGAAGCAGACCCCTGGGAGCCGAATGGACCTGATTTGGGAGCTGGGAACCCCAAAGCTGGTTCTTAATATCTCCCAATAGGGGACAGTGAGCGAAAAATGATAGAGCTTTGTGAGGCAGAAGCTTAAACTGTTACCCCGTCCCTTCCTGTGTTCCTGGGCGGGGCAGGGGAAGAGTCATGTGAGAATCATTGCCCTGAAGGGATCGTGGTGCCCAGTGCCGAGGCTGGGCATTAGGGACTGTAGGACCGGAATCCACCGCGGGCGGCTCGTGCTCAGAACTGCCTCTCCCCAGCGAGGGAGGCACTAAGTTCCCGGGTTCCTTCCCCCTGTGTGCCTGCAGCGAAGCGGTATATCGAGACGGACCCAGCCAATCGCGATAGGCGGACCCCCATCACCGTGGTCAAGCAAGGCTCTGAGCCTCCCTCTTTCATGGGCTGGTTCCTCGGCTGGGATGACAGCTACTGGTCTGTGGACCCCTTGGACAGGGCCCTGGCTGAGCTGGCTGCCTGAGGAAGGGCGGGCCCCACCCCTGTCACTGGTCAGTGCCTTCCAGAACTGTTCATTCCTCAAAGAGACCTTATAGCCAGGCCACTCTGATGTGTGTGTGTGTGTTGTTGTTGTTTTTTTACGGTAGCCAAAAACAGCCCTGCAAAAAATCAGGGTCCTATCAAAATTGTCTCAAGTATCTGTAATTTTGGGAATCAAATTCAATAAAAGCTTTTCTGAAGTGTGCTAGCCTGCTGTGGCTCCGTGTGACCTGGTAGTGATTCTGCGGGTGCCTGCGTGCAGCCAGGGGCTTCGCTCACCCCGTGTGTTAACCGGGTCCTTCCAGAAGCAGGTGCTCGGATGAGATGAACGGTGCACAGATTGCACTAGGGAACTACCTGTGTGGATTGCACTAGGGAACTACCTGTGTGGAAGGAACCGGCGGGACCCGGGGGCAGAGTGGGGGGTGGGGTGCCATCAGACCCAGATGGCAGTTGGACTCCAAGTAAAGGAGAGGGAGACGAGCCCAGGTGGAGGCCTCTTACACGGCCAGGCAGCCCAGGAAGGTTCGGCAAAGCTTCTGGAAAATAGAGCTGAAGTAAAAAAAAAAATTTTTTTATGGTATGGTCCCATTCTGGTTATTTTTTTGTGTATGGTTAACTATACATAACACAATATAAATCATTGTGATCACTTTAAGTGCACAATTCAGTGGCATTAATTACATTTACAAAGTGTGTAGCCACCCCCAAATCTTAGCCATCCTCAAATCTTTTTCATAATCCCCAACATAAAATCTGTGTCCATTAAACCGTCATTTCTCCTCGCCAGCTGCCCACCCCATCCCCCCAGCCCGTTAACCTGTATTTGATTTCATGTCTTTCTGAATCTGCCTTCTCTCTAGGTGCCTCGTATAAGCGGAGTCATACACGGTGTCCGGCTTATTCCACTTAGCATGTTTTTAAAATTCACACATTTTGTAGCATATGTAACATTTTCATTTTTTTGTGTGATATTCCATTGAATATCTATGGGTATGCCCCTCCTTCCAAAAGATCACCTCAGCCCCTGGTCAGTAAACCGGGGCTCGCGAGCCACACATGGCTCTTTGGCCCCTTGAGTATGGCTCTTCCACAAAATACCACGTGCGGGCGCTACCTCGATAAGGAATGTACCTACCTATATAGTTTAAGTTTAAAAAATTTGGCTTTCTGCCTGACCTGTGGTGGCGCAGTAGATAAAGCGTCGACCTGGAAATGCTGAGGTCGCCGGTTCAAAACCCTGGGCTTGCCTGGTCAAGGCACATATGGGAGTTGATGCTTCCAGCTCCTCCCCACCTTCTCTCTCCCTCTCTGTCTCTCTCTCCCTTACTCTCTCCTCTCTAAAATGAATTTAAAAAAAAATTGGCTTTCTGGCCAACAGGCTTAGGCAACATTTCCCTTTTATGAAAGATCTACATTAGCACAATAATGGCCTTTATGTAAAAAAATCTTCCCATTTCCTTTGGTTAGCAAAAACAGGTACTAACAGACGTCTTTCATAAAAGGGAAGTGGTGTAATTGGAACTTTTGAAAAGCAGAGAATATACACTTTGCTTCTCCGGTTTTGGGTTATGAAAGGTTCCGTAGGAACGCCCTAATTTCGGACAGCGGGAGAAACCTGTATACCACATTTTGTTTTCCCATCGGCGGACAGTCGGGTCCTTTCCACATTAGGCTATTGTGAATAATGCTGCTGTGAACAGGGGTGTACAAATATCTGTTCGATATTTGCTGGCTGTTGAATCAGCCACAAAGGTGTGTCTCCCAGGAGCGGGTGTCGGGTGTCTCCTCTTCCCGGTAGACTCTGTCGCTGAGAGGCGTGGCCTTGGAGCACTTGTGGGGTTGGAGCTCAGAGCCAGCAGCTGGGGGTCATAACTGTCCTAGAAAGTCAGCTAGGTGCATTCTCAGGGCCGCCACACCCTGCAATGTCTGCTAGACCTTCCTTGCTTCCTCTGGTTCCCAAGAGTCGTTCTGCTGCCCCAAAGCTCTTTGGAGAAATCTCTGCTGCCGTAGCTGCTGTCACAGGAGGTGCCCCTGGAGGCTCCCAGAGTCTGCAGCCTTTGGGGTGTGGGAGAGGGACTTCCTCTGTGCTCCACTCGGTTCCCTGGGCCCTGACTCTGCTCATGCTCAATCATCACGAGGTCCCTCTTAGACATTTCCGTGAATTTGTATACATTTTCTTCATGGAGGTCCCAACCTGTGCAGGAACTGCTGGGGGTCACAGCCCATTCCCTCCCCTCTATCCTTCTAGTCTTTCCTCACTGTTTTCCCCATTTTGTTCCATGCCACCTCCCCCACCCAACCCCATCCAAGTTACGAGGTGACAGAATCCAGTGTGCGGGTTCATGTGGTGGGAAGAGTGTGTGTGGGTGTTTACACCATCGTATTCAAAGCCCGCCGATCACCCAGATTGCGCAGGGAGCTTTTTAAAAGCGCAGATTCTCCAGGGGCCCTACCTCCAGAGATTCCGATTCATCGCAGAAGTGACGAGGACAGCGGAGAAGGAATCTTCCAGGTGAAACATGGGAAAGCGAAGCACCTCGGGCAGCATGTGCAGCAGGTACAGACAGGGAACTAGTGTGAGGGAGGGCGTCGCTCGCAGAGACAGACATCGGACTGGTGTGGCTGGAGCAGGAGGCAGGGAGTGCTGGGCCTCAAAGCTGAGTTTGTGAAGGGCCTTGAATGCCGGGCAAGGGGTTCAGACTTGATGGGTGATGCCTCCTGCCTCACCTACCCCAAAGGGCCGCTTTATGGTCAAAGCAATCCACTTGACAAATGCAGTTTTGGAACAAAAGCAGCATTTACCACCTGGAGCATCTAGGGCCTTCAGAAGAGGTAGGTGTAGGCCAGTCTAGACAAAGCCAGCTCACATTCCTGGAAGTCTGTGGCAGGTCAGATTGTAGGTAGACCTACCTGCCCGTGTGTTCTTTGTTTGCATTAATTGGCACTCAAGGTGGTTTATTGGCCAATTTTGGTGTATTGCTGGCTGTGTCCCGGAGAGAGTTCTACAATGCTCTGAGAAAGGTTTCCAGAAACAACTGAAATTCTCAAACTTCATATGTTTCTCTCAATGGCAAAGTAACGAATCAGGAACGACCCACGTACTTTCTTTTCCTTATAAGTTTTGAGAGACGTTGGACTTCATCATCTACAACGAAGTCATTGTGAAATACTGTCACAGGTTCCAAAGGGTTCTCTCTGCAAAAGCTTGGCTTGGGCTTGGATCCTCGTGTAATTAGGCAGTTCAGTTCCACCAATATTTATTGTGTACATTGTGCCAGGTAGTGTGCAAGGCACTAGAGACGTAACAGAAAATTTTCTAGGAGCCTCAATTTCTCCACCTGCAAAATGGCACTATTGTATTAAAATAGAACCCAACCGGAGGTGGTACAATATAGTGGTTAAAAGCTGGACTTGAAACCTGGTGTCCGACCTGGGCTCTAGCTCTAGCTCCACCACTTACTAGCAGGCAGTGTGATCTTATTTAAACGCTTGGGAGCTTCCTTAGCTGCCGCATGGGAATAAGAACACATTAAGAATTTTTATGACGATTCAAGGGAGATTGGGTTTACTACAATGCCTGGTCCATAGTAAGTGCTCCAAACTGGTTGGAAAAAACCCCTCCACTCTCCCTTTTTTTTTTTTTTTGGTAAAATTAAAGAGCCTCGCCCACAGCGGGACCTAGAATATACCTGTAGGGAAAACAGATGTGTTGGGCTTGATCGCTTGCACTTTGCATGATTAGTGTGTGAGCATGTGGGAAGGCCGTGTGTATGTAGCCTATGTAAGGCTACAGGTGCTTGCCCTCAGCATGGATAGCTTGCCTGCCAATGGAGGGGCCCTTTTCCCGTTCATCTGCCTGCTGCTGTGAGAAGCGGGTTTTCCCCTGCCTGTTTGTTCCCCACACCGTTGGGAGGCTCTAATCAATGGGAATGACCCGGTGCTTTCTGGCTCTGCAGTTCCTCTACCGTCTGCCTGATTCCGATGGGAGCCTGCCTGGCCTCGGCACCGGCATTACAATACCCATGAAGGGGAAGACCCCTTGCATTGTGGATCAGATCGGTTACTTTTGGCTGTAAGCAATGCAAATTAAACCCTAAGCATACTTGCACGCTCTCCTACATGATAGTGCAGTTTGGGGGGCCTTCGTGATTGACGAAAACCAATGGGTCTGTCTGGGGTTCCCGTTGATTCTCTCGGCTCTGCCATCCCCGAGCTGACAGTGGAATATCCGTAGGTGTTCTGGCTCTCACACCCATGCATGACCATGCACAGAGGAAAAGAGGGATTGTTTCTAGAAGTTTTCTCAGAAAAGAGAGGAGGAACTGACTGACCCCCAGTCCACAGGAAATGTCTCCTCTGGTCTCAAGAGCCCATGTGAGGTCACAATACCATTCCTGACAGAATCATGGGCTGGGTGGAGGGACTTACCCAGGGGCCAGTTAGGTTCATTCTAGGAGCTGGCATTGAATCCCCCGGCCCTGAAGTGAGAGCTCTCAGCGGGAGACACCTAAACAAAGTCATGGTTCCTAGGATGGAGGAAGGCGGTAAACAGATGCTGGGCGGACAGCCATTTTGTTGGAGACTTTTGGGGGGCCAAATGCTGAAAAAGATTAAAAGTAACGGTTCCTGCCTGACCAGGCAGTGGCGCAGTGGATAGAGCATCGGACTGGGACGCAGAGGACCCAGGTTTGAAACCCTGAGGTCACCAGCTTGAAAACAGGGGGGTCGCTGGCTTGAGCATGGGATCATAGACATGACCCCATGATCACTGACTTGAAGCCCAAGGTCACTGGTTTGAGCCCAAGGTTGCTGGCTTGAGCAAGGGGTTACTCGGTCTGCTGTAGCCCCCCAGTCAAGGCACATATGAGAAAGCAATCAGTGAACAACTAAGGAGACTAAGGAGCTACAACAAAGAATTGATGCTTCTCATGTCTCTCCCTTCCTGTCTTGTCTGTCCCTATTTGTCCCTCTCTCTGTCTCTATCACACACACACACACACACACACACACACACACACAAAATAGTAGTGGTTTCTTATAGTCTTGTGGCATCTAATAATTTTCAGAGGGCATAATTTCCAGCCAATATTTTCCAGAATCTTTAAGGGAAGATTCTTAGCCTCCATTGTGGTGACTAACTTTCTAGAGCTTTCTAAAACTTCGTATCAGTAGTTTCAGTTTCCTTTCTCAACACATTCTTCTAGCTATACGGTGGATTGAAAAGGGCTGTGTCTTATTACCAAGTGTGGATATTTTAGGCAAATCCCAGCCTGATCTGAGCCCAGAGCTGCTGAAATTTTAGAAAGATCTTAGAGATTATCTGGTTCCGTCATTCATAAATATATTTGAACAGGCAGAGTGGTGGGTCAGTGCACCCCCTGAAGTTGTATGCAGATTTGTGCCCTATAGCTTCCAACACGTTCTCAAAGGGTCTGAGACCCAAACAGGTGGGGTGCATCTTCTTCTGTTACAGGTGAGGCACAGGAGGCTCAGAGAAGGTAGGACCTGCCAAGGGTCACATGACAAGGTCACCAATGTCGTGAGGTAAGCACTGAGGGACAGTGGTTTTAAAATTGGGATCTGTGGAATTGTGAGATGCTTCAGTGACTTTAAAAATATTTGATTCAAATTCCATTTTTAAAGTCATATCACAGACACGTGAAACAAAAGGGAGAAATTAACTGAATTAGAGCTTGAATTAAGACTGTAATTCTCTTTTATAATTTCAATTACTAGTTTGGTTTTTAAAAAAATTTATTTACTGATTTTAGAGAGGAGAGAGGAAGAGAGAGAAGGAGAGGGAGGAACAAGAAGCATCAACTCCCATATGTGCCTTAACCAGGCAAACCCAGGGTTTCAAACCAGTGACCTTGGTGTTCCAGGTCAATGCTTTATTCCATGGGTCCCCAAACTTTTTACACAGGGGGCCAGTTCACTGTCCCTCAGACTGTTGGAGGGCCGGACTATAAAAAAAACTATGAACAAATCCCTATGCACACTGAACATATCTTATTTTAAAGTAAAAAAACAAAATAGGAACAAATACAATATTTAAAATAAAGAACATGTAAATTTAAATCAACAAACTGACCAGTATTTCAATGGGAACTATGCTCCTCACTGACCACCAATGAAAGAGGTGCCCCTTCCGGAAGTGCAACGGGGTGGGGGTGGGGCTGGATAAATGGCCTCAGGGGGCTGCATGTGGCCCACAGACCATAGTTTGGGGACCCCTGCTTTATTCACTGTGCCACCACAGGTCAGGCATAGTTTTTTAAAACAGCCCCGTTGATTGCCATTAAGTAAGTGTTATAAGTGTGAACTTAAGAATTTATTCTGATAAAAGAATCTTTAAATCTTTTACCAGTGTAGTTTCCTTTGAAAAGAAAAGGGTGGGGGTGGCTGTTGAAAAGAAGTTTGAAAACCACTAGTTCAGCATGTACTAGCTGAGCAACCTTGGGAGGACTAGTGTTGTGAAGATCACAGAAATAAAGTGGTTTAAAGGGCCACGTAAGCTCATAGATCCATGACACTCGGATTACCTCCAGTTTAGGCCAGTGTGTTATAACAGGTTATGGTTACAACGCCCCAATCTACTCCCCTCACTTGGACTGAATTTTGGCCTAGGTCCAATGGCCCAAAACTAAAATTCAAATTTAGGGCCTGCTTGGCCATAAATACAAAACTTGACTAGTCAAATGAACTCTGACAGTCTTGCAAAGCTGTTTTCTCTGTATAGAATGACTGCTGCTGGTCCTGTGTCTACGCCAGTGGTGGAAGTGGGCGCTGTTCCATGAAGATACTTTTAGACATCTCAAGTCTTTGGCATTAGACAGCTCCACGTATGAACCCAGCTCTGCTCTGTACCAATCATTTGACTTCAGATGTTTTAACCTTTGAGCCTCAGTGTCCTCATCTGTAAAATGAGGACAATCAAGTATCTTCATCAAGTTGTTTTGAGGATAAAATGACAGTGTGTATGTACAAGTATTTGAGCACAGAGCCAGGTACCTGGTACTCCACAAATGGCAGCTATAAATTCAAGATAGTTCTTCAAAGGTTGAATGTTGCAGGTAACACCCATTGATTTTATACCATTTATTTATTTATCTTTTTTTTGTGACAGAGACAGTTGGAGAGAGGGACAGGGAAGGGAGAGAGATGAGAAGCATCAATTCTTCATTGCAGCACCTTAGTTGATCATTGATTGCTTTCTCATATGTGCCTTGACTGGGGGGCCACAGCAGAGCAAGTGACCCCTTGCTCAAGCTAGCGACCTCAGGCCCAAGCTGGTGAGCCTTGCTCAAACCAGATGAGCTTGAGATCAAGCTGGCGACCTCAGGGTTTTGAACCTGGGTCTTCCGCATCCCAGTCCGATGCTCAATCCACTGTGCCACCACCTGGTTAGCCTATTTCTCTTTTTTAAGTAGAGTGTATGCCCGTGTGACTAGCTGGGTGACAGCAAGAAGTGAGTCCCATCTTGTTTGGATTAAGGCAAGGGGACATGAAACCAGCCAAGAATTCATGGGGTGCATGGATCTCATATTCCCTAGGGAAATGTGTGGGCAGGGGCACTGCTGTGGCCCCTCCTCTTCCGCCGGCCCTTGCAGAGCATGCAGTCAAGTCAAGGCAGGCGGCCCAGGACTGGAGGATCTGAGGGGCCACTTCTGAAAACGAACACCACATACACACAATGCAGGAAGAAACAGGCTCACCCAAGAACGTCAGTGAGTGTGCACTTTATTGTGTACAGCATTAGGAAGGGAGGTCACCTGGAGCCAACTCTATTCACACTCTCAACCTAGGCTTCCTCCCTCCCAGGCGATTTTAATTCCAGACTACTGGGCTGTGAATACACAGGGCAGAAAAGCAGAGACTGTTTGGTACCCGAGACAGAGAAACTCAAGGAACAGAAAGCATTGTTACTCTAAGTCAGGGAAGAGGCTTTCCCAGGATATGGGGTTCTGTTCTGGTCCTCAGTGGTCAAGGGTGAGCTACCTCATGAAAGAGATAAAATCGCTATTTTCAAATTATAAATGCCACTTGATTTCCAAGTCAGAATGCTCCAGATACATCTAGTAAACTCTGTCAGGAACTAGGGTACATGGCGGTTCAAGGTTGTCTAAAATCAGCTTGGAGATGGGGTCCAGGGGCGGGGACACTCCTAAGTTAGGGCTGACCGAGCAGTCCAGCTAAGGACGGAAAGGGAGAATGGCTCTGGGTAAGGAAGCAGCTATTCTTAGACTTCTCTGGGTAAATTCAGCCTCAAAGAGGAAGTGATACAATTGTGACCGGCCAGCATTCCGGGCCAGTACGAATGCCAGGTTGCTCAGATTGTGAAATGGAAAGTGCTTCCTAATATCACAGATAAAGCAACCGTGGTTCAAGAGGACTGACAACCTCCTCTTTCAGCATCAACATACATGATAGAAAAAGAACAGCGAGGCAAATAAAGAAGATCTGCATCTATAGAGATAGATATCCTAGGTCTGACAGCATGTTCCCAAACTCATTGGATATTACGTGCCCAATATATTGTGAATTCTTTATAGTACTTAATGAATGGGATCGGTAACCAAGATATTTCACAGTGTATAATAGTTAATATCATGCAAACAGTAAAATATAATGGTTTTCTGAAGATATATATTTTAAAAGTATTAGTCCTTAAGTTAATCAAATGGCTATAAAAACAACTATTTATAGAACTCAGAAAATTTTATTTAAAAAATCAAAAGTATTTAGAACCTGATATATGAAAATAGGCAAAAGTGAGAAAAAAGCACTTCTGTGACTGGTACTTAGCTGGTTTGAAAGACCACAGAGGAGTCACTGACTCGTAAAGACAAAAGAAGTTAAAAAAATAACCCCACATTATTTTAAAAGGACCTCTATAATATGGATTTAAAAGTCTTTCAAAGGTTAGGGTCATCATTCTCATTGAACTTGACCTTCCTCCAGTACTGACAGTTACTGGCAAGAAAAGGCCTAGTCTCAAGTTAGAATTCTTTTGAAACATGGTTTGGGTTTAGAAAGTAAACGGACGTTACTAAATTTTCCTTAGATGAGATTGCCCGGAAGTAAGGCACATTTGGCCAGAAAAGCTGATCAGAGCCTAAGGTCACTGTTCCCTGCAAAGCATCTGTCCAGCCAAGGGTGTCAGGTGGTGCTCTCCTTTGGCCGGGCTCCTGATAGAGGGCGCAGAATGACTCAATGACAGTCAGAAAAAGAGGGATTTAACCTATTACATAATAATATAAAAATATGAACTTTAAAAATATTTAAAGAGTAAGAGTTTATATTATATAACTCTCATACAGAGTAATAAGCTAACAACCTTTATCTACTACTAGGATCATTATACATTCTAAGAACATCACACTCAACAGATGTCAATAGAAAAGGAAAAGGGGGAGGGTAGTCAAGGTTTCCACCCCACTCTCTGCTTATGAGTCAAAGGCTAACTTGGTCCCCCACTTCATCCTCAGAAGGGAAGAGCTCATCTCTGTGGTGGCCTGTCTGCCTCAGTGCCTTGCCCCCATAATGCTTTGCATCATATCTATGGGCAGAGGGAAGACAATCGTGGAGTTTTTCTCCGCAGCAATGGTGGTCAGTGTCTGAAGGTACCGGAGCTGCAGGGCTGCAGGCGATTCAGTGATGACCATGGCGGCTTCTTTCAGAGCCCTGGATGCGTTCATTTCTCCCTCCGCTGCAATGACCTGTGGGACAGTGGAAGGAGAGATCAAACTGGAGGAAACGGCCCGTGTCAAGCTGCATCTTCAAAATGGGGTATGTATGGCTCAGGCGGCACACAAACCTTTCCAGAGAGTCTGCCAGAATAGTCTTAAGGAAATTCATTTCCAGATACTCAGTTTCCATGTTCTTTTTCCTACAACTGAGTACAGTGGCACCTTGAGATACGAACAGACCACATACCTTTTTTTTAAGATACGAGCTGCGACTTAGTCCGTATTTTTGTTTGAGATCCAAACTAAATTCGGAGATACGAGTCGTGATTCGGGAAGCTGCCACTAGTTGGCGTGTTGGCGCACAGATCCAGTATCGGCAGTTTGATGTATGAGTTGACTGACTTACGAGCTCGGTTACAGAACAAATTAAATTGTTATCTCAAGGTACCACTATATGTGCCTGAGGTTAAGACATCCTTTTTTATTATTGCCTCTCTCATTTTCCAGGGTACGAAACAAAGGGACAATTCAAAATACTGTGTAGGGGTTGAGAAAGTGAATGACTATAATGACTGGATACAAATCCTTTTGCAAGTCAGATAGATTTCCAATTCCTGGATTTCAAAGAAAGGAAGGAGGACCTTATCGATAGATCATTAAAAATATTGTTTGGTGAAAGATCACTTTAGTATTTTTTAGCACATAAATTCAGAGGCAGTGCTAAGAATTGTATGACATTAAACAAAACTCCCATTTCCATCTATTTCTGTAAACAAGGTTTCTTAGTCCTTAGATCTATAAAAATGAAACATAATAGAATTGATGCTGAATCCTGTCTCATTCTAGCAATAAGTCAGCCATCGACATGAATTCATTCCTCATTTATCTCATTAAGAGAAGCATTTCTAGTAAAAACTTATGTATTTAGGAGAAATTCTGAAACATTTAGAGCCTTGTTTGTAGTTGGAGAGAAAGTTTTTTTAACATATTAAATGTGTTGCAATAAAGTAATAAACTAATTCATGACAACACGGATTATATTAGGAAAAGAATCTGTGGTGGAGGTGGAATGGAAATACAAGTTCAAGGAGAAAAAGGAACCATGAAAAATTCCTGACTGTTAAAAGAAAGCTTATTCACATATTTTAAATAAATGATGAAGTCATTATGTTATTTAAATTTCACTGGGTAAATTTTAAAAAATGTTAAGTTTTATTTTAACATCAATATTTAAAACATGCCAGAAATGCACATGGCAGGTATATACATTCAAAATGAGAAGTTTTATACCCTATTTAAAATGAGTGACGAGATAAACAAACAGTTTTCCTAAATTCTTTTAGGGTTACCTGGGGGGAAAGTTTGAAGATCTTTGGAGTGGTGGGGAGAAATGGGGCTTTGGAGTTAGATGAACTTGAACTCAAATCCCAAACCTACCCCTTACTAGCTGGATGTCCTCAGAAAGGTTATTTCACATTCTGAGCCTCAGTTCCTTATTCTTAAAATGGAATAGCACCTACCTTATAGGAGCAAGACAGAGAAGGTATATTAAGTGTTGATCTATAAACAGAAGCTATTATATAGAAATGGCAAATAATTAGTCAGGACCTGATTTTTGGATCTACCAATGCCTTAGTTCATAAAAGATCCAAAAGCCAAACCAAGGCAGTTAGTTTTAATTCATAATCCTCCTGGGGGAAGAGGTACAAAGATACCATAATGACCAAGATGAAAAGTGCAGTTGCACGAGGTGTTTCTCCCATGGACCTCAAAATATTAATGGTTCATAACGCTGCTCTGAATATCAGAACCGGAGCTGTGGTCTCATGACCAGTGACATTTCATTCACTTATCCAGTGAACTTTGGGGCCCTTCTAGGTGTCAAGCCCCATGGAGCTAAGGATAGAGCATGAATTTCCTCTCCTCCTTCAGCTCCTGGACAAGGGGAGACGGACATGGAAACAGGTCACCTCACTGCAGTGACAAATCGACAGAGATCTGTGTAAGGCACAGCGCTGGCCCCAAAGGGAAACTCTTTTTGCAGAGGGTGAAGTGGTGAGGTTACAGAAGGTCAACAGTCTAGGATGAAAGCTTTGTTGTTTGGAATAAGGTGAGGACGACTATTTCGGGCAGAACACATGAGAAGGTACTGAGGTATAAAAAAACTGGTGTATTCCAAAAGAGCTCCGAATAGCTGAATGCTGCGTGAGGAAGAGGGGAAGGCGGGGGTGAACGGGCAGGGTCTGAAAGACAGTGGAGGCCAGGGCATTGGTCTTCAGTCTAGAGGCGAAGGGGAGCCCCTGGGAGGCTTTAATTAGGTGACCTCATCAGATCTAGCTTTGAGAAAACACCGGCCAATGTCTGAGGATCGATGAGGAGAGAAGAGCCTGGAAGTGCTTCCGTGCTCGGTGCGGTTCACTGGTGTGGGGAGGAGGAGGGAGTGATGGGGGCTACGGGCAGGGAGGCTCGGCAGTCTGGGCCTGACTGCGTACAGGGAGGGAAGGGGAACTGAGGCCGAGTCCCGGGCTCTAGGTTTCGGTTGCTTGGATAGTGCCGTTCGGTGAGAGAGGTGATACCGGATATGGTACTTACTGAGAGAAAGGACCAAGTGCAGAGGATAAAAAACTCATCAGGGCAAGCCATTACGTCCTACCTAAGTCGGTGAGAAGGGGCACTGCCAGCTCTGCTCAGAGGGAATCATGTAACCGTACTCCTGCCAGCCCAGCGGAGATGCAGAGACAGCCCTGCGGCGAGGACCGCGGCTCTGATTTTTTCCATGTCATCTCAGATGTCCAATTAGGCACTGTTTTTGTCTGGACATGGACCAACTGCAAAGATACCGCATCTCCCACTACCAATCGATACATAATCTCTTGGCTGCAAAGCCAGACCCACTGGGCTGGGCACACATTTTCCCAATAGAAAAGCTGCTCTGAGCAAGCTGCCAAAGATGTAAACCCAACACCGCTGGCTTTGTCTAAATAGAGGCCAAGTATGCGCCGTGGACGGGATCTTAGGAAGTGAAGCGAGGTACACGTGGGCACGCGGGGCTTTTCCAGATGTGCAGTGGTCCCCTGTCATCAACACTTCATATTTATAGGACCTTATTCTAAAACCTGGCCTTTCCCAGGACGAGAGACTGATACTGCTGTCTCATTCTGGGGCCCAGGTGGGCTGGGGTGAAAGAAGGTGGAGAAAGGAGACCTGTAGTTTGCACTCCACCCTCTCAAGTAATAAACAGATGACCAGGCCCAGAAATAGCTTGAAAGCACATGTCAGCATTTTCCTGAGAGTTATGAAAAAGGAAATAAGGAAGAATGCAAGCACGAAAGAGATTATATTTCCAGTCAGTAAGAGTTGGTCTAGCCTCACCAGGCGGTGGCACAGTGGATAGAGTGTCGGACTGGGATGTGGAGGACCCAGGTTGGAGACCCTGAGGTCGCCAGTTGAGCGTGGGCGCATCTGGTTTGAGCAAGGATCACCAGCTTGAGACCAAGGTCACTGGCTTGAGCAAGGGGTAACTCGGTCTGCTGTAGCCCCCTGGTCAAGGCACATATGAGAAAGCAATCAATGATCAACTAAGGTGCTGCAATGAAGAATTGATGTTTCTCATCTCACTCCCTTCCTGTCTGTCTGTCCCTATCTGTCCCTCTCTTTCTGACTCTGCCACAAAAAAAAAAAATTGGTCTAAAAGCTTTAAAGAGATTCAGCTAACACACTGTGAACTGGTGGGAGGGTCTGTCCTCTGTTGGGACTGGTTCCTTCCTCTCAAATCGTGTTCGTGAGCACTTGTATGCTCATTCCCTTCATTGTTCAGTATTCCTTCAGGGAATGAACCATACTTACCCATTCCACTAGCAATGGACGCTGGGGTAGTGTCCAGTTTGGGCAATTACACAGCTCTGCTGTGAGGATTCTAGGACAGGCCTTTTCATAAACAAACGTGTGCACTTCTGTTAGGATCTACTGCCAGATGGCTTTTACATAGTGGCTGGTGAGATCTAAGAAGATCCAGAGAAAGGGAGAGAATGAAAGAATGAAAGTGGCTGGTGAGCTCTAAGAAGACCCAGAGAAAGGGAGAGAATGAAAGAATGAAAGTGGCTGGTGAGATCTATGCTGGTGAGATCTAAGAAGACCCAGAGAAAGGGAGAGAATGAAAGGAGAATGAAAGTGGCTGGTGAGATCTATGCTGGTGAGATCTAAGAAGATCCAGAGAAAGGGAGAGAATGAAAGGATGAAAGTGGCTGGTGAGATCTATGCTGGTGATATCTAAGAAGACCCAGAGAAAGGGAGAGAATGAAAGGAGAATGAAAGTGGCTGGTGACATCTACACTCTCACCAGCAAAATAGGAGTTCCAGTACCTCTCTCCCCACACTTGGTTCTGTTCTGTTCTTTCTTTTAAGGTCATGCTGGTAGAAGTCTAGCAGGGAATCTGCTTGTGATTTGAATTTGTACTTTCCTGATGCCTAATTCCCTTGAGGAATTTTTCTCTGAAGTCTCTTAATCTACAGAATCTCCTATCCTTTTCCTTTGCAATTTATTTGTTGAAGAAACTGTGGTCCTCCCTCTCTCGCTTTTTCCCATAAAAATGTGAATATGTGATTTTGAATATATGGCCTTAGGGATGTTGTAGGGTAACTGTGTTTTACAGAAGGGCTAGACTCACTCTGGTTCTATGTGTTAACCCTAACCTTACAGACAGACAGAGTCACTGCCCGCATCTACAGGATGGCTCCCAGGCCAGCCCGACAGCCCCACCCAAGTAGGGGCACAGTGATTCACAGTTTTAATCAGCTTCATGTATCTCTTCTTATTGGTATAAAAGACAGGGCCTGGCCAGGTGGTGGCGCAGTGGATAAAGCATCACACTGGGATTCGGAGGACCCAGGTTCGAGACTCCGAGGTCACCAGCTTGAGCACGAGCTCATCTGGTTTGGGCAAAAAGCTTACCAGCTTGGACCAAAGGTCGCTGGCTCGAGCAAGGGGTCACTTGGTCTGCTGAAGGCCTGCGGTCAAGGCACATATGAGAAAGCAATCAATGAACAATTAAGGTGTCGCAACGAAAAACTGATGATTGATGCTTCTCATCTCTCTCCGTTCCTGTCTGTCTGTCCCTATCTGTCCCTCTCTCTGACTCTCTCTCTGTCTCTGTAAAAAAAAAAAGAAAAAAGAAAAGAAAAGGAAGACAGGAACTCTTTCCGAACTGGTGAGAACACTTGCAGGGAGGCTCAGTCCATCTGGGAGAGTCCGGAGGAGGCAATGAGGGGCAGATGGGAACTCTAATTTCCCGCTCCACTAACAGACTGTGACCTTGAGGAAATCACTAAACTTTTCTAGGCTTCAGTTTTTTTCATCCGAATAATGGGTTGGCAAGTCAGTTTCATTGTTAGAGTCGATTACAAGCAGTTGAGGATTGTTACCTGGAGTGCTATAGAAGGTCAAGTCTAAGCTCAGTGGAAAACAGTGCTGTGGTTAATTACTGGCATGAGAATAGGAGGGAGGAGTAGCAACATCTGGCACAGGTGTTTGTCATCTTCAGAAGATAATCTCTAAGGACCTGGTGGGCTCTGATATTCCACAGAAGAAAATTCTGGATGAATTGTGTCAAATGAGCTACGTACTATTCTATTTGGGACTGGCTAAGAAATTATAGTGACGCATTTGTGGCTTAACGGGCATCCTAAGAGTAGGCCAGGGTTCTATGGTTAGCCATTTATCACTAGTTGCTGCTGTTTGTCTAACAACAACAAATTGGTTTGCTCCTTGTTGTCTTGGGAGCTCTGTCAAGTGCACTGTACCCCATCTACCAAAACCGCCCCTCTTCCTCCATGCATTCACGGGCAAGTACTGGACCTGACTAGTACTGGACTTTTACCCTTTGACCAAAGTTGGACCAAAGATAATCTCTCCGCTGTCAATGCGGAATCAGGGCTGGTCAGTGTCCTCCAGTGTTTAACTGGAGCCAGAGATCACGCCCTCACACCGCCTGCAGAGAGATACGGCCCAGGAAATGAAATGAGTTCTCTCCCTTCAGTCTTGATTCCTTTCAGGTCCCTGGCTCTGGTTCTAACGAGGATCGACTCTACTTCCTACCCCTGGGTTTGGGGAGATATCCCTGTGTCCTTACGCATCATCCTCTGAACAGATCCTCTCCTCTAGGCTAGTAATACTGCCTTCGGCACCTCTCATAGCTGTCATGCATCTATGCAGGGTTAAGACATAGGTAGGGATGATGATGAAAAGAAAGAGGGAAAGAAAGCAGACATTAAAGAAAGAGAAGTGAAAAAAAAAGAAAGAAGAGAGAAAGGAAGAAGAAACAGTAAGAAGAAAGAAGATGCAGAGAAAAGTGAGAGAATGGAAGGAGACAAAAGAAAGGAGTGGATGGTAAGCAAACCGATGAGGGTGCCTATTTGCTCTGAAGTCAGCACTGTTCATTTGTCCTTTATAGGGATTGGGAGAATAAAGTTCAGGACCTACAGTTAATAAAAGAATCAGCTAATTGATATGCCCATGCGACGTTAAGTGGAAAAAGCAAGGTGCAGAACATTATGTAGAGCGTGACCTACTTCTGTATAACAAACAAGCCAATAGTCTAATAACCTAGTCAAATAAACCCCAGATAAACCCCAATGGCTAATCTGGAAGTATATGCAGTAAACTGTTGAGAGGGGTGACCTCTGGGGAAATACGATTTGAAGTGACAGGGCTTTCACCTCTACTAAACACTTTAGGATTATTGCTAATTCTTAAAACAAACATCTTTTAGGTTTTGTAATTCAAAAGCAAATCCAATAGGAAAAACAAATTACAAAAAAGAAAAGAGGAAAAAGATGACCTTGGCTCGGGCCTCCCGGGACGCTTCCGCCTCTGCAGCCATTGCCCTCTGGAGCTGCACGGGGAGCTTCACGTCCTTGATCTCCACGCGCTCCACCTTGATCCCCCAGTCATCGGTGGCATCGTCCAGCGTCGTCTGACAGGAAGAGAGAGTGAACTCAGACGTTCAGCCCCAGCCCGAGGCCTAAGGTTGCTATAACATCGGGACCTGGAGCGGATCAGGCGCGGGCTCACTGGGCAGCTGACCCTCATTCTGTTACGAATAAGCTGATGCAGGAAAACTTGTTCTAAAACGGCCAGATAGTAACTATTGATTTTTCAGTCTGCTGTAACTATTTAACCCTGCCACTGTCGGTCAAAAGTAGCCATGGATAATACATGAACCCTGAACCCAAGGGTGTGGCTGCATGCCCATAAAACTTTACTTATTAAAAATAGGTGCCCGGCCAGCCCCAAGTTAATGTGACTCTGTCAGCTGCATTACTTCTTTGTGCTTGAACCGTCTCCCTTTACAACCACAGGAATGAAACCATACTATTTGCTGTGGTTATTGTGAGTATCAAATAAGATCATAGATTTTACACACATGAAGTCTATACAAATAAGAATTCAGGTTTATAGCGCTTTTGGACAGGTCAGGTTTAATTCATCGTCTATTACCCAAGCAACACTGGAAAGCATAAGACTTACCAGGGAAGTCACGGGACTCACACAGAATACAGCTTTAACAACACCTGCACTATGCAGAATGGCCTCTGAACTATTGATAGTATGCCAAAGAAAGGGTAATACCAACTCTGCGAAAAAATACACACTGGAGGGGAAAAGTAATGCATGCACATGAGTGTTATTACCCATGAACTATCTGTGTGAAAATATCCCTTCCATCAAGTTTGGGAGAACCTTTCTATGAGGAGGAAAAGGCCAGTGTTCCCTAACTTGAACTGGTGAGTTCTCAAAGAAACAATGAGCCTCTACCTCATTTGTCAGCTTCTAGAGTGATGGCGCTGGTGTGCTCACCTGCATGTTGTGTGCAATCTCTTCTCTGTCGGAGAGGATCTCGGAGAGGTTCTTGGTGCCCAGGACGTTCCTCAGAGTAGTTTGTGCCAACAGACGGGTTGCTGAGTCGGCGTTGGTGATATTTGCCACAGCCAGGGTTGCGTTTTGAACGCGGTAATAGACTACGCCATCCACACTGACTGTCACTGAATCCTTAGTGAGGATCTACAATATAAAGGAAGCAATCTTACATCTGCCAACCAGTTATTTCTTTAATATAACAGTAAGGAATGTTATTCTATAGAACAGAACACTAGCTGATTTTCTTTAGTAAGTGCTATCGACTGAATGTTTGTGTCCCTCCCAAAATTCATATGTTGAATTTTGTGTCGGTATTTGGTTGTGGGTGATTAGGTCATGAGGGTAGAACCCTTATAAATGGGATTAATGCCCTTATAAAAGAAACCCTGGAGAGCCCCTTCACCCCTTCTGCCATGTGAGGACACAGTGAAAAGATAGGTCATCTATGACCAAGAAAGCGCCCTCATCAGACACTGAGTGGGCTGATGCCTTGATCTTGGATTTCCCAGCCTCTAGGTGGTAAGAAATCAATTTTTGGTGTTTATAAGCCACCTATTCTATGGTATTTTGTTAGAGCAGATCAGATGGACTAAGATAGTAAAGTATCAGAAAGTCTTTAAAATTTTAATAAAATACATTCCACTCATTCATTAATTCCATTACTTCGTTCAATCATTCAACAAATGAGACACCACTCAGTAGCAGGCATTATACTAGGTACCAAGGATAAAAGTATGAAAACTTTGCTTCCTACTTTCAAAGAGGTTGAGGAGTCAAGGGAGGCTTTCTTTTTTTTTTTTTTTTTTTTGTATTTTTCTGAAGCTGGAAACGGGGAGAGACAGACAGACTCCCGCATGCACCCGACCAGGATCCACCCGGCACACCCACCAGGGGCCACGCTCTGCCCCTCCGGGGTGTCGCTCTGCTGCGACCAGAGCCACTCTGGCACCTGGGGCAGCAGCCAAGGAGCCATCCCCAGCGCCCGGGCCATCTTTGCTCCAATGGAGCCTTGGCTGCGGGAGGGGAAGAGAGAGACAGAGAGGAAGGGGGGGGGGGTGGAGAAGCAAATAGGCGCTTCTCCTATGTGCCCTGGCCGGGAATCGAACCCGGGTCCCCCACACGCCAGGCCGACGCTCTACCACTGAGCCAACCGGCCAGGGCCAAGGGAGGCTTTCAGAAACAAAAATGGTCAGTTGTAGGTGGCAGGGGTGATACTTGAACTGAGTCTTGATGGAAGGAATAAAAATTTTCAGAGTGGAGGGTAGAGTGAAGGAGTATTCTAGGCAGAGAAAATGAGGTGTATGGGAGAGCTGGGTTTAAAAGCTTTACTAGAACTGTAAGTAGCACAGTTTTACTAGAACAAAATATAAATGGGGAATGTTTTTATAGGGCGAGATCAGGGTAAAAATATCTTTATAGCACTCTACATAAAAATGCTTCCTACCGCCTTCAGGGCTAAGTCCTTAGTTTGGTACACAAGTCCTTTGACAGCTGGCTGTTTGGCCTCACTCTTCTCCACTCCCTCCTGCTCACACTAGACGAGGTGTAGACCCCAGCATGCACTATGTTCCACGTCCCCTGGGCTTTACGCAGAGGTCCCTTCTGCTGGGATGTCCTATCCTCTCTCTCCCTCATACCAGCAGACTGGCACTCTTACTCCTTATTCAAGCCACAGCTCCAGGGTCCTTTTCTCTGTGAAAGTCCCCTGACCGACCTGGCAGAATATGCCCTTCCCTTTACACCCCACTGCAGTGACATCATTTATTTACATCATTATTTCTCTACTACACTATGAATTTCTTGAGGGCAGTTTGTCTCTGTATCTCGAATGCTTCATTCATGACAAGTCATCAGTAAATGACAGACGAATGACACTGCCCCGTGGTCCTAGGAATACAGTGATTGACGAGGAGCCCGGAGTGAGGGTTAGGAGACCTGTGGTTTCCACCCTGTGTGTCCCTCCCTCGAGGACCTCATTTGTGAAATGGGGCTAATACTACTGCACAGTTCTACGCAAATTCCTTTGAAGCTCAAATAAGAAAATGTGAACGAAGCCCTTTTGAAAGTGTTAAGAGCTATGTAAATAGAAAATAGCAATGATAATTACATTACATGGCTGTTTAGTCCTGCCAGGCATCAAAGAAATAATCCTTTTCCCCCCCAGAAATCTAAATATACTTCTAACTTGAAAGAGAAGTGGGAGTTGCTATAATATGTTACCATCTTCTGTGAAAATTAATTCTTTCCCATGATGTGATGGGAAAATGTGTACCGTGTCTAAACAAATTCTTGACACTGTGACTTTGCCACGGCTGGAGCTTTGCTCTCTGTTTACTGTCTATTGTAAGCACTGTTTATCTCCCTTCAGAGTAAGTTCACAGGGGATCGGAAAAAGGACTGCCTGCCAAGTTCCAGTCCAATCTGCATGCGGCAGCTGGTGGGGAAGCAGAGAGCAGCTGGGAGGCAGGAGCGCCCAGCGAGCCTGCTAGATGCCTGCAGTGTTTATAGAGGAAAGTGCCAGAGTGCCCAGCTACCCTGAAAGGGGATCCTTCTGAGCGTCAGTCTTTCCTGAAAGATGGGAAAACATGCAGAGAATACGGTGATGCTCTTAGTCTCGTTTTGGGGGTGAAAATGATTTCTGGTGTCACTACATATGTGTGAACTGTGAGGTCTGGCCTTACCAACTATTTAACTCAGTACCAGCAAAGAAGTCCTGAGGCTGGTTCCTGGATTTTGGGACAAGAGAAGGCAACATGGCCAGTCAGGATCCTGGCTTTTGGCCAGGAAATACAGTCTTTTTCTGTCCCTCCCTTCACCATGTTTTTAGGCTTTCTGTCCGCAATGATTATTGTGCCTCCTTAGATATGAGTACCCGGATGACTTCAAGGGCCCTGGGGGAGCTAATGTAGAATGCATTTAGCATGGAGCGGTGGAAAAAGCAGGGACAGGGAACCCAAAGAGCTGGATTTTCTTTTTTTTTTTTTTAATTTTTTTTAAATTTATTCATTTTAGAGAGGAGAGGGAGAGAGAGAGGAGAGAGACAGAGAGAGAGAAGGGGGGGAGGAGCTGGAAGCATCAACTCCCACATGTGCGTTGACCAGGCAAGCCCAGGGTTTCGAACCGGCGACCTCAGCATTTCCAGGTTGATGCTTTATCCACTGCGCCACCACAGGTCAGGCTGGATTTTCATTCTGCTTCTGCCACTGTAGTCTGGAGGAAGTCCTGTCTCACAGCAACTATTTACTTTCTAGGGATTCTGTTGTTTCAGCTGTGATATTTGTGAAGCAGTCTGAAAATGCATGAAATAATTACTAATCTAAAACAGTATATGGTTTGCCTGACCAGGCGGTGGTGCAATAGATAAGAGCGTTGGACTGGGATGCCGAGGACCCAGGTTCAAAACCCTGAGGTCCCCGGCTTGAGCGTGGGTTTGCTGGCTTGAGTGTGGGATCATAGACATGAGCTCATGTTCGTTGGCTTGAGCAAGGGGTCACTAGCTTTGCTGTAGCCCCCAGGTCAAGGCACATATGAGAAAGCAATCAATGAACAACTAAGGTGCTGCAATGAAGAATTGATGCTTCTCATCTCTCTCCCTTCCTGTCTGTCTGTCCCTATCTGTCCCTTTCTCTGTCTATCACAAAACAACAACAACAAAAAACCAGTATATGCTTTATCTAAAATGCCAAATGAGCAGTTTCTAATTCTTTGGCTTTTCACCAATTTATCTACAATATATTCAAGAACTTTAGGAATAATATTATACTAAACAGGAATTTCTCAGAAAACCCAGAGAGAGAAATGTGGTAGTAAAAATGACAATGATAATGCTAACATTATAGTTACATTAACATTATACTACATTTTATAATAATAAGCACATATACATATATATCACTGAACTACCAGCCATTGTTTGAAGCACTTTACTGATAACTCATTTAGTTCTCACAAAGTAGGCACGCACTATTATTATAACCTCTATTTCACAGATTAGGAAACAGGCACAGAGACATAAAAACCTCACTCCAGGTCACACAGATGGAGAACGTGGAGGCAGACACGTGGTAGCTCAGTCATTCAGAGCAAAAGGCCACCTTACCTCCTGAGGAGGAATATCGAATGAAATCGTTCTCATGTCCACTTTGATGAAGCTGTCAGTGCACGGCAGAACAAAGAACAGACCTGCAACAGAGACCCGCAGGGGATTACAGAGATGCCAGCACTGAGAGATTACAGAGATGCCAGCACCCCATCGGTTTACGTCAGCACTCAATTCAAACAGCATCAACCTGACCGACTGTCCGTCCCCAGTTTGTCTCAGTGAGTGAGCCAGAGGCTAGGCATGTTACCCCTTTTGCTCCTGCTCACTTCCCAACTCTAACTGTCCCCGCCCAGGCCTACGGGTTTCACTTCCTTACTCCCCTGTGACTGTCATTGTTCCCACTTAGACCAATGCAGTGCTTCCCAAGTCACTGATTTCTTCTGGGGTCTCTCCTCCAATCCATTTTCTAAGCTGCAAGCAGAGCAGTCTTTCCTGGAACACACTCCTGAACAAGCCATACAAGGGTCTGCGTGACCCACCCTGCGTCCCCCTTCAGCCAGTCCCCTCTCCTCATGCCTCTCACCCTGGCTGAGCTGAGTGACCCACAGGTCCTCGAAGCTGAAATACTCTCCTCTGTATCGCTTTGTACACGTTGCTATTTCTGGCAGGAATATCTCCCCTAACACCTTTTCATGCCTCAAGACTCAGCCAAGTTGTCACCTGCAGAGAGCCTTGCCCATCCCACTAGTTCAGGCCATTCTTCTGTGGGATTCCACCACTATCAGAACCGTAGTACTTATCACACGGGCTGTAACTATCTGCTTCCTTGTTGCTGTCCCACCACTAGACAGTGAGCTCCTTGAGGGAAGGAACTGTGTTACAGCCTCTCGTGAATTCCCAGAGCCTAGAACACAGCAGGAGTTTCATCAGAGTACACCAAAAACAATGACTCCAAGCCTTCATTTTAGTTGCTTTATTTAGTTGTGGATCCTGACCTACGATAATCTTATCAGCTCAAATGGGAAGGAGAGGGAAGAGGAAGGAAGGAAAGGGCGGTTACAGCAAGACTCTCTACTACCCCTGCTACTCTTATCCAAGTTCTGTCATATGAAAAACTCTTTTCTAAGTCAACAGAGAAGAGAAGCTCTTAAGGGAAATGACACCAATAAAAGGAAGAATTTCAGTCTCCAGGCAAACAATCCAGAATCCCAGTACTGACCAGGCCCTTTGGCTCCTCCTTGTAAAATGCGACCCAATCTAAAGATGATGGCTCTTTCATATTCTTTTATGATCTAGATTAAAAACACAAATAATAATTTAAGACGAGGAGTACAAATATTTATAAGGATAGCTTTTTAAATAAATATTTCTGCTCTAAACAGGTTACATGTCTCTACTATTTTCTTCTCTAGAATCCAGATTATATCTACAAATAAAGTATATTTATTTACTTTTTTAAAATTAATTATAAAAGCAATAAATATTCATTATATAAAATTTGGAAAGTATAAAATAGTATACAGAAGTAAATCTATAACCTCACTCCTTAGCTGTCAACATTATTATTCAACTTACTCATGCATTGTTAATGCGGGGGGAAAAAAAGCTAAAGTTCTATTTGTCTCCTGATTTCTTTAATTATAAATAATGAACTTACCTAAAATTCTTGGAGCACATTTTATTTTTCAGGAATATATATATAAATGATATTCATTTATCAAAGTATTAGTAACTATAGAAAAAATAACCAGCATTTAGGAAACACATTGTGATAAGTACGTTTAAGTATTTTAATTCATTAATCTTCACAAAGGCCCTATGAAGTGAGTGTTATTACTTCCTCCTATTTTACGGGTGAAGAAACATAGCAAAGGTCACACCATAAACAATGGAGCCAGCAATTAAGTCTTAGCATCCTGATCCTGGAGAACTTACAGAAATATCCCATATCCCGGACTCCAGAAAATTTTCCACGGTTATCTTTACTTTAACCCTCGGGAAGAACTGACAAACTATGGCTAAAAACTTTTAAGATTCCACTACAATAGGTAACTTTTTCCAACAGAGAGGTGAAGGAAAAAGAATTACAGGCCAGTATGGTCTCTGTCTCTCTTACACACACATACAAAATGGGTTTATATAGTTAGGAGTTGACACCCTTCCAGATGCGAATGAAATACTCTGTACCTTTATGCACATCCATATTGATATTGGGAAAGTTATAAGTGTGAACAAGAATGAGACAAACACCAAAAGCCATCCACAAGGTCCAAGGCCAGTAACGGAGCTCTCTGTGAAAACAAAAAATGCACAGTTCTTATCACTGTTACTAGCATGGTCCCCGTCATCTTCATCCTTATTATTCACTGAACACCTATGCCTGGCATTATACTAGACGTTTTTTTGTTTTTCTTTTTTGTATTTTTCTGAAGTGAGAAGTTGGGAGGCAGAAAGACAGACTCCGTATGCGCCCGACCAGGATCCACCTAGCAAGCCCACTAGGGGGCGATGCTCTGCCCATCTGGAGTGTTGCTCAGTTGCAACCAGAGCCATTCCAGAACCTGAGGCAGAGGACACAGAGCCATCCTCAGCGCCCGGGCCAACTTTGCTCCAGTGAAGCCTTGGCTGCAGGAGGGGAAGAGAGAGATAGAGAGGAAGGAGAAGGGGGAAGGGTGGAGAAGCAGATGGGTGCTTCTCCTGTGTGACCTGACCAGGAATTGAACCTGGGATATCCACACGCTGGGCAGATGCTCTACCACTGAGCCAACTGGCCAGGGCTATACTAGACATTTTACATGAATTTCCCCATCTAATCTTCAGAACAACCTGAAGGACAGGTGTTACTTTCTCTAATCTACTTAACATGATCACACAAGTATTTTTCACAGTATTCTTTTCTTTATCTAGGAAGCATTTATTAAGCACCTAATATTGATTATGCCCTGTGCTTTGCACTGAAGTCATAATAGTGAATAAGATCCAATCCCAACTATTGAGAAGGTGGGGAAGATAAATATATTATAATGCTAGATGGTAAATGCAGACATAAAGTATTTGTTCAGAATACTTTGAAAACACAGAATATGACATAGACGGGATGAAGGTGAGAGTGGAGTGGGGTTGGGTGGGTAGGTGATGGTGGTAGTTGTCAGAGGGCCTTATTGTGGGATGTAATGGTTTAGGATAATACCAATGAAAAGAAAGGGGAAAGAAGGGAAAGATCTTCTTTATAAAAACGACACCCGTAAAATATATCACTAGGTGATATGCACCATAATTTATTACATTTCCTGACAGGTTGTTTCTTATTTCTTAGGATTATAAACAATGCTGTAATGAACATCTTTGTACACGGTTTTCCTCTCACATTTCTAATTGTTTTACTTTCCTGTAACATGAAATAGCTTTTTGTCTGATTATAACAATAATTCATGCCCCACTGCAAAAATTCAAAAAGTATAAAAAAGGGGGAAATTACACAATCCAAAGATAGTATTTTTCTAAACTTTCCCCTTGTACATGTTTTTATAAATAAATAAAACTTGTAACCTTATTTCTTCCCTCTAGATGTTGTTCTTTCACCTTCTTTTTTAGTCTTTGTTGCTATGCATTTGTGCTTTTTCTATTGTAGTTTTTTTTATCAGTTATACTTGCATCAAGTTAAGACAGTCAAATGGTTCTACAAGATTAGCACAAAAAGAGAGCAGTCTCCTGCTCACCTCTTCCAATTTCTCCTTCCTCAAAGGCAATTACTTTAGGTTGAGTATTTTGTTATTCACATCTCCATGTTTTCAAGTACATAGATGCTTATTTCTTGCTTTTTCAGTTTTGAGCTTTATCTATTGACTTTCCGCTCTGGAAGAGAAGTAAAATTCTCCTTCCTCCCTCTCCCCTACATAAACATACCCACCCTTCCTATTATATTGTAATTTTGGTTAGATCAATATAAAATTTTGCATTATCATGAATAGAGAAATGAAGTTCAGAGCTAAGCCATGTTGCCTGACCAGGCGGTGGTTCAGTGGATAGAGCGTTGGACTGGGATGTGGAGGACCCAGGTTCGAGTCTCCGAGGTTGCCAGCTTGAGCGTGGGCTCATCTGGTTTGAGCAAGGCTCACCAGCTTGGACCGAAGGTCACTGGCTCGAGCAAGGAGTCACTCGGCCTGCTGTAGCCCCATGGTCAAGGCACATATGAGAAATCAATCAATGAACAACTAAGGGGCCGCAACAAAGAATTGATGTTTCTCATCTCTCTCCCTTCCTGTCTGTCTGTCCCTATCCATCCCTTTCTCTGACTCTCTCTGTCTCTGCCACAAAAAAAAAAAAAAAAAAAAAAAAAAAAGCTAAGCCATGTTATGAGTATCCTTTTCCTTTCCTGGACAAGTTTTTGTTATTTTCTGGACTCAATGCCTTGTTTTTTCCCTATGCTGAGTTTCCAAATGTACTTAATAATTTAACCTCAAACTTTTCATCAACTGTGTAATCTCCTTCCAGAAGGGTCAGGTACTCTGTTAATTTCATCTTCCAGAGAGTCTCTCCTGGAGCCACATCTGGACTCATTCTCACAGCAGGTGCACAGCTCTCTCTGTGACTGCCTTTCACTAGCACCCTGAAAAACTCCTTCCCTTCCTATTATTGCCCACTCCCTAGAGCCAGTGTCTTCCTCATTTTTACTTTGTTTTTTTCCTTTTTTGTGTGTGAAGGACAGAGAAACTGAGTAGGCCAAGGGACACTATCGTTTTTCTTATCAACCACAGAAGG
Organism: Saccopteryx leptura; assembly: GCF_036850995.1. NCBI lineage: Eukaryota > Metazoa > Chordata > Mammalia > Chiroptera > Emballonuridae > Saccopteryx > Saccopteryx leptura. The sequence continues at coordinate 14,254,746 of NC_089504.1, read as the reverse complement.
CTTCGGCTTGATTTCTAAAAATTGTTTTAATAACGGGAGGGAGACTGGCAAGAGGGAAGGGAGAGGTGTGCCAGGCACACGTCACTGCTCAGAAGAGAGGGCAAAGGTGGCAGCGAGACAGGACTTTGAATAAAAGGCGGCCTCAAAATAAGCAGATTTAAGGCTAGGGGCATGGGAGAAAAAGAGCCACAAGCTGCATCCAGGGCAAGTGCTCCAAAACACAGGCTAAAACACCAGAAATACCCAGAGTACTTTGGTTATCTATGACTTTGTAGACTTCTGACCTGTGTGGTAAACATACCTATATATACTTAAATAAAAGTGATCCAAGCTAATCCTGGAGGTTTCTAAGTTATAATTTTGGAGGGGATACTCATATTCATCAAGAAAATATTCCAAGCCTGACCAGGCGGTGGCACAGTGGATAGAGCATTGGACTGAGATGCAGAGGACCCAGGTTCGAAACCCCGAGGTCGCCAGATTGAGCGCGGGCTCATCTGGTTTGAGCAAAAAGCTCACCAGCTTGAACCCAAGGTTGCTGGCTCCAGCAAGGGGTTACTCGGTCTGCTGAAGGCCCGCGGTCAAGGCACATATAAGAAAGCAATCAATGAACAACTAAGATGTTGCAACATGCAATGAAAAACTAATGATTGATGCTTCTCATCTCTCTCCATTCCTGTCTGTCTGTCCCTGTCTATCCCTCTCTCTCTCTGGAAAAAAAAAAAAAAAAAAAAAAAAAAAAAAAAAAAAAAAAAAAGAAAATATTCCAAGCAGGCTACAGTGCTGCTTGTGGAGAAGCCTCCATCAGGTATTATGATAACATAATAATCACAGTAGCCATTTTTAGATGGTTCATTATACACCAGGTGCACTGTGTTAAATTACTCTAGCTGAGTATCTCATTTATTGCTTACAAAGCCCTTTACAGTATTTGATTCCATTTTACAAATGAGGTAACTGAAGCAACATGACTTTCCTAAGGTCACACAACAGAGGACCTGTGATTCAAATATAGGTCATCTTACTCCAAAGGCTGTGTTCTAAATCAAGTTACTCTGACCATTTACCTCTGAATTAAAAAAAAAATCCTCAAACTTCATTAAAGAAGTTTTGTGTTTGGAGCACTTTCTGAAGACAGTATTCAAACTGGGAAAGCAAGGTAGGAGTTCTGCGAATGAAATCTGATATTCCTATAGAGGGAGCCCTCTTAATTCCAGCTGTGTCTATTTATAGAAAAAGAGAGTCTCAAGGCTCTTTGCCAGACGCAAGTCTAGGTTTCCAGAGTGAAAAGGATTCCAAAGAATAGATTGACCACAAAGACTTATCTGACAACTCTAGGTGCTTTCTAAAATACCCCTGTATTATCCCAAGTCTCCCATATCTGTTGCCCAAATACACTAGACTATAAACTCCATGAGGGCAGGGATGTTTATTATTTATTTTTATATTCTCAATGTCTAGCACAGTAACCAGCTTGCAGTGATAAAATAAAACGTTGCCAAGCTTTCCAGCTGGATGTGGTTTCCTTCCTCTGATCTTTTTTTTTTTTTTTTTTTTTTTTTTTCTTTTTCATTTTTCTGAAGCTGGAAACAGGGAGAGACAGTCAGACAGACTCCCGCATGCGCCCGACTGGGATCCACCCGGCACGCCCACCAGGGGGCGACGCTCTGCCCACCAGGGGGCGATGCTCTGCCCATTCCTGGGCGTCGCCATGTTGCGACCAGAGCCACTCTAGCGCCTGAGGCAGAGGCCACAGAGCCATCCCCAGTGCCCAGGCCATCTTTGCTCCAATGGAGCCTCGACTGCGGGAGGGGAAGAGAGAGACAGAGAGGAAAGCGCGGCGGAGGGGTGGAGAAGCAAATGGGTGCTTCTCCTGTATGCCCTGGCCGGGAATCGAACCCGGGTCCTCCGCACGCTAGGCCGACGCTCTACCGCTGAGCCAACCGGCCAGGGCTCTCTGATCTTGATACCACTTTTATTTTTTAATTTTTCTTAAGGGAGAAGTGGGGAGTCAGAGAGACAGACTCCCACATGTGCTCGAACTAGGAGGCACCTGGCAAGCCCACTATGGGGTGCTGCTCTTCCCATCTGGTGCCATTGCTCTGTTGCTCGGCAAGCAAGCTATTTTTAGCACCTGAGGTGAGGCCATGGAGCCATTCTCAGCGCCTATGGCCAACTTGCTTGAACCATTTGAGTCATGCCTGTGGGGAGGAAGAGAGAGATAGAGAGAGAGAAGGGAGAAGGGGAAGGGTGAAGCAAATGGTTGCTTCTCCATGTGCCTTGACCAGTAATCAAACCCGAGACTTCCACATGCTGAACCAATGCTCTACTGCTGAGCCAACTGGCCAGGGCCGATACCACTTTTCTAACCTCTTATTGCACTTATAGTTTGTCTAATACTTTAATTTATTGTGCACTTATATCCCTTACTAGACTGAGATTTCCTGAGCACAGGGAGCATCTAATTCCATTTAAATTCTGTTACTTCTTAGTTGTATGATCTTTATCTCTTTGAACCCTAGTTTCTTAACCTGTGATATAGGCTAATTAGATTGGCTATAATATAGGATAATTGTAGGGCTGAGGTAGTGTTCAATAAATATGGATGGTAGTTTTCTGTAATCCTATTTCATTCAAGTGTTCAACTTTTCATAATAAAAATGGGAATTTTCTCCTCACTTCATGCATGCCTGCCAGGCTAGGGTTGGACATTCAAAGATCCTCATGAAGCTCACTTATGAAATGAATTACTAAATTATAAATTATTATCTACATGAGGAAAAGCCAGAAAGCCTAGCTCAGTTTTGTGTGTGTATATGTGTGCTCAGTTTCCACTGTCCTGTTATGTTTTTGAGAAACTCAGATGAGCATATGAAATTACAAATCAAAAGCAATGAAAAATGGATATTCTAAAAACTACGCTTGGTCTTTCAAATTTCAAATGCTCAGCTAGAAATAATCAGAGTGTATACACTGGGGAAATAGCATCATTTCATATTATTTTTGTGTCTTTAAAATAAAACTATCCATGATTCCCAGTCAGGGCACACAGGAGAAGAGCCCATCTGCTTCTTCTACCCTCCCCCTCTCCTTTCCCTTTCTCTCTCTCTCTCTTCTTCTCTCCTGCAGCCAGGCTCGATTGGAGTAAGGTGGTCACAGGCTCTGATGATGGCTCCATGGCCATTGCTTCAGGCACTAAAAAAAAATGGCTCTGGTTGCAACGGAGCAAGGGCCCTAGATGGGCAGAGCATTGCCCCCTAGCGGGCTTTCTGGGGGGAATCCTGGTCGAGGCGCATGTGGGAGTCTGTATCTGCCTCCCTTCCTCTCACCAAATAAAAAAATAATAAAAATAAAAAATAAAACTTTCTTGTTTTCAACCCTCAAAATTCTTTCCAACTTGGTTAGAGCCCAAAAATGTACACAAATCACATTCCTCAGAGAGGTGAGGTTTAAATCCCACTAACTGTAAATGAACTCTTTAGTCACCTACCACTTACAGCCTAACTGGCAACATGTTTACATCTAAGTAATAACAATATTGAATAATAGGCCATTGTTTCATATGATGAACATTTTGGTTGTGTTCAGTCTTCTCAATTAGAAACTCTGCTGCACTAAATATACTTTTAGCAAAGTTCCCATAATTCCTATTATGTATACTAATTTTGCTGAAAAGATGAAATTGCGTAATTCTTAAGTTCTCTTAAGGTAACTTCACTGTAGGTATCTTTTATTACTACTAATAAAAATCATTTATTGAATGCCTATTACATGTGGGCTACAACCTCTAGCTCTTTATATACATTGTTTCTAATGTTTACAAAAATTTGTAAAGTAGGTATAAAATATTCCTCCAGGAGTCCCAAAGTAATGAAGCAAAAGACTTTCTGGGAAGAGACAAAAGAAAACAAACAAAAAACATGAAACAAATGAAAAGAAAAACAAGTTGTACAGTAATTTTTGTTTGATTAGCTTCTGGAAAGGCAGTAAAATATTCTTTTCAAGACAGCCATAATTTCAAAGCACTGTATGGTGTTAACAATCCCATGTCAGCTGATTTACATTAAGGTCTACTGAACTGGACACTGTAGTGGAAATCACAGGGAGTAATACATTCCATTTATTGATGCAACTTTCCTCTTTGGGGAAAGTCCAGAAACATATCTTAAACAATATCTGGACATATGACTCAGATTCATATGCATTGCCACACACAGAGAAATGGATAAGCCAAAGAATTTCTGAAATACTTAAGAAGCAACCTGTAAACAAGGACAATCTTTTCCTTCTCCTTTCCTGGAACCCAGGTCAAACACTTCATGTTGTAAATGCCAAGAACAGTTTGGGTGGGGAAGATAGGATGGCTAGGAATTTAGTCTCAAAAACACATGCTGGTTCTAACAGCTCTTTTTACAGGGCAACAGTATGTTGAAATGAAAGACCTTGGCAATTTTTAAATTTTTCTTAAAAGCATACACATTCAGGGTAGGTATTCTTTCTGACTGCTACTATCCTTCATCGGAAATTCTACGTCAGGACTTGGCAAACTTTTCCTGTGAAAGGTCAGAAAATAAATATTTTAGGCTTGGTAGGTCATAAGTCTGCCCCAATTGCTGAATACGGCTGAATTAGTCACACACAAAAATACACAAATTAGCATGGCTGTGTCCCAATAAAACTCAACTTATGGACACTGAAATTTGAACCTCATATAATTTTCTTTCCTCCCTCCTTCTTTCTTTCTTCCCTCCTCCCCTCCCCTTCTCTTCCCCCTTCCTCTCTTCCTTCCTTCCTCCCTCCTTTCCTCCTTTGCATGCGCCCTGGCTGGGATCATTGGGATCCAACTGGCAACCCCTGTCTGGAGCTGATGTTCTGCCCATCTGGAGCTGCTGCTCTGCTGCTCAGCAAACAAGCCATTTTAGCGCCCGAGGTGAGGCTATGGAGCCATCCTCAGTGCCTCAGCGTCCAGGGCCAACTCACTCCAATGGAGCCATGGCTGCAGGAGAAGAAGAAGTATGGGGAGGGGTGGAGAAGCAGATGGTCACTTCTCCTGTGTGCCCTGACTGGGAATCGAGCCTGGGACTTTCACATGCCAGGCCAATGTTCTACCACTGAGCCAACTGTCCAGGGCCATAGAATTTTCATATATGATAAAATCTTTAAAAAAAAAAAAAATTAAAAATTATTCTTAGCTTGTGGGCCAAACAAAAACAGGCAGTCAGCCAGATTTAGACCTGTTCCTGTTCTATGTCATACAGCTATCTCTTTAAAGAGGAGGACTTCATAAATTAAATAATACACTTTATCTATCTTTCTTCCAGCTTTTTAATTAATAGTACATTTTCCAGATTCCCAGTTTCACTTTCCTTCTCTTGTTTTGAAACAGTCTTTATCAGACCTGATAAATAAAAATTCAAGATGAAAACAGACTAAAGGGGAGATGAAGTATATGAATATTAATACATCTCCAATTAATAAAAATTTTACTATAACTCAAAAGACTAGAATTTTAGGGGAAAGAGATAAAGAGGGGATGAGAACAACAGCAGGAAAGGAAAAATAAGAGAGAAGAGAAAAAGAATGAGGAGGAGAATGACAACAGAAATGATGGTGGCATCCTGCAGACAGAAAGATTAAAGCAGGTAGAGGTGAGAGAGAGGCAGAGTTCAGCACATAGTACGGTCACAGTAAGGACAGGTTGGAAAAATGATGGTATTTTCTTGGAGATCACAACTTGCAGCTAATCTGGGCAGAGGCTTTCAAAGCAAACAAATTATTATTTTAATTAGGCATGGTTTACAGTTCTTCGAATGCCCTTATCCTTAAACCTCTAAGGAAAAAATTATTCTCTGGTCTAGAATGGCTACAGGCCAGATGATATCAAGTTAAGAACCATGACCAAAGACTGTAACTTTTCTTGCCTATTATTAACCATGTATGACGATAAATACCAGATCAAAAGAACCGATACTGATATGTGATTTGAGTCACAAAATTTAAAATGTTTTACCATGAGATAATAAGGAAAGGAAATATGGACTAATCCTTTTAAGAAAGATTTTCAATAAAAGTTGAAATAAAGGGAATCCTTTGCTTAGCTTAAAAAAAAAAAGAAATTAAGTTTAAATATTTTCTTTCCTGAACATCTTGAGGATTTTCTGTAGCTTCCCTTAATTCAAATATTTCTAGCCATAAAACAAGAGGAAAAAAACCAGTGGACAGTATCCTCAATAATCTTAAATCTGAACCCCCCAGTCTTAAATAGGCCCCCTCTTCTTAATTTCCTATAGCACTTCATCCTCCCTAAACAACACTTAACACACTAGTTAATTATTCAATGTCTGTCTTCTTCAGGAGATTGTGGTCTTGTTAGAGGTCTTATATAATATAATGCCTTCAGAGTTGGCTCTGCCACTTATTAGCTGTGTGATTTTGGTAAAGTACCTTAATTCTCTATGCTTTAAAATAGGGCTAATAAGAATACCTCTTCAAGGACATGAAGAGACACTTCTCCCAGGAAGAAATACAAATGGCCAACAGATATATGAAAAGATGCTCATCTTCATTAGCTATTAGAGAAATGCAAATCAAAACTACAATGAGATACCACCTCACACCTGTTAGATTAGCTATCATCAACAAGACAGGTAATAACAAGTGTTGGAGAGGCTGTGGATAAAAAGGAACCCTCATCCACTGTTGGTGGGAATGTAAAGTAGTACAACCATTATGGAAGAAAGTATGGTGGTTCCTCAAAAAAATAAAAAATAGAACTTCCATATGATCCAGCAATCCCTCTACTGGGTATATACCCCCAAAACGCAAAAACACTGGTATGTAAAGACACATGCAGCCCCATGTTCATCACAGCATTGTTCACAGTGGCCAAGACATGGAAACAACCAAAAAGCCCTTCATTAGATGATTGGATAAAGAAGATGTGGTACATGTATACTATGGAATACTACTCAGCCATAAGAAATGATGACATCGGATCATTTACAACAACATGGATGGACCTTGATAACATTATACTGAGTGAAATAAGTAAATCAGAAAAAACTAAGAACTATATGATTCCATACATAGGTGGGACATAAAAATGAGACTCAGGGACATGGATAAGAGTGCGGTGGTTGCCGGAGGGGGGGAGGAAGGGGGGGAGAGGAGGGGCACAAAGAAAACCAGATAGAAGGTGACGGAAGACTATATGACTTTGGGTGATGGGTATGAAACGTAATCAAATGTCAAAATAAGGCCCTGGCCGGTTGGCTCAGCGGTAGAGCGTCGGCCTAGCGTGCGGAGGACCCAGGTTCGATTCCCGGCCAGGGCACACAGGAGAAGCGCCCATTTGCTTCTCCACCCCTCCGCCGCGCTTTCCTCTCTGTCTCTCTCTTCCCCTCCCGCAGCCAAGGCTCCATTGGAGCAAACATGGCCCGGGCGCTGGGGATGGCTCTGTGGCCGCTGCCTCAGGCGCTAGAGTGGCTCTGGTCGCAACATGGCGACGCCCAGGATGGGCAGAGCATCGCCCCCTGGTGGGCAGAGCGTCGCCCCATGGTGGGCGTGCCGGGTGGATCCCGGTCGGGCGCATGCGGGAGTCTGTCTGACTGTCTCTCCCTGTTTCCAGCTTCAGAAAAATGAAAAAAAAAAAAAAAAAAAAAAAAAATGTCAAAATAACCTGGAGATGTTTTCTCTGAATCTATGTACCCTGATTGATCAATGTCACCCCATTAAAATTAATAAAGTAAAAAAAAGAAAAGAAAAAAAAAAGAATACTTCTTCAGGTAAAACTGTCATTATTTGCAGGTAGTATGATACTGTATAGAGAACCCTAAAGATTCCACCAAAAAAGTTATTAGAATTGATAAATGAATTCAGTTAAGTAACAGGATACAAACTAAATATTCAGAAATTGGTTGCACTTTTACACATCAACAGTGAACTATCAGAAAAAGAAACTAAGAAAACAATCCCATATACAACTGCATCAAAAAAAAACACACCACAACTCCACAAAAACACAAAACACTAGGAATAAATTTAACCAAGGAGGTAAAAGATCTGTACTCAGGAAAATGTAAGAAATTGAAGAAATCAAAGAAAATACTAATAAATGGAAGCATATACTATGCTCAAGAATAGGAATAAACATCATTAAAATGTCCATACCACTCAAAGAAACCTATAGATTCAACCCAATTCCTATCAAAATACCAATGACATTTTTCACAGAGCTAGAACAAATCATCCAAAAACTTGTATGGAATCACAAAATGCTCTGAATAGCAACAGCAATCTTGAAAAAGAACAGAGTTGGAGGTATCATGCTACCTGATATCAAACTATACTACATGTCTAGAATAATCAAAATAGCATGGCACTGGCATAAAAAACAGACATATACGTCAATGGAACAGAATAGAGAACCTAGAAAACAACTCACACCTTTACAGTCAATTAGTATTTGACAAGGAAGCCAGAACATACACTGGAATAAAGATAGCCTATTCAACAAATGGTGTTGGAAAAATTAGATACGTGCAAAAAAGTGAAACCAGACCAACTTCTTACACTATACACAAGAGTAAACCAAAAATAGACTAGAGATTAAAAATAGATGTAAGACTTAAAACCATAAAAACCCTAGAAGTAAACATAAGCAGTAATATCTCTGACATTTCTTGTAGCAATATTTTTTCTGATATACCTACTTGGGAAAAGGTCAGTGAAAGAAAAACAAGTGGTACTACATCAAACTAAAGTTTTTGCACAGTACATGAAACTATCAACAAAATGAAAAGACAGCCCACTGAATGGGAGAACATACTCACCAAAGCTACATCTAATAAGGGGCTAATATTAAAAATTTATAAAGTTATACAACTCAGCACCAAAAAAAAAGAGAAAAAACTCCAATTAAAAATGGGCAAAAGCCTTGAATAGACACTTCTCTAGTGGGGCATAAAGATAGCCAATAGACATATGAAAAGATGCTCATTGTCACAAATCATCAAAAAATGCAAATTAAAACGACAATTAGATACCACCTCACACTTGTCAGAAAGGCTATCAGCCAATAAATCAACAAATGAGACCTGGGGGGGGGGGAGGATGAGAAAAGGCAAACCTAGTGCACTGTTGGTGGAAATGCAAATTCATGCAACCACTGTGGAAAACAGTGTAGAGTTTTCTTAAAAAATTAAAAAACAGAATTGCCTTATGACCTAACGATTCCACTTCTGGTTAAATACCTAAAGAAATCCAAAACACAAATTCAAAAGAAGATATGCACCCCCATGTTCACTGCAGCATCATTTATAATAGCCAAGATTAAGTAACCCAAGTGCCTGTCAATAGATGAGTAGATAAAAAAAGCTGTGGTACATATATGCAATAAAATTGCATATTACTCCACCATAAAAAAGAAATGAAATCTTACCATTTGTGACAACATGGATAGACCTAGAGGGTATTATGCTAAGTGAAATAAGCCAGACTGAGAAAGACAAATACCATATGATTTCACTTGTATGTGTAATATAAAAAATTAAACAAACAAAACGAAATAGAAACAGTCTTATAGATATAGAAAATTGACTAGTGGATGCCAGATGGAAGGGGGTTGGGGATTGGAGTGAAAAATGGTGAAAGGGTTGTACTACTAATTGGTAGTTACAAAATGAGGCATGGGAATGTAAGGCAAAGCAAGAGAATACAGTCAATAATGCTGTGGTGACTGTCTATGGTGCCAGGCAGACACTTGAATTATCGAAGGTAAAGTATATGAATGTCTATCCGCTGTGCTGTTCACCTGAAACTAATACAAAAGTGTTGAGTGCAACAATGTAATTGAAAAAAAAAATTAAAGGTAAAAATATAATTCTGATAAAACTGAAAAAAAAAAAAAGGTACCTCTTTAGAGGATTAATGTGAAGAGTAAATGAGATATGGAGATACCTAGTGTCTAACAGATACTCAAATATCATTTGTTAAATAAATAGTTGTTGAATGAGTAGAGCGATTCTGCCATTTCTTTGAGAAAGACAACCTATTAGGTAAGACCAACTGAAACTATGTGTCAGCAGACAAGCTCCAAGAAATCAATTCAGAATCATCCTCTGTCCCAAAGCAGTTGTCACACTGCTTTTCTCCAATGTGTCCTTTTCTCTTTTTAAAATCAGACCTTTCCACCTGTGAAGTTAGTCAGAAAGGTAGAAGAATGTGCTGAATGTGGTCCATGTCTGATAAGACAGCAACAGTTATGCTCAGAAAAATGTGAGAGAAAAATAATTTCATAATGGTATTAAGTTAAATTTAGTGTAGGCTTGAAATATATTAAAACAAAATTCTCCTCCTTCTTGTTTTCCTTTTCTTTTTCAGCTGTTTCACTCAGACATCTTAAAAGTATCTATAATTAAGTTTTCTTTTCCTTTTCTTTTTTTCTTTTTGATAGAGAGAGAGGCATGGAGAGAGAGACAGACAGAAACATCAAACTGTTTTTTTTTTTTTTCTGAAGCTGGAAATGGGGAGAGACAGTCAGACAGACTCCCGCAATGTGCCCGACCTGGATCCACCCGGCACGCCCACCAGGGGGCGACGCTCTGCCCACCAGGGGGCGATGCTCTGCCCCTCCTGGGCTTCGCTCTATTGCGACCAGAGCCACTCTAGCGCCTGGGGCAGAGGCCAAGGAGCCATCCCCAGTGCTGGGGCCATCTTTGCTCCAATGGAGCCTCGCTGCGGGAGGGGAAGAGAGAGACAGAGAGGAAGGAGAGGGGGAGGGGTGGAGAAGCAGATGGGCGCTTCTCCTGTGTGCCCTGGCCGAGAATCGAACCCGGGACCCCTTGTACGCCAGGCCAACGCTCTACCACTGAGCCAACCGGCCAGGGCCACGATGCTCACTTTTTCATGGTTACAACAGATTTCAGGAATATGTTTTTCCACACCTACTTAAAATATAGAATTTGCCTGACCAGGCAGTGGCGCAGTGGATAGAGCGTCAGACTGGGATGCGGAAGACCCAGGTTCGAGACCCCGAGGTTGCCAGTTTGAGCACCGGCTCATCTGGCTTGAGCAAAAAGCTGGCCAGCTTGGACCCAAGGTCACTGGCTCGAGCAAGGGGCTACTCGGTCTGCTGAAGGCCCGTGGTCAAGGCACATATGAGAAAGCAATCAATGAACAACTAAGGTGTCGCAATGCGCAATGAGAAACTAATGATTGATGCTTCTCATCTCTCTGTCCCTGTCTATCCCTCACTCTGACTCTCTGTCTGTAAAAAAAATAAAAATAAAATATAGAATTTGAATACAATCTCTACCATTTTATTAACATTAAAAATTATTTTTCTTCAAAGCTAACCAGGTAATCATTAACTCTGTCAGTCGTTTACAGTGTAAAATTTAAACAAGTAGGTGGGACCAAGAACCTATTTAATCATCTAAAAAAAAAGCCAGCTTTAGTAGACTTGGTCCTCTGTTTGAGTTAATTTATGACCATTGATGGTTTAATAATGAATTATTGGAGAAGTTACAAAGTTCTTCCCAATCTGATAGGCTGTAACAAATCATCAGTCCCTGGCTTCTGTTTATTTTCAGGCATTCTCCCAAGGGAATTTGTTCTGTTGACATGAGTCTTAATTATAATACATTTCTTTGCAATCCTCTTGCATTATTTCATTACAAAATGAATGCACTGGCTTTAAGAAAAATTAGTCTTGTCCTGGGTTTTGGCCATATTTACTTTCCTAAGACTAATCATCAGCAAAAATACATAAAATGGGCTTTTCTATCCCACTGCTTTCCTCAAAAGCAGCCCTTTGGGGTTGTCTTATTCAAGGAGATTGAAGCTTGGTTCCTCTGGGCTTGCTTTGTTTGTCTCTCACCTTCAGTGAAATACTGTTGAACAAGGTGCTCAGTTTGGGTATGTATTCTGGAGGTGGCTCTAGGATAGGAAAATGATCTGGAAAACCGGATAGCCCAAGTTTGAAACCTAGCTCTAAATCCCACACAGGCGTCTGTGATTTTTCCACTCTGAGCCTCAGTTTCCTTGATGTAAAATATTAGATACTGATGTCTTCCTTGTGGAGCTGTTAAAGGATTGCAAATAGATAATGTCCGTAAAGCACTTACACTGCATTACCACTATGTGGTAAGAACTCAATAAATTCTATTTTAAAAAAATTCTAGTAATAGCATTCCTATCAGTGTCAGACCTCAAAGGTTTACATTAAAAAAAAAGGGGGGGGGGGAACTGCACGAATTGAAGATTTTTTTTTCTTCAAGAACAAGGTTTCTTTTAGCATTTGTAGAAGAAATAAAGGTCAACCTGTATGATTATTGCACTGGTAAGAACATTGATGCATTGAAATACAGTGAAAACAAAGCAATGACTGCAAGTCTTTAAAAAAGTGACAGATAAAGCAAAATTTTGTTTGTATGCATAGTTTCCTGAGAAGGTGCACATAGTTTTCATTAGATTATTATAAAATTTCTAAAATTAAGTGTAGAACCAAGAAAAATACCTTAAAAGCAAAACTGGTTATTGACCATGAAACACAACTACATGAACATTAAGTACAAAGATTGTGTTTATTCCCAAAGAACTTCTACAAACTGATTTCCCATTGCAGTTTCCCTAAACGTTTAATATTGTCATAGTCCCTTAGTCTCCCATCAAGAGGTCAGGGTACTGGAAAAAGGTCCTGCCCACCTTCTTATCTAAGCAAAGGGCAGATGGCACACCTTTTTTTCTTAATGTTCAACTTTTAGAGTCGGTCAAATACAGACTCAAAATATGGCTCCATATTAACGGTGTGACATTTAAGTAATTTAACCTTTTCCAGTATCAATTTCTTTCAAGTATATCCCCCACCTCACCCCCGTTACATTCCTGATTTAGGAAGATAACTCGACAAGGGGCTTACTAAAGAAAAGTGAGGGACAAAGATTTCCATAATTGTTCTGATGCTCCTGGGAAGGAACTAAAGACAAGAGTTGCTGGGCAAGGCAAATGGGACTTATAAGGGCGGGTGGACAAAGCTGGCTTTACGAATACTGGGACTAGATGAGTCCAATACAGTGTTCTTTGTGGGGGTACTGGAAGAGCCCACACAGCCCCCTAGGTTTCTTTCACTACGTCATCCTGTCTGAAATTCCATCCGTAGAAATCATTCCTTTGGGTCGTGAAGAGCCCCTGGGAGGGAACCAATACCTCCTGAGAGGTTTCTTGCCTCTCTTTATAAATCCCCTAAGGAGTTAGCCAATAGTGGTTCAAGGTGATAGCCTTCTCAAGGGCACTAGCTCTTTCACAGGGGGACGAGATTGAGCCACTCAGTTTCTGCCTTCCAGACTGGGAAGGCCCTGGTAGGATGGGAGGGAGGGTGGGGGAACCTGGAAGGACAAATGCCCCTAGAGCGAGGTCCCGTGACAAAGTAAAGTGGAGGGGGGCCGGATGGGCAGAAAGTGAAGCTGGGAAGAGTGCAAAAAAAAAAAAAAAAAAAAAAAAAGAAGAGCCTTTCTCTTTTTCTTCCGCAAAAATGGCCCCACTATCTGCCCGGAGCTGGAGGCGAGACCTCGCAGGTCGGTCTGCGGTTTTGGTGGGAGAGCAGGAGTTTTTCCCAGCTCGGGAGCAGGGGGCGCCCTCCGGGGCTGGGCGAAGACAGGGTGCAGGGGATGGCCTCCGAGGGGAAGGAAAGGGGGAGTCGGGAGCCAGGGAAGACGCGGCGTCCGAGAATCACTTGTTTCGTCGTCCCCGTGCACGGCTGGAAGTAACGAACGGAAAGCCCTGGCATCTGGCAACCGCTGGATAACGCGGTGGCTTTGCGCGCTGGAAACGCGCCCTGCTGTCGGCCGCCCACAGTGCGCGGCGCTCGCGGAGTGCACCCTGCGCCCTGACATTCCTAAACCTGACGCCCAGCCCGCGCAGCGGGGTTCGGGATTCTCGGCGAACGAGCCAGGAAAGTACAGCCAGGACAGCGGAGAGGGGCCTGGGCCTCCGGGCTAGGGCTTGTCGCTAAGGAGAGGGGTAGGGGGACGACGGGCGACCCCACAAGCCTTGCCCGGGCCGCGGGTTCTCACCGTTGAAGGTGTCAGGGAGCCGACGTGCTTGGGTGTCCGACGTCTGCCGCTTCTCAGACATGCTGCCGGAGCCGGAGTTGCCGCTGTAGCGTCGTGATCGCCGCAGCCGTTGCCGGAGCCGCAAGAACTGTACTGAAGAGAACCAAGAATCCAGACTTAGGTTGAAGCCCCGCCCCTTTCTCGCGGCCGGGCCAATCGACGCCCAGTACCAAGGAGGCCACGCCCACCACCCCGCCCATCCGCCCTTCCCGCGCCGAAAGTGGGTGCGCGCTTCCCGCTAGTTCCTTGGGCTGAGGGGCGTGGCTTGCGGGGTGAAGCGACCCCTGGAGACCCGGGTCCGGGCCAAGGGGCGGCACCGGAAAGGAGGAACTGGGTTGGGGGGGCAGTCACCAGGCGTGAGGAGGGGGCTGAAGATTTTGGGGAGGGGGCTGACGGTATGGCCTGAGGAAAAGGTGCGAATGAGAAAAAGGCTCCCTTCTGGGCCTACGAATTGAGAGAGAAGAAAATGGCTCCTTTCCAGGGCCGGTGGGTCCGAGAGAAGGGGAGGAAGCGGAGGGGCACCTGGTGGCCAAAGTGAGGGCCCTGAGGCGATCCCTGCTCGGTAGAACCGATGCTCTGTGAGGGGAGGGAACAGACGAGACCACCCTCGAATCAAGGGAGTGAGTTCACGTGAGATGCGTTTATTCCAACAACATCCTTTTGGAGCACCTGCCGCCCGCCCCGCAGCGTACTCGTGGTTGGTACAGCGGGCAAGGGACCGACCCGGCGCCGCCCTCGTGGAGTCCATGTGGACAGACAGGCAACAAGCTAACCAATCCGTCACCCGTGGTGAAGGACGCGGTGACGGGAACCAGGAGCCGAGAGAGGAGCAGATGGCGTGTGCTTTCGTTAAGGGGCGAAGGGAGGCCTCTGTGAGGAGGTGGCATTAAGACAGGACCAGAAAGATGAGACGGCGCCAGCCGTGGGCAAGGGGGACAGGCGGCGCGGGAGGTCGGAAAGGGCGTCGCAGGCAGAAGGAAAGCAGATGCAGGTTATTCCCAACCTCCAGCGATCCGATCAAGTTGCGGCCGAAACCTCGCCTTGGAACGTCAGGCTGTGTTTTCTTCTCCGTGCCCTAAGATTGTACTTGCAGGAATCATTTCTATCGGTCGTTATTCTCCACGAGTCGTCCTAAGGCAGAATGTTCAAAGGAGGCTAATCACAAGGTGCACTTTATTTAAAACAAAAACAATCTGTTTTGAAATAATACAGATTCGCAGGAAGTTGCAAAGACAGTAGTAAGAGAGGTTGTGCGTATCCTCTGCATGGTTTCCTGCAGCAGTTACATCGTATCCCCGGAAGGCAAGAAATTGACAGTGGCACGAAATGTGTGTCTAGTTCTACCCCATTCCCTCTCCCTCACATACTTAGTAGATTCGTACAACCACCACGGCAATCAAGATCCAGAGCTATTGAATCACCACGAAGATCCCCCTTGTGAGGAGCACTTTTTTGTTTTCTTTTTTTTCCTGTGCTCAATATTTGGCTGTATAATCCCTAACCCTTTGCGGTGTTTGATATGAACTGGTAGACTTTCTCTCTGGTTTTAGATCTGAGGGCTCCAGACTGGAGCCTGGTGGCTGTCAGGATGTAAACAGAGGTACCCACAGTGGTGACAGGTGTTAAGAGAACCGCTGCTTATCTTTGCTGTGGGGTGCAGGTTCTGCTTTGTGATAAAAACCTGATGCTGATCTCTCACGGCGACTTCCAGTCACTTACGGTCAAAGAACTTTATATTTGTGGGGGTGGAGTACAGCTTGTACAGTCACTTGGTTTATAAGCCTCTTGGATAAGATAAAGAGGGAATTACAGTAATTTAATGGTCTTCCTTTTCTAAATCATTCTTGAGAACGTCTACAGCTTCATTTTTTGCATTCTGCAATGCATAAGCCCCAGAGGCATGGGCTTCCTGTTTGTGCTGTGGATCCCAGGAAAGAGGAGCAAATGCAGTAGGGGAGAGCTTGAGTGTAAATTGCATATTGTGAACAAGCACTTAGTTTTCGTTTTTGCTGGACAGGAAAATATTTTGAAATGAATTTCATGTGTGTGTTCCTAAGTGCTACCTTTGCTCAAGTCTCTAGGCAATCCCAACAGCATGACTTAAAAAGAATTAGAAAAGAGGTTTTTCTCCCTTTGGGACAAAGTGGTGAACACTGGTTGGCTCTGGTTTCAGATTGCATCAGTTTGGGAACTGATTCCAGGCCTAAAACTGAGATCAAGACTTGACTTCATTTCTAAATTTCTTTCAAAATGGATAAGAGTTTCCAGATTTTGACTGCAAAATGCTGAATTTCACTTGCCCATGAAACTGGTGGATTTTGGCTTTCTTGTGTATATTCTATATAAATGTATTGATTAAATATACTTTAAAAATAAATATTAACATATCATCCTCTCCCTTGGGGGGAATTTCTAATCTTAAATCTTTTTCTAGTATTGATTAGAGGTTAGAATTGGTGGTGAAAACTTTATGCTTTAGAAATGGAGACATATAAAATTATAAATAATTTGAAGAGAGAGAATTAATTATAAGCTTATCACCTCGAACAGACCTATTATAATTTTAGTGGGTTTTTTTTCTTTAGTTGTTATTTAAAGATATTTGCATGCAAGTTAAAATCAGAGTACTTTATATATTCCATATTTCTTTTTTGTTTTATTTTGCTGTTATTACCCTAGTATATTCAGGGTACCAAATTAACTATTGATTGATGGTGATAGCGATGACATTAAGACATGGAAATTGGTTTGAAAGCAGACATACAACATAAATCCATTACTGAATAAATCAGAAGGAAATTTAATTAGTCTTTTTCCTGTGTCCACAGGAAATGCTTTAATAAGAACAACAGGAAAGGTTCTTATTTATTTTTTTCTGTTAAATTGTAAGTCCAGGCCCTTCTCAATGCCTTTAGTGAAATCAGCTCACCAGATACTATTGAGGGAACAGCAATACCAGCAAGTTATATCTGTGTGTGACATTTCCCCCGGGACGGGACTAATGAGTTTGATCTGTTTTTCTATGTGGACTAACTCATATTTGTTGTATTACAGCAGCTTTTTTTTTTTTTTCTTCTTAGCTCTTCTGATAAGATAGTACTCCAGGAATTGAATCATACCAAGAGTTTCATCAGAGGATTTTATAGATCTGGGTTGTGGCAACAGAAGACCTATACCATAGCACTTGGTAAGAACACTTGGGAGTCCAGGTTCTCAGGTGTTATGAAAATAAAGATGCATTATTCAAACATTGGTGGTATTTAATAGAGTCATCTATGGGAAGAATTTTATTAATCTGCTTTATTTGTTAAGGGACTCCGCATTATTTATTGAATACTTATTACATGTTAGGCATTATTCTAGGTGGTTGAGGCACATCAATTAACAAAAAAGACAGAAATTCCTGCCCTCATGGAGTTTAAATTCTAGTATTCCTTTTCACATGTATTAGTTTGCTGAGGCTTACATATCAAAGTACCACAGACTGGATGGCTTGAACAACAGAAGTTTATTTTTCTTACAGTTCTAGAGGTGAGAAGCCCAAGGTTCAGCAGAATTGGTTCTTCTAAGGGGACTGAAGAAGGATCTGTTTCCAGCCTTTCTTCTTGACTTGTAAGTGGCCATCTTCTTCCTATATTTTCACATTGTCTTCTCTCTATGTGTCTGTGTCCAAATTTCCTTCTCTTATAAGGACACCAGTCATATCCGAGGTACTGGGGGTTAGAACTTTAATGTATGAATTTGGGGGGACATACAATTCAGCCCATAATATCACGTGACTATGGTGTATCTAAATCTTTGCCATGCTTGTTTTCTCATCTCTACATCTCTGAGATATTCAAAGCCATTCATGCTTCCTGAAAAATGTATCCAGGTAACCTGAAATTATGTGTGATTATTTTTCTATACATGATTTAGTTTTAATAAATACTAAAAGAAAGTTCTTGGTTAAGAAAGATTACTCTTCTTGGAATGTTGCTCCATCTAGTGTCCACCATATTCTATTTTATTTTTCTAATGTATTATTCCAAAAATTATTCCAAATTTAGAAGCGGGGAGGTAGTCAGACAGACTCCTGCATGCGCCCGACAGGGATCCACCTGGCATGCCTACTAGGGGGTGATGCTCTGCCCATTTGGGGCATTGTTCCATTGCTGCAGGAGCCATTCTAGCACCTGAAGTGGAGGCCATGGAGCCATCCTCAGCACCTGGGCCAACTTTGCTCCAATGGAGCCTTGGCTGCGGAAGGGGAAGAAAGAGATAGAGAAAAAAGAGAGCGGTAAGGGTGGAGAAGCAGATGGGCACTTCTCCTGTGTGCCCTGACCAGGAATTGAACCCAGGGCTTCCACACGCCGGGGTGATGCTTTACCACTAAGCCAATCGGCCAGGGCCACCATATTCTATTTTTGTCAAAGTTATACATATGAATAAAGGGGAACTATGTTGGAAAAGGGGTTCTCTAGTCAACAGCTTTTTATTCACAGGGCATTAAGGATTCATGGTAAAAAATATATTTTCCAACATTGTATGTGGAAGAGAGGCCTATATAATGACATTATTTTAAATAATTCAAATAATATCATCACCATCATTTACTATCACCTCCTATTACTATTTATCTTTGTCCCATGAGAAAAATGAAACCAGGTATAATCACTTGCCTAAGACGTCACAGATTTTAAGTGGTGTTTGCCCCAAGTCTATATGACTGTAGGGTTTAAGTTCTTTTTTTTTTTTTTTTAAACTTTATTGATTTGAGAGAAAGAGGAAGGGAGGAAGAGAGAGGCAGAGAAAGAGTCAGACTCAGGAACATTTATCTGTTCCTGTATGTACCCTGACCAGGGATTGAACCAGCAACCTCTGTGTCAATTGAGCTATCTGGCCAGGGCATGGGTTTAAGTTCTTAATAATTCAGAATAAGGAAAAAGAAATAAAAAGACTCAAACATTACATAATACATTCCTTAGAAGTGACGCATCTATGCATACACCTGAGTGAGTATGCAGGTTTGCCTTCCATCTTGAAATATACTTAACCTTTATCTTGAAATGACACTTTCTTATTCAGTGTTTGTATCATTGTTGATATGCTGTGTCAGAATGAGTCTATTTGAGCTGTTTCATTTATAAAGGACTATAATTCACAACAAGGTCAGCATTTTATAATTTATTTCATAGTACATATTGAATTACATTAAAAATTTGAAATTACATTTAAAAGTTTGGATTTTTTTTCTTTGTAACTAAAAAATATTTTTATTTTTTTGTACAAGTTGAATGGAGCAGCTAAACTACCTGGAGACACCGGGAAAGGCTTCTGAGAGAGCTGAGTTCAGCAGGATAAATACAGGTTAGAAAGGGATGTTGTAGGAATGCAGAAAAGCCTTTTAAATGCATAGGAGTATGACAAAGTTTGAGCATGTAGCTGCAGTGAGAAAAGTGGTAGAAGTTATAGGGGCTGTATCATTGAGAGCCGAAACTATCAGTAGCATTAGGGACAAGGCTTTGGAAGCGTCTGTGGACAGGACCTATGGCACAGACTGGCAGGTTCCATCAGCACTGGCACCTGTTGGTGGGTCCCAATAGCTGTAGTATCATCAGTGGACATGGCAGCACGGTTGCTGTTTTGTTCATTAGCAACACCAGGGAATATCCCAGCAGAGGAACAGGGTGGTGCCAACCAAGTGGGTAACCAAGAGGATATTTCTGTAGAGCACCTATGAGGCAGCTGTTGGAGAGCACCCAGAGCTGTTCAGCAGGGAAGCCTGCACTCTTCAAGTGCAGGTAGAGGCAGAATCTGAGCTGGAGATGTAGGATTTGGAAGATGCATTGTAATCCAACCTTACCCTCGGGCTGGTGTGATTTGGGAACAAATGCTGCATCTTACCAAGAACAGAAAAGGTGAAAACAGGGCTGTACTTAAGCAAAAGAAACTCAAGGGATAAAATTAGTTTAAAAGGCAGAGAGATGATGGCAGGTTGCTCAGATTAAAAGAGAAATTCCAAGGATACGTTGACTAGTTGAGGGAACCAAGAGATCCCTAGGTATTTCATGACAGGCTAGGAACTAGACCTCTTGCAGAAGTTTGCATAATGAATGCAGTTTTCTGATCCATAAATACAATACATCTCTTCATGTATTTAAGTCATTTCTAATTTTAACTTTTTAATTTATTGTGTTGACATGGTTTTGTGTCCCACTAAATATAGCACCCTCTACACACCACATTGTTCCTCTCATGCCCCCATTTCCCCTCTCTGTCGCCCTCCCCCTACTTTTACTCCCCCCTTTCCATCTGGCTATTGCTACCCTGTTGTCTGGATATATATGCTATATACACACACACACACACACACACACACACACACACACACACGTTTTTGGCTAATCCCTTCACCTTCTTTGATCCAGTCCTCTCTTCCCCCTTCCATTTGAAAGCTGTCCATATGCTCCCTGTGACCCTGCCTCTGTTTCTATTTTGTTCTTCAGTTTATTGTGTTTATTAGATTCCATATGTGAGATCAAGTCTTTATGTCTCTCAGTGCCATGTAACTTTTTTGTAATTTATTTATTTTTATTCTAATTTATTGTGTTTACATGGATTCAAGCATCCCACTCAATATAACACCCTTGCCCCCCCAACCACATGTTCCCTATTATACCCCCTTTACCCCCCATAACTGCCCCCCCCCGTTCCCTCTGGGATTTGCTGTCCTGTTATCTGTATCTATGTGTTATGTATATATAATTTCACTAATCCCTTTACTTTCTCTGATCCTGTCTCCTCATCCCCCTTTCCTCTGACAGCTGTCCCTCTGCTCCCCTTGACCCTGCCTCTGCCTCTATTCTATTCCTCAGTTCTCCGTGTTCATTAGATTCCACATATAAGTGAGATCATATGACATTTGTCTTTCTCTGCTTGGCTTATTTCACTTAGTATAATTCTTCAGGTCATCCATGCCATCGCACAAGGTAGGCTTTCCTACTTTTTCACAGCCGTGTAATATTCCATTGTGTATATGTACCACAGCTTTGTGTAGTGTGTGTGTGGGGGGCAGAGACAGAGAGAGTCAGAGAGAGGGACAGATAGACAGGAAGGGAGAGAGATGAGAAACAATTATTTGTTTTGGTTCCTTAGTTGTTCATTGATTGATTTCTCATATGTGCCTTGACCAGGGGGCTACAGCAGACTGAGTGACCTCTTGCTCTAGCCAGTGACCTTGGGCTCAAGCTGGTAAGCCTTGCTCAAACTCAATGAGCTCGCACTCAAGCTGGCGACCTCAGGGTCTCAAACCTGGGTCCTTTGCATCCCAGTCCGAAGCTCTGCGCCACCGCCCAGTCGGCTGTACCACAGCTTTTTAATCCACTCATCCACTGATAGACACTTGGGCTGTTTCCAGAAGATATGCAACCCCCCGTGTTTATTGCAACATTGTTTACAATAGCCATGTGATTTTTTTTAAAATGGTAAACACTGAAATTAAGCTAAGCATTTATTCCTGATAGAATCCACAACCCCTGAAAAGTTAAAATGGTTTAAATATAAGGTTTTAAAAATTTACTGATCATAGAGGTTGTAGTTACTAAAAGTCAAACCATATGTAGTAGTTAAGGAAATGATTGCTTTTTCTTTTTACTTTTAGGTTTGTTTGTTTGTTTTGCTGGTGAAATACAAAAGTGAAGTGATATTTTTCACCACACATTTCCTCTAAACATTAGTTTCTTGATGAAGAAACAGAAACTCCTTCTACTAGAAGAAAAGATGCTAAAAACTATTTCTGTATTTGGTTCTTTTTTGGTTCTTTTAAAATTATTTATTAATCAAATCTACACTGACTGAGAGGAAAATAAAGATACAAACTATGCACCAAATCATGGCCAACAGTTTGTTATAATTTACATCTTATAAAGTTAAGCAGTGATTTTATACAAATTTTCTCAAAAAGTAATAAAGTTAAATTATGCTTAGCTTTGAACAAAGTGATTATAATTCTGTATAGTGGAACTATTATTTTTTTAAACATAAAAGCTACCATTTAGCCCTGGCCAGTTGGCTCAGCGGTAGAGCATCGACCTGGCGTGTGGAAGTCCCAGGTTCAGTTCCCGGTCAGGGCACACAGGAGAAGCGCCCATCTGCTTCTCCATCCTTTCCCCGCTCCTTTCTCTCTATCTCTGTCTTCCTCTCCCGCAGTCAAGGATCCATTGGAGCAAAGTTGGCCCAGACGCTGAGGGTGGCTCCTTGGCCACCACCTCAAGTGCTACAATGGCTCTGGTTGCAACAGAGCAATGGCCCAGAGGGCAGAGCATTTCCTCCTAGTGGGCATGGTGGGTGGATCCTGGTCAGGCGCATGTGGGAGTCTGTCTCTCTGCTTCCCTGCTTCTCATTTCAGAAAAATACAAAAAAATAAAAATCTACCGTGTTTATATAGGCTGGCAATACAGTATTTCATAAAAGTGTTTGGTTGTGTTCATGATTTTTTTTCCCTTGAGTGAAGCTAATCAGTTTATGCTTTATATATGCTCATTGAATCATTCTTAGGTCTATGTTAGGTAATTTACTCAGGTGATGAAATAATCACAAGACTTTTCCTGAGAATTCTAGATCTTCCAAAGTGACAGAAAGCTAATTTTTGCCTCAACAATACCAAGAAGAGTATTGGGTATGCACATTTTTCTGAATGTAAGGAAACTAATGGTATTTAGTGGATTTTACATTCAAAAGAAGCCTTCAGGCCCTGGCCAGTGGCTCAGTGGATAGTGTCAGCCTGGCATATGGATGTCCCAGGTTTGATTACTGGTCAGGGTACACAAGAGAAACAACCATCTGCTTTCCCCCCATCCTTCTGTTTTCCTCTTCCCCTCCCACAGCCAGTGGCTCAATTTGTTTGAGTGTGGCCCTGGGTGCTGAGGATAGCTCTGTTAGTGTGCATCAGCCTCAGGCACTAAAAATAGCTTGGTTGATTTGATCATCGAGGATCTTTCCCAGATGGGGTCACTGGGTGGATCCCGGTCAGGGCATATGCCTCACTATTTACCATCCTCTCACCTTAAAAAAAATAAAAAGGAAGGTTTCTCTTGGAATCCTTCATGTAATTCTTAATTTGGAAGCAGGTGAACCACAGTACTAACCAGAGAGCAAGGGGTGAAATGCAGAAACACAAGTAAAAGATGTTGTTTTCTAAGTCCTGAGGTGATCCTATCAGTTTGTAAGTTGATGCACTTAGTTCTTGGCATCCTTTTATGACTTCTATCTGCCTCTCTTCTACTTGATAGTGCTTGGTGCTAATTTCCCTAATCACCATGTTGTCCGAATCCATTCAAAACTGTTTTCTGAAAGTTCTTTTTGCATCAAAATTACCTCACTTCCTCTCCTGTAAAGTCTTTGATATTTAAGAAAAAGGACTTCCATTGAATTTATCTGCCCTAGTTAGTACACAGATTATTAATAGCCAACCTCTTAATATTTCCAGATATAATTGTTATTTTTAAGAAGAATGCCAGTCTACACCTAATTAATTTAAATTTGAAAGTACTTTTTTCTTTCATTTTAAGGATGTAAAAAGAAGTTCAGGCAGATTGAAAAGAGGGCATTCATTTTGTAATGGTGAAAGCAGTTTGGTTCTCTCTTGGAAGATCAGTTCTCTCTGTACTGAGCAACCTAAGCAGTTTCAGCTTTCCACACCTTTAGACTCCTATGCAGATGAGCCTTTGAGCTTTAAAACTCAGTTATTTCAAAATGTCTCCCTTGACTCTGATAATGGGGATGTTGGTTTTACTTTTATTTATTTTTTATCTGCATTAGATTCTTTTCCAAAACATCTCAAAGACCCAATATCCTTTTACAATACAAAATATCAAGTCATGGCTAAATTGAACCATTTAGCTTTAAAAAAAATTATGGCTATATTTTAAAAAAGATACAATGAGTATATCAGTTACAGAAATGTTTTCTGTTCTTCTAGAAATTAAATTAATTTGCATAACAGAAAACTCTCTTTCTATGGTTTGAAAATACTTTTAAAGTGGGGTCCTGCTTAGTACATGGAGTTCCAAGGGTACTTAAAACCAAATACTGGGAAATGTAGCTAATGGATTAATTAAATTGACCTTGCTTTTCTGGATAATACTTTATATAAATATAGAGATGTTACTGCTTTTCTCTTTTCTCCAGGCTCATTTGTGCTGTCACAAAAGGTAAAATTTCCTTTTTTTTTCTTTACAGCCAAGTAATAAATGCGCCACACCTTTTTAATCCCCTCATCTACTGATGGACACTTGGGCTGCTTCCAAATCTTGGCCAGTGTAAATAACACAATAATGCACATAGGGATACATATATTATTTCCAATTAGTGCTTTGGGTTTCTTCAGATGTATTGCCAGAAGTGAAATCTCTGGGTCATAAGGCAGTTTGATTTTTAATTTTTTGAGGACTCTCCATACTGTTTTCCACAGTGGCTGTACCAGTCTGCATTCCCACCAGCAGTGCAGGAGGGTTCCCTTTTCTCCACATCCTCGCCAGCACTTATTCTGTGTTGTTTTGTTGATGAGCGCCATTCTGACTAGTGTGAGGTGGTATCTCATTGTGGATTTATTGATAGTTTGCATTTCTCTGATGATTAGTGATGTTGAGCATCTTTTCATGTCAATTGGCCATCTGTGTGTCCTCTTTGGAGAAGTGTCTATCAGGTCCTTTGCCCATTTTTTAATTGGATTGTTTGTTTTTTTGATGTTGAGTTTTATAAGTTTAAAAAAAATAAATTTTGGGTATTAACTAATTATGAAAATTCATCCATATTGTAGATGAATTTCCTTAAGGCTGCCCAGGAGGCAACAGGACTGCACTTGAACCCAGACAGTTTCAGTTGGTTCCAGAGCTTCACCCTTAACAATAACCTACAAGGTCACCTCACAACCTATTAGGAGCACATCTGTAGGGTAATTACAAGTTAATTACTTTAATAATAGCAGAAATGAAGGCTGGGATGTTCTTTAAATATTAATCAAGTCACAGAAATAAGATTTTCTGTCTGAAAGATCTATCCATTGATGGCAATGGGGTGTTAAAATCCCCTTTGATGACTGTATTCTGTCAATCTCTCCCTTTAGGTCCATCAAGATTTGCTTTACATATTTAGGTTCTCCTATATGGAGTGCAGAAGTGCTTACAAGGGTTATATCCTCTTGTTGGATTGCTTCCTTTATCATTATGTAGTGTCCTTCTTTATCTCTTATTATATAGCCTATGTTTTAAAGTCTATTTTGTTAAAACAGTCTAATAGTATTGCTACCCCAGCTTTTTATTCTTTTCTATTTGCATCCCTTTACTTTTAGTCTGTGCGTATCTTTTGTTCTGAGGTGAGTCTCTTGTAGACAGCATATACATGGGTCTTATCCATTCAGCTACCCTATGTCTTTTGATTGGAGTATTATAGACGTTTATATTTAAAGTTATTATTGTCAGGTACATATTTATTGCCATTTATTTTTTATAACTATTTTTTCTGGGTTTTTTTTTCTCTTCTCCTTAAAGAAGGCCCTTTAACATTTCTTGTAATACTGGTTTCGTGGTAATGAACTCCTTTAGGTTTTTCTTGTCTGGGAAACTCTTTATTTCTCCTTCAATTTTAAATGATAGCCTTGCTGGGTGGAGTAATCTTGACTGTACAGTAGATCCTTACTTTTCATCACTTTTTTTTTAATTCAGTGAAGCAGGGGAGGCAGAGAAACAGACTCCAGCATGTCCCTGACCGGGATCCACCCGACAAGCCCACTAAGGGGCAATTCTCTGCCCATCTGTGGTCTTGCTCCAGCAACTGAGCTCTTAGCACCTGAGGTGGAGGCCATGAGCCATCCTAAGTGCTGGGGGCCAACTTACTCCAACTGAGGCTTGGCTGTGGGAGGGGGAGAGGAAGAGAGAGAGAGAGAGAGATGCCCTGACTGGGAATCAAACCCAGGACTTCCACACAAATCGGGCGATGCTCTACCACTGAGCCAACTGGCCAGGGCCGCTTTTTATCACATTTGAATATTTTATGCCAATCCCTTCTGGCTTGAAATGTTTCTGTTGTGAAATCAGATGACCATCCTATGAGAGCTCCCTTGTAGGTAACTGTTTTACTCTCTCTCTCTTTTTTTTTGACAGAGAGAGAGGGACAGACAGACAGGAAGGGAGAGAAGAGAAGCATCAATTCTTCGTTTTGGCTCTTTAGGCTCCTTAGTTGTTCATTGATTGCTTTCTAATACGTGCTTCGATGAGGGAGGGGGCTACAGCAGAGCGAGTGACCCCTTGCTGAAGCTAGCAACCCTGGGCTTCAAGCCAGTGACCTTTGAGCTCAGGTCAGCAACTATGGGTTCATATCTATGATCCCACACTCAGGCCAGTGATGCCACGCTCAAGCTGGTGAGCGGTGCTCAAGCCAAATGAGCCCGCATTCAAGCCAGCAACCTCGGGTTTCGAACCTGAGTTCTCTGCATCCCAGGCCAATGCTCTATCCACTGTGCCACCTCCTGGTCAGGCTTGTCTTTCTCTTGTATTGTATATCTGGTAAATTGCTGTCTCCATTTTATTTATTTATTTGTTTGTTTTTAGTGAGAGGAGGGGAGACAGAGAGACAGACTATCACAGGCAGGCCAACTGGGATCCACCCAGAAAGCCTACTAGGGGCAATGTTCTGCCTATCTGCAGCCATTGCTCCATTGCAACTGGAGCCATTTTTTAGTGCCTGAGGTGGAGGCCATGGAGCCATCCTCAGTGCCCATGGCCAACTCGCTTGAGTCAATCAAGCCATGGTTGTAGGAGGAGAAGAGAGTAACAGAGAGAGAAGGGGGAGGGGTGGAGAAGCAGATGGTCACTTCTCCTGTGTGCCCTGACCAGGAATCGAACCCAGGACTTCCACACACCGGGCTGGCACTCTACCACTGAGCCAACCAGCCAAGGCACTTGCCTCTCTTTTATTTAGCTCTTTTTCTGGAGATTTCTCAAATTCTTTCATTTGAGACACATTTCTTTGCCTCCCCATTTTGGCTGCCTGTTTGTGTTTGTTTCAATGTATTAGGTAGATTTATTATGTATCCAAGTCTTGGCAGGATGGCTTTATGTAGTAGGTGTCCTGTGGGACCCAGAGGCATAGTCTCCTTGATCACCTGAGCCAGGTACTCCAGGAATGTCCCTTGTGTAGGTTATGTGAGCCCTCCTGTTGTGACTGAGTCTTGATTGCTATTGGCCCATTTGTGCTTGGTGTCAACACTTAGACTGGCTGACTGTGAAGATTGACCCCAGCCACAGCATATAAACTGCTGTGTAGGTGCTGACCATATGAAGTGGAATTCACCTCAGCAGTCTGGTGCCTGCTGAGATCTCCCTCTGGATACGCTACTAGTGAAGTTAAATGGATCTTGGTCTGATGTTGTTTGAAGCTGACTACTTGGGGTGTCTGTTCTGGGTTCTCTTGGGAGGGACTCTGGTGCAGATCAATGTAGATGCTGCCTGTGACAGGCCCTGGGCAACCTGTTTGGAGCTACAAAGTGATCCACAGTCTGTGGCTGCCTCTGCTGGGACTTGGTGTGCACGGGAAGCACCATGCTGCACACCAAGGCCAGCTTCCACCAGCTCTGAGCCTGGGGGGGGCAGGTCAATAAAAGGTCCAAGGCTCTTTAAGATCTTCCTATTAGGCTCAGTCACTGAAAGAACCTCTGGTAGTACTTAAGTTACATGAAGTAGGTTCTGAATGAGTCACCAAATAGGAGTATATGGTATTCAACAGATTGATACAGGTTCAAACTCAGTGCCAGTGCTGGGTCTGAGGCCACTCAGCAAAAGTCTTAGTGTATACCACGTGTAGCTGCCCCCACCAGATGCCCACAGACCTTTGTAATGGTGCAAGACTGCAAAGAGTCATCAGGGTGAGGCCAGCAGAGTTTATTAGGCCCAAACAGACCAAGATTTGGCCATGTGAAGGGAAGGCTCTGCACTGTCAGTCTTTAGAGGGAAAAATGGCCCTATCCTAAAGCCACACAACTCAATCTTTCCCAGATTCTCCAGGAGCCCAAGCTTAGCAGGATGGGGCTGCCAGGAGTTGGGAGGGTGAGGTTAGTGGATCTCCCGGGAGGGGGAGTTACCATTCAAGCTTGGGTGAAGGTCAGAGTAGTGGCCCTTGCTTCACAGTCACACAACTTTGTCTTGGGTTCTGCCCAGACCTTCTGGGGAACCCATGCTCAGCAGGGCAGGGTGACCAGGAATCAGGAGGTTGAGGCTAGTAGATCTCCCCTCAAGAGGAGGCATCTGTCAGGTTCACAGGAAAGTGGGGGGAATGGTTTCTACCGCAAAGCCACAGAACTCAGTCACTGACCCACCCCTGAGTCTACCCAGACCTCTACACCCTGGCCAAGGTAGCTGACTCCTCAGCAGGGCATGAGCTCCACAGGGCTGGGTGACAGAGTCCAGAGGATGGGGCTGTTGCATTCCCCCAGGCCGATGCCATATGGAGGGGAGTGCTTTACCCAAGAAGATTTGGTATCTGTGAGAGAGGGATCCTGGAGGCTGTCCCTTCCGCTGTCTCCCCACAAACCCCAGTCTCTTCTCACATGAGAGGGCTCTGCCCTTTTTCTTCAGAGCCCAGAATGAGTGACCACAAGGAAGATTTTGTGCATTAGCCCCTTCAGCGGAGGCCAGTGTCTCTAACAGACTTCCATCTCTCCCCGGTGGACTGAATCTCTGCCGACATCCAGGTGTTCTGTGGGTGTCTCTTCCCAGCTCTGCTGTTCTGGGATGAGTCCAGTGTGGGGTTGAGGCCCCACACTCCTCAGGGTGAATCTTTGCAGCTTGAGACATCTCTCTGGAATCTCAGCCCCCTCTGTGGGAGCAGGGCCAGTCCTTTTCAGATCTCTGTCCTTCCTACCAGTCTCAATGTGGCTTCTTCTGTAAATCCTTGGTTATAAGACTTCTGTCCATCCCTGGACAGTTGGCTCAGTGGTAGTGTCAGCCCAGTGTGTGTATATCCTGGGTTCAATTCCCAGTCAGGGCACACAGGAGAAATGACCATCTGCTTCTCCACCCGCCCTTCTCTCTCTCTTTCTTCTCCTCACGCAGCTAGTGGCTCGATTGGTTTGAGCCTGTCGGCCCCAGGTGCTGAGGATGGCTCACTAAAAATAGCTCAGTTGCAAGCAGGGGCCCAGATGAGCAGAGTATCAGCCCCAGGCAGGGGTTGTTGGGTGAATTGCAGTCAGGATGCATGTGGGAGTCTCTCTATCTCCCTTCCTCTCACTTGGAAAGGAAGGGGGGGGGGGGAGAAGACTTCTGTTCAGCTTGTCTTCAGCTGGTTATTCAGGTTGATTGTTCTATATTTTAGTTGTAGTTCTAGTTTGATCCTGGGTGGAGGTGAGTGTACCTTCCACCTATTCTGCTGTCATCTTGGATCTTTGGATGTTGGTTTTATTGTATGAGTTGTTTCAAAGGTTTTTTCTATATCTTGGTTACTAGGTTACTAGGTGTCTTTGTTATTAGGTTTCTGTCTCATTTGAGGAGTAAAGTATGAGGAAAAATATGTAATAAACTCTATAATAAAAAGTTTCTAAGAGGAATTGGCATTTGACTTAATTAATTCATTCAGTAAATATTAGGGCGGCCTAGATGCTGGGGATACAGTGATTATTAAGACAGACATATAGTCCCTGCCAACATGGAGCTGACTTTCTATTGGTTTTCAGACAGTGGATGGCAGGCAACATGTCCTCAGGGAAATAGTTAATACATAGAGATCAGGGTAAAAGGCAGAGACTTTCCTTCATATTCCATGATGATAAAGTGGTATTCCATACTATAAAATGGCAAAATAGCTAATCAAGTTATCTTATATGGTCATAAGGGCTACGTACTCATGGAGAAGGAAGCTCTGGGGAACCATATAGTTGTGGCTGTAGACCAAGTTAAAGGGGAACAGTAGTGATTGGACCATGATGGATGCCTTTAATGGTATGTGATAATTTAAAGCAAGCAGATAACATACTCAAATTGCCTTAATGGAATGAAACTCAAGGCTTTTATGGGATAGCATTGAAAACAATCTCTTACAGCTTGTAGTCATAGGGCAGAGGTAACTGAAAACCAAATTCAGAGATTGAGTCTGTGGTTTGGTAGATTATGGTAATATAGGAATTTATGTACTTTGCCAGGTATTTTATATGAATGTTAGATTAAACTATATTAGGGGAGAGTGGGGTTTGACAGATGGAATAGCAATATATGAAAAAAATCAAGGCTTAGAAAACTTTAAACTCTTAGATTTACCTAAAACAGTATTCTCAACTCTGGCAATATTAACATTTTAGACTGGATAATTTGTGGGAGGGGAGCAGCCTGTGCACTTGGATATTTGGCAGCATCTCTGGCTTCCACCTACTTACCAGATGCCAGTAGCACCCCAATATTGAGTCATTGCAGTAAAAAGTGTCTAGATATTGTCAAATATCCCCTCAGGCGAGGCAAGGGAGGAAATTGCCTCAGGTTGGAGAACCATTGGTTGAAAGTGTTTCCTGTTGTGCAGTCCTTGCTTGAGGAAACCATAACTCATTGGAAGAGAAAATGAAGACATTGTCTCAAGCCCCATCTTTCATTATTGCTTACCTGGTAACCAGGATTTAAACTTAACATGTCTCAGAAGGCAAAAAGTATAGGATCTGAGTAGGGAAGGCTAAGCAGACATCCACAAGAATTATAGGTATTTGCTAATTTATGTCATCGAACTATGGGGAGTATTTGCAGGAAAGGGTTTGAGGGTGCTTAACCAAGAAAATGTTGATAGAACTGAATTAATTGATAAGGTCCCACTTGCCAGGGTTTTGGCAGTCAGTGTGGTTTGGCAGTCAGCTGTGCTAATAATTACTGAGCCAATTAACCCCAAATATTACTGAAAGCCAGAAAGAATTTGGCTTAGAAGAAGGGAAAAAATAATTTTAGGACACAGAGTGTGAGATTAGATCTATCGTGCAAGCTGCCCATGCACCCCTCATATGTCCTTTGATACAGTCCAGAAGACTGTCAGTTTAGTTTCCCTGTGAGGTGCCGTTAGGAAAAGAAGTATCAGAATCTGTAGAAAGCACTTGACTGGATGCCCTTTCTAGGTGAGAACGGTGATGGGAAGGGCTGCATTTGAAATGAGAGTCCCAAATCAGGGACTAGTAGTGGGCATGGTCATCAGATAGCAGGTGAATGTGGTGATCAAACTTCAGGGAGGTTTTCACCATAGTTTAATTAATTTATTAAAATCCATTTGTTTTGGAGTAATATGTGAATATTCCTTATTGTTAAAATTTTTAACAAAATAGATAAAGCAAACGCTCCCTAGCCTCCTCTCCTTTAATCCTTCTTACTTTCATGAAATGCTCACCAGAAATTCACCACCACATAAGAGGTTCTTGATAGTAAGATATTCAACACAGCCCACTCTGTAAATGACAGTTCTGTCTCCAGCCAACACAGTGCTTGCTTAATGGGCCTGTCAGCACAGTGGCCATGGTGTCAGTGGTGATGGCTGTGTATAGGCATCAACAACACAGACTTGTCTTTTCCAAGGCTGTTCTGGTCCGTGCCATTGCTGAGGACTCAGTTTGTCAGCAACAACAACCAGTTCTGAGTCTCAACTTAGCATTACCTCTCTAGGCACCCAGCCAATTATCTATTGGCTAATATATTATAGTGGAGCCCTTCTATTGTTGGGAATGGGAGGCAACAAGTTTAGATCTTATCTAGTGACTTTCCTTACGATAGGTGAGAATTTATATCATGCTGTCAGCCTCTCTGCTTCCTTTCTCTATCCTCTCAATATAATTTTTGGTTGAGTTAAATATTTAGTATTTATATTATACCTATGCAAATATTATTCATAGTCAAACATAAAGTATTTTAATCAGATTTCTTTATTATTAATTGTTTTTCCTGAAATTAAAAATTATTGATTTGAGAGACTTTTCTGCCCTGGCCTGGTGGCTCAGTGAATAAAGCATTGTTCTGTTGCACCGAGGTCATGGGTTCGATCCCTGGTCAGGGCACATACAAGAAGCAATCAATGAGTGCACAACTAAATGGAACAACTGATGAAGGTACAGAGATTCCCCATGTACTCCTTGCCCCACACATGTATAGCCTCCTCCATTATGAACATTTCCCACCAGAATGGTACATTTTTTTCTAAGGACAAATCTACATTGATACTGTAATCACCCAAAGGGTTCACTCTTGGTGTATATTCTGTGGGTTTGGGCAAATGTATAATGACATGTATCCACATAATATCATACAGAGTATTTTCACTGCCCTGAAAATCCTCTGTGCCTGCCGATATATCCCTGCCCCCAACTCTGACTACAACTGAGCTTTTTATTGTCTTTGTAGTTTTGCCTTTTCCAGAATGTAGTTGAAATCATTAAATATGATTTCATATTTCATATTTATATTCTTTTCTCATCTTTTATTTTTTTCTATAATTTTATGTGTTTTGATAATTGGATTTGTTTACCATTTAGTTACTAGGTACAGTTTTTTCTTTATATGCAGTTTTATATTTTTTATTACTTTTTCAATCGGTAATACATCTATGTGGCTCACAAACCAAAACAATATAGAGTGTATATTGAGAATTCTCTCTCTTTGTCTCTACCTTGTTCTCCTTTGCCCTGTCCCTTATTAGAACCAGTTTTGTTAGTTTCTTGTGGGTCTTTTGTTGTTTTTAATGCAAATACAAACGTATGTTCTTATACTTCCCCTTCTTACCCAAAAGATCACATACTATTTATATTGTTCTTTGTTCTATATTCTTCACAGAATAATATATATGAGAACATAGGGGATTTCCTTGCTCTTTTTTTCTTATAGCTCTGTGGGTGTTCAAATATTTATCTAATCAGTTCCTTATAGAGAATGACTTGGGGTTGTTTCTCATTTGTGGCTTTGAATAACCTGTACAACCTTCTTCCTGTAGGTGTGTAGGTATATTTGCATATAAATTTCTAGAAGTGGGAGTGTTGTAGAATATTGACTTAGTATTATAGTATACCTAGAGAGGTATTAGCTGTCACCTGTTTTAGTAGTCAGGGACAACCAGGAACATAGCAACCGGAGAAATGTGATTCAGGGAAATGCTTACCAGGTGGTAGAAGAACTGAGTGCTTAATTGAGAAAGTGAAGCAACCCAGAGATTAGTAACAGCAGAAGAGCCACCACTTGTAACCTGGAGAGACAAAAGTAAGAAGGCCACGTTACTGAATCTCAGAGCTGTGGTTATCTGTTGGAAAACAGAACCTCTAGTGGGAGCTGGGACCCCTAAGGAGATGTAGTCACTGCCAGAGAAGGGCCTGAGATAGGAGGAGAGGAATAACCTGGTTTATTCTCTCCTTTCCAGTCCTCCAATCTTTCAGAAACTGGCAACATTGAGTCTGTTAATAGAGGTCTGTCCCCCTATAGTATAGAGCAGAGCAATGGAAGGGCAAAGATTGGATGTGGGGACATATGGGCTCAGGATTTATGTAGCCCACTACTTTTGCTGCTCAGCATTTACATTCACCCTTGTTGAATACCTTCATACTTTTGCATGTCATACAAACAAAGACACTCTCCCCTTCTCCCCAGATGAGACAGACTCCAAGTCCTGTTAGTCATTGTATCCTTCTCAAGTTCAGGATCTACTGGTGATTCTCATTCCTCTTAAGCAGGTCCAGATGTGACTTTTTATGACATGGTGACTTATGAACTAAATTGTAAATTAAGTTCCACTAACTAACACTCCATTCAAAACTTGGAAAAGGAGAAGGGAAAAGTGTAGAAATGATTGGTTAATATGTACCTAACAATAAGGAGCATTAGTGTGATAATCTTTGTTGCTATGGAAAGTCACAAGGTCATAGTTGACTTTTATTATGCCTCTCTTCTACCATTTATTCCATATTTCCTTTATTTTTAGCTAGTACTTCAGGTAGTCAGTCGGCAGGCTGTCTGTATCAGTCAGGATACATTTGAACAAAAAAAAAACAACACTGAAAAAGCAAAAAAAGGGGATACTGACCTAGCCCAGAGATAGGAACTATAGAATAAGTTCTAGGTAGGGAGACAAAAGGAAGCTCAAAGGAGAGGCCCCTCAGACCTCTGAGGAGGACCACTGCCTAACTGTTGTTGATATCTGTGATAGGCGTGATGAAGCTGATTCTAGGAGTGCCCCCCCCAAAAAAAAACCCTGAACATTATCATTGATAACCAACACTCTGGAAAGGAAGTACCTTTTCCCCCTCATCGGCCTTGCAGAATTGAACAGGAAGTCAACTAGAAAGTAGAGATATAGTTCCCATTGTCTGCACTAACATCACAGCAGAATATGAAAGTGGGGGTTTGGACCAACAACTGTTTTAATAACTGACACATCTCATCACTTTGCCTACTTAATAGCCGTACACAAATTTCTACATCTGTTTCACTTCCAATACAGCAATAACAATTTTCAGCTCTTAACAAGATACAATTATGCCTTGTAGAAATAGGCACTCTCACCCTTTCCCCTGCCAGAAAAGGTCCCAAATGTCACTACATTATTTTCTTAATAGTATTAATTACCTCTTAAGTTCAGTTAGAATCCATCTTAAATATTTGGTAACTTGAAGATGAAATTGTAAAGTTAATCACTGCCATTCATTCTTAAAACTACAATGGGAAGGAGAAGAAAAAACATAAACACACACATATACTTTAAGCAAAGAAGAAAATAGTGCTGAGGCTTAGACCTTTTCTCTGTCTGGTTGTGAGCCTGTAGGTGATATCTGCCACTTTCTCCTTCCCCTACTCATTTCATGTTCCCTTTGCTCTGAGCCAGCACCTATACCAGGCGGTGTGATCCAAAGCATCCTTCCTGAAGGCTCCTAATTGGCAGTGGCCTTATTTTTTCCTTTTTGGTTCCAATAGTTTTCCACTAACTTTTACTGTGAGAATGTAGAGGAGAAAATGAATATACTTGGCACAAAGGAGTTAGAATTGACAGACTTGGTGACTGACGACATGGAATGGGAAGAGAGAACAAAAATCTGTATATGTGTTAAAAGTTTTACACTATCAGACTCAGTTCTGGTTTGAGTTGGAGTGGAGTTCAGATCGGAGCTTAATGTAGAGTTGCCAACTGT
Source organism: Saccopteryx leptura (assembly GCF_036850995.1). NCBI lineage: Eukaryota > Metazoa > Chordata > Mammalia > Chiroptera > Emballonuridae > Saccopteryx > Saccopteryx leptura. Next base: position 14,219,478 of record NC_089504.1, on the reverse strand, counting down.
CCTGGTTTGCCCCGGACTGAGGGATTTCCTGGAATCTGAGACTTCCTATGCTAAAACTGGGAAGGTGCCTGGCAAACTGGGACCAGATGGTTACCCAGTCTGAACTGTCAGAGCAGATTAGTGACCGGAGCTTCTTGGCATGAGCACAGAGCCAGCCACTTTATGGGATAATCAGTCCTTTGGAAGGAAGCAGTCAAGATGTCTTTAACTTGGCCCAGGAAGAGAACCTTTCGTGGTGTAAGGAAATGGTGATTCTTAATACTCCATGGTTGCTGCCATTCAACTCTTTTCCCAACCCTTGGAACCCATGGATTCAGTGGAATTCTAGGGAGAAAGGATGTTGGAAGTAAAATCTGTGACTCCCTCTAACATAGTACAACCCTGAGGGGATGCATTCTTTCTCTCCAAAGACCACACTACAGCTCTGGAAACTTGGGGTTTTAGTGCATTGGTGACTTCAGTTAAGATAGGTTGGGGGTCAAAAGGGACCAGGAGAAGGAACTTGGTAATGCACTAGGACACTACAGAACTGAAATACTTGGCAGGGCAGAATAACATTAATGCAGGTGGGACATAAATCAGTGAAATTTGAGCTGTACAGCAATTAGGGGAGGGGGAAGCCAGAGGAAACTGAGCAATACTTTAGGCTTTTCTTGAAGCAATTCCAGCCAGGAAGAAAGAACAGGTTGATTATGGTTACATTATTTATAATATTGCGCCATCTAGTGTTAATTCTCATGTTCTCCTTTGTCCAAGTTAGATTATTAAAAGAAAGCAGATGAATTTAGTATCTGAGCACAGTTTCCGAAGTCATCAGTTACCTGTTTGTTCATTTGACAGATACTGAGAGCTGTGAACAAAACAGACAGAAATCCTGAACTTATGGGAGCTTATATTCTTGTGGGGAGAAAGGCAATAGGTACAATATATATATATACTATGCTATATAGTTATAGATGTTAAGAAGAAAAATAAATCAAGAAAGGAAGAATTAAATTTAAATTTTGGGGGGCAGAGAAATTTTATAATTTTAGATCAGGTGATCAGAGAAGCCTCCCTGAGATACATCTGAGTAAAAACACAGAGATAGGGAGCGTACCAGGCAGAGGTAGAAGCATGTCTGGTGAGTTCAAGGAACAGCAAGAAGGAATATACCAAATTAGGGGGAAAGCATTAGGAGAGGAGGGCCTTGGGGATCACAGTGCCATCACATTTATTCAGAGTGAGATGGGAAATCATAACAGACTTATAAGCAGAGGCATGGCTTTATAAAATAATATGGTATAAATGATAGTCTATGAAAATATATCCTTCCACAGATGTTTGCTTTTGCTAAACATTATTTATTTATTTAATAATTCTTTTGCTGAAGTTTTCTATTTTTCGTTTGTTTTGAGATAATTTGGAATTGCTTGCTGCAACAACATTTTTTTATGAGGGCCGCTCTAATGTTGCAGTCAGGGGGACTCAGGTCCTTTCTAGCTATTGGCTGATCACTGCCCTCAGTTCCTTGCTATGAAGGCCTCTCCAAAATTTTAGCTTGCTTCATCAAAGACAGCAAGAAATAGAGTCTGCTAGTAAGACAGAAGTCACAATCTTATGTAACCTAATCTTGAAGGTGACATTCCATCACCTTTGTCATATTCTGTTGGTTGAAAGCAATTTGCTACATTCAGCTTACTCCCAAGGAGAGTGGGGATAGGGAGAGTATATACACAAGGACATGAATACCAGAGTATGTCGGTCATTGGGGCCTTTGTGAGGTCTGCCTGCCACAGTCATTATCAGTATTTCTTATAATTTTAGTATTTTAAGAGCCAACAACACTTACCTTTTATAGAATACTTACTAAGCCTCAGTTTTTCTTCCATAAAAAATTAAAATAATAAATTATTGTGCCTTTAGACTCTACAGTTCTTATGACTATACTGTAATTTATCATTAATTTATGGAAACATAATCAATATGACTACATAAAGGTTCTTATAGAGATGATTACTTCCTTTCCTGAACCCTCATTATATTTTAGCCATCTCTTCCTTATGAGTTTTTAGCACTTTTAAACTTGCAAAAGAGAGAGGGTTTTTTTTGTTTTTTTTTTAGTTTATTTTATTGATTTTAGAGAGGAAGGGAGAGAGAGAGAGAGAGAGAGACAGGAACATTGATCTGTTCCTGTATGTACCCTGACCAGGGATTGAACCGACAACCTCTGCGCTTCAGCATGATGCTCCAACCAACCGAGCTATCCAGTCAGGGTGCAAAAGAGATATTTATAAATAGTTTTATTTTCCTTATTACAGTGTAAGTTCCTTGAGGACAAATTTTGTATTTTTTAAAAAACATTTTCCTACCCCTGACTGCATCTAGAAGAACATATTTACCATAGAGTTCATACATATCTATTTAAAAAAAAACAAAAACAAAAAAACATGTAGCCTGACCAGGCGGTGGCGCAGTGGATAGAGCATCGGACTGGGACGCAGAGAACCCAGGTTCAAAACCCCAAGGTCACTGGCCTGAGTGTGGACTCATCTGGTTTGAGCACAGCTCACCAGCTTGAACCCAAGGTCGCTGGCTTGAGCAAGGGGTCACTTGATCTTCTGTAGCCCTTGGTCAAGGCACATATGAGAAAGCAATCAATGAACAACTAAGGTGTTGCAACAAAGAATTGATGTTTCTCATCTCTCTCCCTTCCTGTCTGTCTGTCCCTATCTGTCCCTCTCTTTGTCACAAAAAAATAAAAATTATGTAGTATTAAAAAAAGGAACTCAATATTTTTCTAACAGTAAAAGTGAGATACATACTTGGTAGAATGTCTCTATTTCACCTAAGTTCAATCAGATACTACATAAATTGGACACTTATTGAGATTAATCACAAGCAATATATATCACAACACTGAAAAACAGAGTAAATACACTGCTCACAAAAATTAGGGGATATTTTATTTCTTCATATTCATTTTGAAAAATCCCCTAATTCTGCTCACAAAAAGTAGGGAATATTTTATTGTTTCATATATTTGATGAGTGAATTGACGAATATTTATCTTTTATTTATACCCCTTTGACATTTTGTGAGTATCTATCTATCTATCTATCTGTCATCTATCTATTTATCTATTTCTGAACTAGAGTCAAGGTGTATTTCTTCATAAAACTTTCATTTTATACCTCCAAAAATATTTCTGCATTATTATAATATATAAATAATAAATTTACTGTACACTAACATTTAATTATCCATTTATCCAGCATAGGTAGACTTAGATGGTTCAAAATTATAAGGAGAAAAACAATTTATTTTGAAAGATCACACATTTTTGTAAGTTTCTAAAATGCTGAAAAATTTAATGTTTTATCTTTAAGTAATATTGTGATTCACTAATTAACCCAAATCCCTTTTGACTGACATGCTATTTTAACATGTTTAATTTGTGGAGGAGTTCTAAAAGCTGGATCCCAGTTGTATTCAGGTGATAACAACTTAGTAGGCTTATTGATAAAAAAATACTTATTTAGGTGACATTCATATGTGCTGCTAAGATCATTTTCGATGTCATGAGTTACTGCTTTTTCATATTCTTCAGTGAAGTTGAAAACCTCCTGAGGTGTGCCACCAAAAATTGCACTATGATAATAGAAATCTCCCTTTCCAGGAGGGATGAAAGCTGCTGATTTAGATCTTCTCTCATAAGGGAAATTTTTCACATTTTCAAAATACCACCGTGCAGCAATTTGAGCTACAGATTTGCCCAGGGTTTCTACTCCAAAGTCACTCTTGAAGATCTGGTTTATACTCATACTGAAGAGAAAGTCAACTTCATGCTGGATGAGTTTTAAGATGTACGCATTTAAGTGCTTCATGCATGTGATATTAAAATCTTCCCATATCCTCTGGCCTTTTGATACAGTCAAAACTTTAAATGTTCGAAGGGGACCTAACTCTATGGGAGGTAGACTGGAGAAGTCTTCCGTCAAGATGTAAAAGATAGCATTGTAGCCAATCATAAAGTGCTTATTAGCAGATTGGATGAACTGTTCCAGGTCCTGTTCTGTAAATCTGTGAAACATGAAAAAAAAAAAAAAACCAAGTAGGGAAAACTTATTTTGCCAAAAATCATCAGGAGAACACATGTCATTTAAACATGCTGTCTAGCCTGACCTGTGGTGGCACAGTGGCTAAAGTGTTGACCTAAAAATGCTGAGGTCGCTGGTTCAAAACTCTGGGCTTACCTGGTCAAGGCACATATGGGAGTTGATGCTTCCCACTCCTCCCCCTTCTCTCTCTCTTTCTTTCTGTCTCTCTATCTCTCCTCTCTAAAGTGAATAAATAATTTTTTTTCTTTTTTTGATCTTTCCGAAGCTGGAAACAGGGAAGCAGTCAGACAGACTCCCGCATGCGCCTGACCAGGATCCACCTGGCACGCCCACCAGGGGGCAATGCTCTGCCCATCCGGGGTGTCGCACCATCGCGACCAGAGCCACTCTAGCGCCTGGGGCAGAGGCCAAGGAGCCATCCCCAGCGCCCGGGCCATCTTTTGCTCCAATGGAGCCTCGGTTGCAGGAGGGGAAGAGAGAGACAGAGAGGAAGGAGAGGGGGAGAGGTGGAGAAGCAGATGGGCGCCTCACCTGTGTGCCCTGGCCAGGAATCGAACCCGGAACCTCTGCACGCCAGGCCAACGCTCTACCACGGAGCCAACCGGCCAGGGCCTAAATAAATTTTTTTAAAAAACAAGAAAAAACAACAACAACATGCTGTCTAACATATATGTCATTGTTGCTAAAGAACCACCAGTAGGTGCCCTGGCCAGTTGGCTCAACGGTAGAGCGTCAGCCCAGTGTGTGGAAGTCCTGGGTTCAATTCCCGATCAGGGCACACAGGAGAAGCACCCATCTGCTTCTCTACCCTTCCCCCTCTCCTTCTTCTCTGTCTCTCTCTTCCCCTCCCGCAGCCAAGGCTCCATTGGAGCAAAAAGTTGGCCCGGGCACTGAGGATGGCTCTGTGGCCTCTGCCTCAGGCACTAGAATGACTCCAGCTGCAATAGAGCGATGCCCCAAATGGGCAGAGCATCGCCCCCTGGTGGGCATGCCGGGTAGATCCTGGTCGGGCGCATGTGGGAGTCTGTCCCACTTCTAACTTTGGAAAAATACACACACACACACTAAAGAACCACCAGTAGGTAAGGTAAATTGGGTCTGGATCTTAACTCTATTGGTTAGTGGAAGAGAATGTAGTGATTTAGGGGCCTGAGAAGAAACATAAAGTTTGTTGTAAAGAAAGAAAAAGAGAGCTACATGTATATTAATGAAGATTCCCAAGTAGTGTTAAGGACTCAACCACAGCTGGAGAAAATAGCTACAATAGACAAACATACAGGTCAGCCAGAAATAGTGATCAGGGTTAATTATGAGTAGTTTTTCCAGTGTAGAAAGTCCTTGGGTGATTACCCACATTTTTCCAAAATAAAAAGGATGAATATTAGTAATACGTACTTTCCAGTAGCCCATATAACCAAGCCTATGGTAATGTTCAGACTTTTATAATATTTTTCCAGGACCTGTCTATTGTAAGTTTCTTCCCATATGATTGGAGCAAGCCAGTCAGTTGTTGTTTTTACATCAGGACGTTTTCTATTGAACAGACAAGAAACAAATTAAGCAGGCACCACCTTATTATGACAGTAGAAGTTGTTGTCCAAGTGAATATACTAATAATTATTGAGTACTTACTATGGAGTGCTTTATGTTACCCATTTAATCCTTGCAGTGTCCTATAATGTAAGTGCTGATATCATCCCTGTTTTTCATATGAGGAAAGTTAGGCACAGATTGGTTGAGTAAGTTGCTTCGTATCACACAGCTAATAAATGGCGGAGTCGGGATTCAAGATCAGCCAGTTGGGCTTCAGAATCTGTGCTTTCGTTATTGTACCATACTGTCTTTGAGCCTAGGGATTTTTTTTCTTTGAGCTCTGACTGCAACATAAACTTAAGTAGTCCAGGGTTTAAATATTTCTCCAATTAGTGGCTAAGGCAGACAGCACCACTGACTCCCTATGTCTTCCTCCTCTCCTTCTCCTTTTTCTTTCCCTGCCTCCTCTTTTCCTAGAAGCTCTAGCGTACGTCCTTTTTACCTTTCCCTTAATGCTTAAGGCCCATCAGTGCAACCTGTAAGAAAACAAAATCAGTCCAAAAAGGGAGAAAGTCTTTAGATTTGCTTTTAATAATAGCAATATGACTGCAAAAGTTGCAACATTAATAATAATAGCTTTGCTGGAGGCAGGGCATGAAACTATTAAAGCAATTTTTTCAATTTTTAAAAATATTTTTTAATTTATTTTAGAGAGGAGAGAGAGAGAGAGAGAAGGCGGAGGAGCAGGAAGTATCAACTCCTATTATGTGCCTTAACCAGACAGGCCTAGGGTTTCGAACTGGTGACCTCAGCATTCTTGATTGATGCTTTATCCACCGCGCCACCACAGGTCAGGCATTTTAAAGCAAATTAAGAACTACATTTTGAGAGGAAATGCATACAAAGTAATAAGCCATTTTGCTTTTGGTGACTGCAGGTTTTCATTACGAATCCAGACCCAAACAAGAATAGGATTTGGCAACCCTTAATAGTATATTAATAGTAATATACAGTGATCCCCTCTTATCCACAGGACATACCTTTGAAGACCCCCAGTGGATGCCTGAAACTCTAGCTAGTACTGAGCCCTATGATCTTTTGAACTGTTGGGTAGCGCAAACAGAGTGGATATGCTGGACAAAGGGATAAATCATGACCTGACGGGATGGAGCAGGACAGCTCAAAATCTCATTGCACTACTCAGAATGGTATGCAATTTAACACTTATGAATTATTTCTGGAATTTTCTTTTTATTTTTTTACAGAGACAGAGAGAGAGTCAGAGAGAGGGATAGACAGGGACAGACAGACAGGAACGGAGAGATGAGAAGCATCAATCACTAGTTTTTCATTGTGCATTGCAACACCTTAATTGTTCATTGATTGCTTTCTCATATGTGCCTTGACCATGGGCCTTCAGCAGACTGAGTAACCCCTTGCTTGAGCCAGCGACCTTGGGCTCAAGCTGGTGAGCTTTTGCTCAAACCAGATGAGCCCGTGCTCAAGCTGGCGACCTCGGGGTCTCGAACCTGGGTCTTCTGCATCCCAGTCCAACGCTCTATCCACTGCGCCACCGCCTGATCAGGCTGGAATTTTCTATTTTATTATATATTTTTGGACCACAGTTAACCATCCATAACTAAAACTGTGGAAAGTAAAACTGCAGATAAGGAGATACTACTGTAATAACAAATTCTTCAAAAGAGCCTCTCCTTACTTTTTAGGGATTTCTTTAACTTATGTACTTATTTTTATACATTTATTTTTAAACCTTTCCTATACTTAGAATTTATAGCCATTGACTTCTACTGACTCACAAGGCTTCAACTGTACCTTAAAACTGGCCAGATGTATCCTTGCCATAGTGACGATACTTAGAAATTATGTACACTGCAGATACAAATCAATATCTATTTGAAAAAATGAAAGGGTTTGAAGATTGTCCCTTTTTCCTCATTAGATCAGATTAAAGATTTGCTTCCAAAGTGAAAGAAAAAGAATCTCTGAAAGCAGAAGGAAATTAAAACCCTGTGCTTAGAAATTATTTGATAGAAGAGAAAGAAAGAGAAGAGTCTTAGAGTCATTAGATTTAAATGCTGGCCAGAAGGCATCCTCTGCAAAGGAGACTCTCAGAAATCAGTGAATAAGATGAGCTACTACCATTTGATTGGCTAGGGCTTGCCTAGCCTCCCTTGTGGCTAGCTTAGCGTCTGTACAAAGAGGCCCCAGCTTCTTGGAGGCCAATGGAGATTACACATGGGCTCAATGACATGTTCATCTCCTTATAGGTTGAGCTATTAGCCAGAGCTCAGTGCCTAACCTGACAACAACAGGGGCCAACTCTGAGCATACAATATGACACTGTTTCTCAGGGGGACCAGCCAGCCAAGTGATGGCTGGTTGGCTATATTAGACTCCATAATGAAAGGGGCAGCATCTTTCCCTCAGGGGAATGTTTTATGTTCTGGGTAGGGATTTACTTTCCCTGTCTACAAATCTGCTAGCTTTGTTGCCTTGCAGAATATCTTATTCGTGGCTGTTGTAGCACACATAACATTGTCTCCACCCAAGGTGCCCATTTCATGGGGAAAGCAGTGTGGCAGTTGGCTCACTTCCATGAAGTTCTCTGGTCTGACTATGTGCCTCACTGTCCGGAGGCAGCTGGCCTGGTACAAACTGGAACGGCCAGGAAAAGTCTCAATGTCAGTGTTAGTTCAGAGAAAATTCCCTGAACCATTGAGGCACTCATCTGTAGTACACCATTAATGCTTTGAATCAGTAAACAATATGAGATACCATTTCTTCCAAAGTTAAATTTCATAGGCCATGAAGCAAGATGGATATGTGATGTTCCCGCTCATGATCACATCTCACAACTCACTTACAGAATATTTACATGCCATTGTTTTGACCTTGGATTCTGTGGGTTTAGATTTCCTAGTTCCCAATGGAGGAGTCCTTCTTCTAGAGAATAAGTAAGTCATGGTTCTTTGAACCTGATAGCAGGTCACCTGGGGTTCCTCATGCAGCTGAGCTAACAGGCAGAACATGGCACTACTCTACTGGCTGGTGCGGCTGACCATCATGAAGGGATGTTAAAATGCAGTTATATTTATATAATGTTGGCAAGGAGGGCTGCATATAGAATGCAAGGGATTCTCTGGGGTGCCCCTTAGTACTTCCATTTCCAGTACTAATGGTCATTGGGAAATTGTGCCATTCAATAAGATGGGGCTACTAAGAAACTCAGACTCTTCAGGAATGGAGGTTTGGGTCACCCTATCAGGTAAGAACTCCAACCATCAAAGGGGTCATCAGAGGATAAGGAAACCATGGAGCAGTGACTATTTACTACTTCCTTTTACACCAATCTCCTGAACAGCTACACAGGTGGCTTGTAGCCATGATTTATTATGTTAATTATTTTCTCCTCTTTCCCTGCCACCTTATATAAAGAATACTAGAGATGGTTAATGTTACAATTTAGGTTCTGATGGGAATATGGCTGAATTGCAGTCACCTCTTGATGATACTCCATAGCTGATAGGACTTTGTGTTTCTCCTGTTTGGGGAGCATGAGCTTTTTCATCTAAGTGAAGATTGAGAAATGATGCTGAGTGGCGAAAAGGGTGGATTGTGCTAGTTATTCTCCATCTACCTTTGCTCTATCCATCCTTAGCTCTTCTCTACCTGGTGGTAAGCCTTGGGAGCAGACTGATCACCCAAGGTCCCCTGCGGTATGGCTCCAGTAGGTTCTGCTAATGACAGGCACTAGCATAAGATCAGAGGGCAGGAAGAGAGGTTATGTATTTTCCTCCTCTCTCTCCCAGCTTTGTTGAGATCTTAACATGGCTGTGTCCATGTACAATTACAACTTCTGTTGAGTGGCTATTTCATGGTTCCAGAAATCCCTGGTCTCCAGGACAACCATTCCTTCACTTGTGCTTTTAGGCCTAAGGTGGTCACAGCTTCTTGCTGTTGCAAACCCGTTAGTGTCTCTATATATCTATTGTTGGGTTTCTTAACTTTGCCCAAATCTCTGTCAACAATCTGTTTATTAAAGTTACTTCATTTCACTTGAGTTGTTTCTCTCACACTCAGATAAAGTAGCTGAGAAACTTAGGGAACATTTCATGAGGCCTGAGAAGATGGTATCCAGCAGGACACAGAGAGACCTGATCATGAAGGATATTATTTATACTGCAGATTTCTAGCAAGAAGGTACTCGGATAAAATGCTAAAGTGTAATAATCCTGTAGACAATGGCATGACACAGGATGAACCACATTGGTGACAGAGGAAAATAATATATGTGACCTAAGATATTCACATTCTTAGTAAAGAGAGAATAGATATTAAAATGAATTTGAAATTATTTCAATGCTGGAAGGTATTGTCAAGAATTGATGAGATGTAATTCATGATAATAATGTGGGAGCGTATAATATGTCCAAAAAGTATATCTGGAGAGAGAGGGTGGGGACCCTTTTTGTAAGCCAAGGTTATAGTGACCTATATCTAGGTCTAGCAAACTGAGCATGCATCTAAAAGGACTAAGAAGCAGGAGTGATATATGGGAAATAAATACACCATAAATGGACAGAATCATGATAGAATAGTACTAGAGAATTTCCAAGGTATCTGTCTCCACAGCTACTCCAGTTCCATCAGTATACAGTTTCTCTATGTCCTGTCTTCCTGGCTTGATCACCATGTTATCAGCCTAGTTTGTGCCCTAAAATAGGATACTAGATAGCAATGATAAAAAATGAGCTTCTCCCTGAGTGTTAATGCCAAAATCAAGAGAAGGCATTTAATGGCATTTTTGGGCTACATCTAAGGAAATTTTTTTTTCTCCTAATAAAACTAGGAATATTGGCCCTGGCCGGTTGGCTCAGTGGTAGAGCGTCAGCCTGGCGTGCAGAAGTCCTGGGTTCGATTCCCAGCCAGGGCACACAGGAGAAGCTCCCATCTGCTTCTCCCCCCCCTCCCTCTCTCCTTCCTCTCTGTCTCTCTCTTCCCCTCCCGCAGCCGAGGCTCCACTGGAGCAAAGATGGCCCGGGCGCTGGGGATGGTTCCTCGGCCTCTGCCCCAGGCGCTAGAGTGGCTCTGGTCACAACAGAGCGACGCCCCAGAGGGGCAGAGCGTCGCCCCCTGGTGGGCAGAGCGTCGCCCCCTGGTGGGCGTGCCGGGTGGATCCGCATATGGGAGTCTGTCTGACTGTCTCTCCCCGTTTCCGGCTTCAGAAAAATACAGAAAAAAAATAATAAAAAAAAAAATTAAAAAAAAACACACAAAAAACTAGGAATATTAAACCAGACAATAGCTTTCTCATTATGTCCCTTAATTGCTTGATTCTTTATAAATAGACCCTAGTTTTGATGATGATAAAATATTTTCCCCTTTCAAATTGAGTAAAACTGTTATTGTGAGCAGAATATTTTGTTCTTACTTTGGATTAAACCAGTCTGAGAGCTGAGGTGGTTCTGCTTCATGATCCCTGGGTACAAAGAGAAAACCAAGTTAAGAGTAATGCCTGACCTGTGGTGGCATTAAGCATCAATCTGGAGCACTGAGCTTGCCTGTTCAAAACCACGGGCTTGCCTGGTCCAGGCACATATGGGAGTTGATGCTTCCTGCTTCTCCTCCCTTCTCTCTCTCTCTCTCTCTCTAAAAATGAATAAATAAAATCTTAAAAAAGAGTAATCCACTCATTCAGCACCCCTATAACATGACAGGCACTATTTGGTGCTAGTTCGGTAACTATGGACATTTAGGTCAGCTCCTATCCTCAGAATGCTGATAATAATAACTGGTAGGAAAGACAAGGTTAAATAGATAATCATAGTACAGAGTGATAAGGGCTAGTAGGGAAAAACAGATCTCCATGGGAGCGTATAAATGGGGCATCTAACCTAAATTTGGGGTTAAGGGAAACCATCTGGAAAAGAAATATGTAACTGGATGTGGAAGGATAAGAGCTAAAGAGGTATAGGGTGAAGAGGTCATGACCAAAGGCAGGAAGGCAAGGAACAGTATGGTTTGTGATGGGGAGGGGACATGGTTTAAGAATTAAAAGAACAGGACAAATAATGTATAATATTTTCAGACAACAATGCAGGTTTAATTAATTCATTTATCAAACATTAGTAGCTTACTATGTGATAGATACTCTATTACATGTTAAAATGGAGGGGTTGAAATAAGGGGCCAGATGTTCATCTTTGTTTTTCATTTAAAGAGGACACATCTAAGGTTTTGTTGTACTTTTAAGTTTATTATTTAACTTAAAAGGTTATGAGGGAAGCAATTTTAGAAACCAGGAATATTTTGTAGGATAAGAACAACTTCAAGCAGCCTCTACTTCCAGAAAGATGGAATAGTACTACTTTTCTCTATTCCTATCACAAAGTGTAGCTAAAACCCTGGACATTAAAGACTCTGAAAGGTGGAGAGAAGACAGATCATGTAGGCACCTCAGAACTCAAGGATTGATATGGCAGTGAGTTCCCTGGGTTTCTGCCACATTTATCCCAGACTGGGTGCTAGAGAAGCCAGCAACCTAGAAATGCCAATGGGCACAGACACAACAAGAGCCCCAATAACAGCTCACTCTTTATAGCTAAAGGTCCTGGAAAAGGGCAACCTAGCAAGGTAGAAAACTTTTAGCCCTGGCTGAGTAGCTCTGTTGGTTGGAGCATTATTTGGGTACCTCAAGATTATGGATTTAATCCCCAGTCAGGGCACATACAGGAATCAACCAATGAATGCATGGATAAGTAGAACAACAGATCAATATTCCTTTCTCTCTCTACCTCTCTACCCTCTTCTTCTCTCTCTAAAATCAATAAATAAAAACATTTAAAATTTTTAATTAAGATAGAAAACTTTTAAACACTATTCACTGTACTCCAGCCCAATACCACACACAAAAAAGAGAAAAACCCCACACAAAAAAACTATGGCCCTGCATCCATCCCTCTAGCAAAGGCCAAGTGGACAGCTTAGATTTCCATCCTCTTTGGACTGTAATGAGGCTCCCTCTTCTCTTCACTGATGTGGAGTTAGAGGAGATTAATGGGGGTTAGAACTTCCACTGCTGCTCAGCAGTTGTGGCCATCCTCCTGTGGTCAGTGTCAGTGGAGACCATGTGGGGAGCCTGAACTCTCATCTCTGGTATTAGTAAAAGGAGCTGCTCCCCACCAAGTTTCAATGGAGGCAGAGATGAGAACCTGAAATTTCACCTCTCAACTGACAATGAACAGGTGCCACCCATGTCCCAGCTCAAGCGGTGTAAGAGGATGCCTCTGAAAACACAAGATTTAAATAAGATGCAAAATCTCATTATACCATAATGTCTGTGTTTCATTAAAAGAAATCATTCATTACACCAAGAATCAGGAAGGTCTCATACCAAGAATCAAGAAGATCTCTGAATGAGAAGGAACGATTTGCAGATGCCATGATAACATGGATGTTAGAATTATCTGACAGGGATTTTAAAGCAGTCATTGTAAAAATGCTTCAATGAGCAATTACAAACACTCGAAATAAATGAAAAATCGAAAGTGACAGCAAAGATATAGAAAGTCTTATCAAAGATATAGAAGATATGAAGAAGAACCAAATGGAAATTTTAGAACTTAAAAACACAATAACTGAATAAAAAGTCAACAGATAGGCTTAACAGCATAATGGAGAGGCTGGAGGAAAGAATCAGTGAACTTATAATAGAAATCTTCAGTCTGAATAACAGAGAGAAAAAGAGTAAAATAAAAAAAAATGAATAGAGCTTTAGGGAAATGTGGGATTATAACAGAAGATCTAACACTCATTTAATTGGAGTATCAGAAGGAGAAAAAAGAATGGGGCTAAAAAAGTGTTTTAAAAATGGCTGAACACTTCCCCAAATTTGTCAGAATATGTAAACATACAGATTGAAGAAACGGAGTGGAACTCAAACAGGATAAACCTAAAGACATCGTGACAAAGCACATGATAGTCAGATTTCTCAGAGCCAAAGGTGAAAACAGTCTTGAAAGCGGTCAGAGAGAGATGATTCACGAATAGGGAAAAAAGAATTGGAATGAAAGTGGATTTCTTGTCAGAAATCATGGCCCCAAAAAGAAGGACAATATTTTTCAGGTACTGTAAGAAAAAAAACTGTCAGCCAAAATGTCCCTCAGCGGATGAATCATTCAACAAACTTTGGTACATACCTTTGTGGACTATTACACAGTAACAAAAAGGAGTGACCTACCGATATACACAACAACATGGCTGGATCTCAAAGCATTATGCTGAGTGAAAAGTGCTTGTCTCAATAGATTATGTACTGTATGATTCCATTATAAACATTCTCAAAGTGACAAGATTATAGAGATAAAAAGAGATTAGTGGCACTAGGGATTAGGGAGGGTAAGAGGCTGATATGAGTATAAATGGGAGCTCAGAGGAATAGTTTTGTATCTTGATTGCTGTGGTGGTTACATAAATCTACACGTGATAAAATGCCATTTAATTACACACATACATCGTTTCAACATCAATTTTCTGCTTTGTTACTGTACAACAATTATGTAAGATGTAACATTGGAGAAAATTGGGTGTAAGGTATATGTAGGCTTTGTACTATCTTTGCAATTTCTTAAGAATCAAATATTAAAAAAACCTTAAGTGTGCATCCCTTTTTGACTTCTCAGAGGTGTTTTTAAACAAAAATATCTCATTATATTGTAGTATTAACCAGGCCTCATGTTCACTCAAAATCTAATTGTTCATGCCAAACTTCATTAAAAATATACAGTGACAAAAGAAGAGTTTTTTCTAAAGTTTTGGGGTTTTTTGATAGTTGATTTCTCTAATTTCTCAGGTCCTACACAATGGTCGATAGTAGAAAATATGGTTGACTGAGGGCTATTAGTCTGAAAAAATATATACCATCCTAGACAGAGATATTTAAACTATATAACAAATGTCAAACACTTGTCTGGTGTAAGCAGGTGAGTGTGTCAAGTGAGCAAAACTTGGACATGTACACGTACACACTCATATATGTGTATAGATGCCTGTGTAGAATATTTCTGGACTGATATCCAAGAAATTTGTCAGTAGTTGCATCTAGAGAATTTAGTTTTCTATTCCAATTGCCATCACCATTAGAACCATTTGACTCCAGTTTGCCCTCAATACAGTTTGTAGAAGATTTATGAAACAGATTCTTACCAACAGAGCCTTATCTTCTGTAGGTGCTTCTCTATCCTTCAGATAAATGAAAAAAAAAATGAATTTAGTGTTGAATTTGAACAAATCCCTATTGCAATTAGAATAACAGAAAATCTAGAATTCAGATTTATTCATTTACTCACTTGTTAGCCAGATAATTACTAAACACCTACTATATGTCAGCCATAATGCTACAGTTCTGGAATATATGGCATCCAGGTCTGACGTGTCATTGGTCCTTTCTATTAAGGCACAATACCCCAGGGGGCAAATCATATGTAGAACATGATACCAAAGCAATGGGGTTAATTTTAAAAGGCATTAACTCCCACAATATATCTGACTTTCAAAAAGCATTCAGTAACAATGCATTGCTTATTTAAAAAAACAAGATTGTAACGAGGAGGGCATGGCTGAGTTAAGAATTTGACTATATTTATGTAAGAGAATTTTAGCAGGTTAACAAATTTGTTCCCCAGTACAGCTATGTTTCTATAGCAGGTTACTTTGAGTCTTGTTCCTATTAGGTTGAACTTCGATCTAGTATAAAATAAATCCAAAATAATTTCCCAACACTCTCAATCCTGTTACCTTCCCTTATTTCTTTCTCCATAGCATTGTTATATAAAATACAATGCTCCTAACATTATGTTATATATTTCTGTGCTTATTGTCCATCTTCACTTGGAATGTAAAGTTTCATAAGAGCAGTTACCTTGTTTGAGTTATTACTGTTTCCCCAGCACCTTGAACAGGGCCTGGTACCAAGAAGGTGCTCAATAAATATTTGTTGAATGTTGAACAATGAAAGAATTTATGATTTGACTTGTTCCCTGAAGAGGAGGTAATTTTTATTAATTTAGGGAATGTTTATTGGTTCTTTTTGGATCAACCCTGCCAATCACTAAAGATAATGATTTATTATTTTTTTTATATTTACCTGAAATGATGCTTAATCAATGTCAGTGATAAAACAAATGAAATCAATAGCAGTATTTTCCATTTAGAATTCATTCTCTGCCAGAAAAAAAGAGGAGAAAAAGAGGTTTTTTTGAAAGTAAAAAACAACTCCCTTGCCATTTTCTAATAACAAATTGATTTATGGAAATTAGGCCACCAACCCAGTATCTGATTATAGAATGCTCAGCCTTAGAATGAAGGCAGACTTGAGTTAGAGAAACCACCTATATTGTTTTTTTTAATTTTTTTTATTTTTTATTTATTCATTTTAGAGAGGAGAGGGAGAAACAGAGGGAGAGAGAGAGAGGAGAGACAGAGAGTGAGAAGGGGGGGAGGAGCTGGAAGCATCAACTCCTATATGTGCCTTGACCAGGCAAGCCCAGGGTTTCGAACTGGCAACCTCAACATTTCCAGGTCGATGCTTTATCCACTGCGCCACCACAGGTCAGGCCCCACCTATATTGTTTGAAGTGCCTGCAGAAATCTCTCTTAGGATGCCAAGTGATCGATATTAGATTAGGTGTAAAGTGTTGGTGACATGCCTTTTGTGTTCCTTTACCAAAGTCAACCATGATTGCATAAAGAAAATTCAATAAAACTCTTGTTCTATTTCACCTGTGCTTCTGTGAGAAGGAGGTATGCATGAAGACATTTTTATGTACTGGGATATATTCTTTCCTCAAAGGTGATGTTTATATATTTTTTTTTTTGTTTTTGGTTTTTTTTGTTTTGTTTTTGTTTTGTTTTTTTTTACAGAGACAGAGAGTCAGAGAGAGGGATAGACAGGAACAGACAGGAACGGAGAGATGAAAAACATCAATCATTAGTTTTTTGTTGCGCATTGCGACACCTTAGTTGTTCATTGATTGCTTTCTCATATGTGCCTTGACTGCGGGCCTTCAGCAGACCGAGTAACCCCTTGCTTGAGCCAGCAACCTTGGGTCCAAGCTGGTGAGATTTTGCTCAAACCAGATGAGCCTGCGCTCAAGCTGGCAACCTTGGGGTCTCGAACCTGGGTCCTCAGCATCCCAGTCCAGTGCTCTATCCACTGCGCCACCGCCTGGTCAGGCTATTTTTTCCGCACAAAGATATTAAAGCTAATTATTTATGCAAAGACTATAGGACCTGTAACCTAAAAATATATGAGCTATCTTAAAGTTGTATCCTTGTGAACAGTGATTACAAGTCTAAACTAAATACCAGTTTATGCTGTTGAAGGTATCAGGATTTCTGTTTACAAGTGTAAACTGGTATTTACTAGGCATCACCCAAGAACTAGTCCTGCTTTTGGATTATGTATTGGAGTAAATGAAGTTCTCTCATATTTACTTTTTGAACAGTTATAATTAATGAGCAAGATGTTTTATCTATACCTTCCAATATGGTGGTCACTAGTAACAAGAAACTAGTGAATACTTGAAATGTTGCTAATCCAAACAGCAGTTTGAAGACTCAGTATGAAAAAAGTAATGTAAGACATCACATTAATATGGTTTACATTTACTATGTATTGACATAAAATTTTGTCCCAGACAAGAAAAAGCTAAAGGAGGTCATCACTGCCAAACCAGTATTACAAGAAATGTCAAAGGGAGTTCTTTAAGAAGAAGAAAAAAGATAAAAAATACAGATAGTAAAATTCCAGTAACTCTATACCTCTCAATAATTGCTTTAAATGTAAATGGATTAAATGCTCCAATCAAAAGACATAGATTGGCTAAATGGAGAAGAGAACAAGACACATGCCTATGAAAGACCCACTTCAGATCAAAAGATACACAGTCTCAATGTAAAGCAATGCCAAAAAATATTTCATGCAAATGGAAATGAAAAAATAAAAAGCTGGGTTGCTTCTGTACTTAGCTATTGTAAATAATGAACATTTTTACAGTTGCCAGATGGGAAGGGGGTTTGGGGAACGGGAGAAAAATTTGAAGGGGTTAAGGAGTACAAATTGGTAGTTATAGAATAGTCATGGGAATGTTATAGTATAAGAAAGATAGTCAAGCCTGACCAGGTGGTGGCACAGTGGATAGAGCGTTGGACTGGGATGCGGAGGACCCAGGTTCAGGACCCTGAGGTTGCCAGCTTGAGCGCGGGATCATCTGGTTTGAGCAAAGTTCACCAGCTTGGACCCAAGGTTGCTGGCTCGAGCAAGGGGTTACTTGGTCTGCTGTAGCCCCACAGTCAAGGCACAAATGAGAAAGCAATCAATGAACAACTAAAGTGTCGCAACAAAAAACTAATGACTGATGCTTCTCCTCTCTCTCTGTTCCTGTTTGTCTGTCCCTATCTATCCCTCTCTCTGACTCTGTCTCTGTTAAAAAAAAAAAAAAGATAGTCAATAATATTGTAATATCTATGATATCAGATGGGTACTAGATTTGAGATGATCACTTCATAAGTTATACAAATGCTTAATCACTGGGTTGTAAACATAACACTAAAGTAATATTGTATGTCAACTGTAATTTAAAAAAGTTACTCGCCTGACCAGGTGGTGGCGCAGTGGATAGAGCATTGGACTGGGATGTGGAAGGACTCAGGTTCGAGACCCTGAGGTCGCCAGCTTGAGCGCGGGCTCATCTGGCTTGAGAAAAAAAAAAGCTTGGACCCAGGGTCGCTGGCTCCAGCAAGGGGTTACTCAGTCTGCTGAAGGCCCATGGTCAAGGCACAAATGAGAAAGCAATCAATGAACAACTAAAATGTCGCAATGAAAAACTGATGATTGATGCTTATCATCTCTCTTTGTTCCTGTCTGTCTGTCCCTATCTATCCCTCTCTCTGACTCTTTGTCTCTGTAAAAAAAATAAAAAATTAAAAAAAAATATTTTAATAAATATGTATGAGGTCAGGTGGGTCCTGAACTTATTAGGGAGATCGCTTTATAAGTTACTTAAATGTCTAACCACTAAATTGTACATGTGAAACTAATATAGAGTTGAATATCAACTGTAAATAAAAAATTTTGAAAGAATTTTAAAAATAATCACATTTTAAGCTGAAATAAAGTTAGGTCATTTGAAAAACAATAAAATAAATGTCATCTGTTTCTTTTTACATTTTTGTGATGTGGTTACTAGAATATTTAAAGTTATAAATGTGACTTGTATTATATTTCTTTGGACAGTCCTTCCATAGATAATATTTGACTGGTAAGGCTTCAACTGGGCATAATATTTTGTCCAGCAATGTGAAATGACCAATTTGAAATTCAAGAACATTAAGAATGCCATATGTATGAGGTAAGACTCCATTTAACCAGATTGTTTTCTGACAGTGTGCCCTCAGTGACATTATTCTTAAAGGCCAGAAATAGTTTGTGTCAACTCTTTTATACAATACGTTTTTAAGGCCAAGGTTTGAGGATAATCCCTACCTATGATTTTGCCAGGTCATCTAAACTTTCATACAGTCCCTTCCTAAGAGCCTTACCTTTAGTTTTAGTTTTGGTGATGTAAAGAGGTGGTCTTAGGATGTTTTCCAAGTATTATATTTTTGGGCCTTTGTAAAAGAAAAAAAAAAGATATTATTTAATACTGTCCTGTATTTGAATCTTCTGCTAATGGTGATGTCACCAGACTCTTGATGATGAAAGCATTAGAAAGTCATAATGCTACATTTGGTAACAAGTTCTTTTCATTGTTACCAGATAGGAGAACTTGTCCCATTTGAAAAAGTAAAGGATTTAAAATGTTTCTTTGTTTTGTTGTTGTTGTTGTACTTTCTTACCTTTCTCAATGATGGATTCTTACTTACAGAAATATATGTTGAATGGTGTGCTGTGTGTATATGAATGACATAAAAAGTGCAACATTTTTTTCTTCATCTTCTATTAGGCATTGTTTAGTTATCCAAGGTAAAGCTAATCCCTTCTTATGCTTTCTTAGAATGTTTTTAAAGTACTTATTTTCTGATAATAGAAGTAACCTATTTTCATGTTGTTAAATTTGTCAAGTATGTGGAAGCACAAAGAAAAATATGGTAAATGTAATCATGCTGTCTTGAGATAATCACTCTTGAGATAGCACACACCTTTATTTTACCCTTCTTTAAAAATAAACTTATTTTTTATATTTTTATAAAAAGACACACAGAGTAAAAAAATTCTAACAGAAGAAATATTGTAACAGTTTGTTGGATTTTATTATAATATATATCTATACATCTATTACAGATATATAGATATATAGATATAGTGTGTGTGTGTATATATGTATTTTTTTTTTTTTTTTTTTGCACAAATGACAGAATACTAAAAACACTCTTTGGTACTTTGAAATTTTCACTCATCAGTATATATTTTGGAGATTATTCCATTATATCTCATAGGTCTAACACACTTTTTCTAGTAAAACATACTTCTTTATATGACTGTATTATAACTTAACCAGTTTTCTACTGTCAGACATTTTGGTTTATTGTCTTTGCTATTGTAAGAAATGCTACAGTGGAAATACTTGAATATGCTCTATGTACACATGTTGAACTATATTGTAGGAAATATTCCTAGAAATGGAATTGCTGGATCAAAAGCTATACCCATTTAAAAATTAAGTAGGTGTTGCCAATTGTTTTTCATGGTAGTTTTTCCATTTTAACTCATATTGTCAGTGGATGAAAGCACCCATTTCCTCACACCCTTGTCAGTATAGTGCATTGTTAAAATGTTTGGTGTTTGACAATCTGAAAGGTATGAATTGTATCTCAGTATAGTTTTTTTTTAATAGTTTTATTTAGACAATCACCTTAAACGGGGTAACACTGGTCAACTATAGCACATAGATTTAGAGAAAATATCTTCAGATCTCAGTGTAGTTTTAATTTACATTTATTTTTATCATGGCTGATGTTGAGCATCCTTCTTCATGTTTAAGAGTCATTATATTGATAATTCCTTCTCTGCAAACTGTTCACAGCTTTTGTTTATTTTCTATTAGGTCTCTTTGTTTTTACATTTTTGAACATTTTTATTTTGGTATAATTTTAGATTTAAAGATACAGTAATTAAGACCGTATAGTTTAAGACAAACAAAAAGATCATTGGGACAGAATCAAGAGTACAGAAATAGACCTATATGGACAACTGATTTTTGACAAAAAGAACAGACAATTCATTGAGAAAGAATGTCTTTAAAAAAAATAATTCTAAGGTAATTGGCTATCCATATGCAGAAAGATAACTTTGATCAGTACATTTTCCATATACAAAAAATTAACTCAAATTAAAATCTAAAACAATAAAATATATAGAAGAAAACATAAAAAAAAAACAAGACAATGAAAATGAAACTGCAGATTGGGAGAAATGCAGTAAAAAATGGGCAAAATATTTGAATAGACGTTTCACATACACACACACACACAAACAAAACAAAGCACACACAGAGAATGCAAATAAACATGAATAAATTGTTTTAGTCTTCATCTTCATTGGTCTTCAGGCAAATGCAAATTAAAACCACAATAATATATTACCACACATTCGAATGACTTAAATGAAGAAAACTGACCATATGCTGTTGGTGGGAAAGTAAAGTGAAACAACTACTTTGAAAAAAGAGTTTGGCAGTTTCTTAACAATTTAAGCACACATTGTACAATCTGGCAATTCTATTTCTAGATATTTACCCCAGAGAAAAGGAAGCATATGTTCATTAAAAAAAAAAAAGATCTGTTTATAATCATTCACAGTGGTTTTCTTGGCAGTGGCCAAAAGGTGGAAGCAACCAAAATACTTGTCAACAGGTGAATGGATAAACTAACTGTGGGTTAATACTCAGAAGTAAAAAAGAACAAAGTATTGATACATGCAAGAACATAGATGGACCTCAAAATAATTATACTGTAAAAGAAACCAGCCCCCCCCCCCAACAGCACATACTGTATACTTGCACATTTTTATATTTTGGTGGCCCAGAACCTGAACATGAATCCTAAATTCAATAAGCAACAATATCCCCTGTCTGGTATGAAAGCTGGGGGGTTGGCAGGAATTTTCTGTCCCTATCCCTTGTAGCTAGAACACGGGCATATGACCTAAACTATCTAGCATGCTAATCAGTTTCTCCTATCTGGGACTTTGAACCTTAGGGGATGTCATTTGAGATTCTTTGTAATATAGTCTAGGACTAACCTTATGGCAGATGTTTCCAAGAGTATGGAGGTAGGCAGGGAGATAATGAGTGATGGGTCAGGGTTGATACTCAAACATTATACACATGGCAAGATTTTATCCATGCATTTCTTCCCTTGGTCCCTTTATATTTCATTTTCAGCAGCTATGTGCTAAGTACTGTGAACTGCTTCCTGTCTTTCTGTAGTAAACATTACTACTATTAGTCACCACTCTCCAGATCTCCCTTCCTGCCCAGGCAGATAGCGGACTCCACTCTCGAGTCCTTTTGCACAGACAGGGGCATGCAATAAGTCCAGGCTGAGGCACCGATAAGCCCCTGCGTGGTTCTCGGGAGTCTCTCTTCCCCTGACATTGTAACAAGAAATACCACGGATGGTAGACCCTCCACTGTTTGGGGTTCCCAAGTGACAATGTGGAGTAGGTGGCCTGGCTCCAACCCTCACTAGATATGCAGGGTGAGTGAGAAACTTTTGTGTGTTAGGCCACTGACATTTGAGGGATGCTCACCTGTTTAAATTTGAACTACCATGAGACCTCCTTACAAGTAGAACCCTATTCTACTTGTGGGCTTCTAGAAAGCTGTGATTATTTAAATTTCTTATCACCTGTTTGGTAGGAAGTGTCAAATGAAGGGAAGACTTTAGGACACTACGTAGCTGCTGTAGCCACCATCGTGGTTATATTGTGTACAAGGTCGGTGGGGTGGGATTGCGCTTCTAACTAACTGTTGTTGAGAGCTTACAGAAATAAAATAATGAGTCTAAAAATTTGAGCTCTCAGCTCAAGGCTAGACACAGAACAAAGATGGGTGTTAGTGTGCCAATGTGTGTGTATGTACACGTGCATGCATGTGCATGTGCACATGTGTGTGTGGTCATGGGGCATAGCTGGCTGAGGAGAAGGCCAAAAAGCTAGTTGGTGATATATATAATTATAATGTAAGTTGATTATATAACTTCTAAAAGTCTCTTGTGTTACAATTAGAGAATTGGGAAAGACTGGAGGCCTTATATGTAGAATAAGAACATTTAGATGGATTCAGATGAGTCTGTAGGGAGGGAGAGCTAATAATTTTAATCTTTCTGAGCTTCACTTGTCAGTGGAAACAACTTCTCCACAATATTTCTCTGAGGAGACAAATCTTTCTTCTGCTTAGATGCTGTAATTGATCTCACCCACGACAGCTGATTAACAAGGTGATGTCTCTTCTCATTGCCTAAAGACCTACTATGTACCTAGAGCCAGTCAGATAGTGTACCCCAGGGAGAGATTCAAGGCTGCTCCACTAGGGGGCAGCTCTTGCTAATTTATACTATTAGTAGGAAAATAACCTGAAAGAATGGCAAACATAGATGTTGGATGGAGCATTTTGCATAGCTCAGGTAGAAAATGAATGCTGGACACATGGGATTCTAAATTTATTAGAGCTATAACTTCTACACACCAGTGGCAATGTTATCTGATCCAACAAACTAAAAGCTGGGATATATGGCACTGCAGTCCATTCCCAAGTGGAAGTCATTTCTATGAGGTTGAACTTGGAAAGATTGGAAAATAGATGATAAGAATGTCTGAGGTCATTTATGGGCTTCTGAAATAGGCTCAGAGTGTAAAGATTCTGCGCATCCCATGACAGTGCTCACCAAAGAGCAGTCTCAGTAGAGGAGTCTCTCAGTAATCAAGTAGAGAAGATCATTTGTTCTGTGATATTGGTCAGCTTCTTTCTGTAGCCACCACAGTGCTTGCTCCATGGGCCCAGGTACAAAGTGGCCTCAGTGGCAAGCGTGGAGGCTACCCACAGGCTCAGTAGATAGACTACCTCTCATCAGTGATGAGCTGGCTTTCTCCACTGCTGCACGCCCACCACCCGGCAATAGAGGTCATCCTGAGTACCTCATATGGCACCTTTCTTCTAAGAGACTCTCTAGCCACTGGTGGTAGATTGGTAACCTTGGATATTTTCCATCAGGGAAGGGGAAGAAATTTGTCCCCAAACAAATATTGCTGGGTATAGACAGACTTCCTTCCTTTCCTGTACTACTTCTGTCAGCACCACTGGATTTATAGAATGCTTGTGCACTGCCTCTGACAAGAAGACAGATTTTATTGTCAAGTGAGTCCTACAGTAGGTTCATATCCATGGAGTTCTCTGGTCTTAGCATGTAACTCAGGACTCATAGCAGCTAACTTTGTGAAATGGCCTACTGAAGACTCTGTTACACTATCAGCTATAAGACAACATCCTGTGAGGTGAGGGAGGTGGGGTTGTCTTAAGGGTCAGGGATATGCCTTAAAATGGTGGCCACTATATCATACTGTCTTCCTCAAAGCCAGAACACATGGGTCCTGGGACTAAGAGGTAGAGATTGAGGCCCCCTTTTACAATTACACCCAATAATCCACTGGAGTAATTTTTGCTTCCATGTCAGCAACCTTGGACTCAGTGAGTATGGAGGTCCTAGTGCACAAGGAAAGTCCTAGTCCACTAGCGAACATAGTGATGGTCCCGCTGAATTGGAATCTGAGACTTCCCCTAGCCATTTTGCATTCTCATCATGCTGAATCATCAGTTGGGGAAGGAGGTCTCTGCACTTTGTGATCCAGGACTGATCACAATTATCATGACAAAAACAGGTTGCTACTACATGGTCATGTAATGAGGGCTGCATTTAGAACTCAGGGTGTTTCCTGGGAGCCTCTTAATAGTACCTTATCCAACAGTCCTTGCTAAGGGAAAACCTTGATAATCCAATATATAAAGGTCCACTAAAGACTCAGATCCCACAGGGAAAGGTTTGTGTTATCCCACTAAGTAAAGAACCAATCCATCTGAGCTTTTGGCAGAGGAAATAGGTGGTGGAAGAGAAGTGATCAATATGAACTTGATCTTGTAACCAGCTACAGAAATAAGGAATACTGGAGGCATGCACATTTTTCTTATTTTATAAATATAAACATAAAAATATAAATATGCATTGTTGCATACGAGTGCATATTGTTATAAGTAAAGGAATGGTTTTCCCTCTTTCCCTCCTCTACTGTTTTTTTTTTTAAATAAGTTCTTTTCTTTTCAATTTATATCAGTGTACACCAAACTGAAGAGCCACATATAGTCCTGAGGAAGAGGACCTCCCATCGTCTGGGATCCTGGACGTGGTGAGGGAAATTACTTTGTGTTTCACCTTTTTGGGAATAAAGTGATTATTTGTACAAAAGTTAGTTGAATTTTGCAAGGTAGAAACATGTTTTATGAGAGTTAGGTAGAAGTAGAAAGGTGAGAATGGGAGCTTCGTAGCAAAATGGGTGGGCCATGTAGCCATTTGTTGACCCTTGGATCTCTCTCATTTTCCCCACACTCCTCTCAGTGTGGCAGAGAGCTACATTTCCTAGACTCTCTTGCATCAGGTAATGAAAAACGCTGGCAAAAGAGAGCAAAATAGAAGAAAAACCTCTCTCTCCCTATCTACACCTCCCTCCTCCCTCTCTCTCATCTCCTTTGGGTGGCATCTTTAGTGGTGACTAGAACTTCACTCTCTGTTGTTCCACCCATCTCATGCCAGGTGACTCATGGCAGGTTGTAGCTCTTTTTGGACATCTGACAATTTCTCCTCCAGCATGAGTCTATGGCCTTTACTTTTTTAAAAATTAAAAGACCTGAGGAGCATACTCTCCCTTGTATGCTCCTCAGGTCTTTTATCATTTATAAACCCAATTCACCTTCTTAAACTTTCCTTGTTTGGAATATTTACAATAGTAGTTTCTGTTTTCCTAATTGGACCCTGACTACTGATAAATGTGTGTGTGTGCATGTGTGTGATAAATCAATTTGTATAAAATAGTATATAAACACACAGCACGTGTGTGTGTGTGTGTGTGTATTCACGGGGTGGGCACATAGTGCATATAAAATAGTATATAAACACACAGCACATGTGTGGGTGTGGGTGTTCACAGGGCGGGCACATAGTGCATATAAAATAGTATATAAACACACAGCACGTGTGGGTGTGTGTGTTCATGGGGCGGGCACATAGTGTATATAAAATAGTATATAGCCTGACCTGTGGTGGCGCAGTGGATAAAGCATCGACTTGGAAATGCTAAGGTTGCCGGTTCAAAACCCTGGGCTTGCCTGGTCAAGGCACATATGGGAGTTGATGCTTCCAGCTCCTCCCCCTTTCTCTCTCTCTGTCTCTCCCTCTCCTCTCTAAAATGAATAAATTTAAAAAAATTAAAAAAATAAAAAATAAAAATAAAAAATAATTAAAAAATAAAAATAAAAAAAATAAAATAGTATATAAACACACAGCCCGTGTGTGTGTGTGTGTGTGTGTGTGTGTGTGTGTGTGTGTGTGTGTTCACGGGGCGGGCACTTAGTGCATATAAAAGGAATATGGCAAGACAGGTTTTCAAAGAGAGTAAAGGGAGGCTTTCCATTTTTTTCTCTGTATTATTTTTATTTTATTTTCATTAGTTTTTACAACAGATAACTCGGTAGTTTTAAAACACACAGTTCTTTTTGAATGGCTTATAGTTTCTTAAATAGCTGTCTGCCCATCTAGTAGCGGCTTTAATGTCCTCATAGTTTTACATAGAGAACATGTCAGTATAGTTGCAGTGACTTTCCCTTATCCACACCTCTAGACAATCCCTTTCTTTAAGCAATATGAGAAATGTATATCTACTTGGACCAATGAAAATATTTCAAGTTTCACTTTTTGTGACATTCTATTTTGTTCAATGTGATCTAACAAATAATATATCCTCAGCATTCACAGAGGATATATAATCGCTGTATCATCTCTGATGTCAATACATTCATTCTGCAACTGCTACATACCACATTATACAATTCAAAATTAAAGTATGATTGTGCTGTTGGTAGGCTTGCCATTTTGTTAGCGATTTTTTTTTAGTGATAAAATTTGTCAAGTGCTAATTATCTAAGATATAAGACAAAACGATGCTCTTCAATTCAGAACTATTAAAAAAGGACTAAAATACTACACGTCGATTGAAGAATTTAAAATGCTTATGAGCCCAACGGATTTTGAAAGCTTTAATTTCACCAGGATGTCTTAAATGAGGATCCCAGTTATACTCTGGAGATAAGAGTTTAGTGGGTTTATGGAGAAAGAAATATTTGTTTAAGTGACTTTCATCATGCCACACTGCTTCAATGTTGTTTTTCTTATCATTCATGATTCCTTTGAAGCATGCCCTGGCAATGTTGAGAACCTGAATAGGAGTGCCACCAAATGTAGCAGCATGGTAATAAAAGTCTCCCTCACCTATAGGTATATATGCTTCTGATGACTGATTTCTCTCATAAGGTACCTCTATAGGATGTGCCTTATACCAGTAAGAATGTAACTGAGCTACTGACTCCCCCAGGGTCTCCAATCCATATTTCCCCACGAAAACTTGATCCACATCCATGCAGAAGAGGAAGTCAACTTCATACTGGATGTGATCTACAACATGTTCACTGATGATCTTCATGCGCATCATACTAACATCTTGCCATCTCTTCTCTTGCTTAATTTCAAAAACTTTGATTGTACGGAGGGGACTCAGTTCTGGCCAAGGCATCTTGGAGAAGTCATCTGTCAGAATATAAATTATGACTTTCTGGCCAACCATAAAATACTTATTAGCAGATGATATAAAGTTAAACAAATAGAGTTCAATATATCTGTAAGTAAAAAAGAAACAATAAAGTTCATTTTTTCCCCTTCCTCCCTCCCTCCCTTCCTCCCTCCCTCCCTCCCTCCCTCCCTCCCTCCCTCCCTCCCTTCCTTCCTTCCTTCCTTCCTTCCTTCCTTCCTTCCTTCCTTCCTTCCTTCCTTCCTTCCTTCCTTCCTTCCTTCTTTCTGTGTGTGAGAGAGAGTGACAGGAAGGGAGAGAGATGAGAAGCGTCAACTCTGTAGCTCTTTAGTCATTCATTGACTGCTTCTCATTCATGCCTTGACCAGGGTGTTCTAGCCAAGCCAGTGACCCCTTGCTCAAGCCAGTGACCTTGGGGCTCAAGCCAGCGACCATGCGATCATTTCAATGATCCCACACTCAAGGTGGTGACCCTGATCTCAAGCTGGTGAGCCTGCACTAAAGCCGGCGACCTCAGGGTTTTGAACTTAGGACCTCAGCATCCCAGGTTGATACTCTATCCACTGTGCCACCACAGGTCAGGCTGAAGGTAATTGTCTTATATTTTAGTGGAACACATACTGTTTAAATTACATTGACTAGTTTATCCCAAAATGCTACTTAGCAACCAAATAATAGATATGCTTTTTAGGTTGTATTTAAGCAGCATAAAAGACAGTGAAACTATTTGCCTTTCCTCTCTCTGCTGGCGTTCTTTGGATCATAGGAGAGAAGAGCAGTTAGTTCCGCACAAGAGTGAATGAAACTTGGTGAGATCAGGAACTGTACAGAACATAGTGCAAAGTGAGAGCCAGGGTTTTCAGGGTTATCAGAGCAATGGGAACTTGCTATAGAGGTTGTAGATGAGGAAGGTCTTGGGTCATTGCAAGAGCAGTTATTGATGTCTGTGGCTTGCTTTATGGGTTGTCTGTTATGCATTAGCAGTCAGAGGTGGGATGATTAATACCCCACCGTCTGCACTGATTTTCTTCTTTTACTTTGTGGTCTTTAGCATGGTGCTAAGATTACTGGATTGGAGAATAAACTTTCTCATTTCCAGTCTCTCAAGCCAGTAAAAGGGTCTCAGAGTAATAAATAGCCTTGGGGAATTTTTCAAAAGGAGAGGTAGTCCTATGTAGCTCAGCTTGGAAGAAATATATGCACCCTATGTTCACTGCAGCATTATTTACAATAGCCATGTCTAAGTGTCCATCAACAAATGAGTGGACAAAGAAGATGTGGTATATATACATATATAATGGATTTGTATTCAGTAATAAAAAGAACAAAATCTATGTTGGAATCTTATTAGATTTACTGAAAAGTTGCAAATATATAAGGCTCCCATATACACTAATGTTAATATTTTATAAAACCATGGTACATTTGTCAAAACTAGGAAATTACCAGTGGTAAAATACTGTTAACTAAACCACAGCTTTATTTGGATGCCACCAGTTTTTCCCCTGATGGCCTTTTTAGCTTCCAGGATCCAATCGGGACATACAGTGCATTTAGTCATTCTGTCTCCTTAGTCTCCTCTAATTCGTGTCAGTTTCCCTCCTTGTTCATGACCATGACCATTTTGAGGAGTCCTGATCAGGTATTTTGTAGCATGACCTTCAATTTGGGTTTTTCTGATAATTTCTTAATTAAAGTTAATTTTAATACAGTCAACATTTACCAGCCTTCTCCTTTGTGATTAGTATTTCCTCTGTCTCAAGAAATCCTTTTCTGTCTTGAGTTCCTGAAGATACACGATAGCTTTTCCTTTAACTTTTGGTCTTTAAGGTACCTGCAGCTTGATGTTCGGATATGCCTGTGTATGTATGTGGTACAGTTTTAGCTTTCCCATGGTGACATCAACTTTCTGCAGCATCGTTTCAGGAAGTCTTTCCCTGCAGATCTACAGTGTCATTGCCAGTACATATTTTTTCCTTCCCTCTTTTCTTTCTTCCTTTATTCCTTCCTTCCTTTCTGCCTTCTTTTCTCCCTCCTTCTGTTTCTCTCTCTCTTTCCCTACTTTCCTTCCTCTTTCTGTCTGTTTTTTTCTTTATAAGGAATAAATTACTTTCAATATTTAATAACAAGTTACTATAAACTTTATAATTTTAATGAGTAATGGATATATTGTTCAATTTAATACTTTTTTTGCACTTTTTTCTATCTGATTTTGCTGTCAGGGCAGCACTTGCTTCATAAAATTAATTGGGAATTGTTCCCTCCTCTTCTGTCTTTTTTTTTTTTTGTAAGAGATTGTATAGAATTGATGTTAATTCTTCTTTAAATATTTGGTAGAATTCTCCAGTGACACCATCTGGGCCTGGAGACTTTGGAAATTTTAAAAATTATGAATTCTATTTCCTTAGTTAGCTATAGGGCTATTCAAATGATCTTTTTTAAGTTGGATGAGTTATGGTAGTTTGTGCTTTTCAAGGTCTGTTTTATCTAAGTTGTCAAATGTATGCGTGTAGAGTGTTTTGTAGTGTTCCCTGATTATCCTTGTGATATCTGAAGGTCTGAGGTAATATACCCTGTTTCTTTCCTGATATTTGTAAATTGTCTCATTTTTTTCTTTTCCAAACTTCCTGGATGATTGTGAATTCTTTTGTCAAAGAACCAGCTTTCTGTTTTGTTGATTTTTCTTCACTGCTTTTCTGTTTTCAATTTCATGGATTTCTGTTCCTATCTTTATTATTTTCTTATTTCTGCCGGCTTTGGCTTTATTTTGCTCTACTTTTTCTAGAGTCTTAAGGTGGGATTATTGATAATTTCCCACTTTCTACAATAAAAAGCCTGACTGTAAAGGACATTTGGTATTACCTACCTTCCCACAGCAAACACAGTCAGCCCCACAGTAATTTTATGATTTGCATAATAATTTTCCAATATGTCTTCTTTGTAAGTGCCATGCCACACAACTGGGGCTAACCAGTTAGTGGTTGTATTCATGGTTGCTCTGTAATAAAGACATAGATTTATGAACAAAATACCTGTTAATAAAATTGTAGTAGATATTGCTTGTGTATAAATCTTGTGTCTCAGTGGTTGGCAAACTCATTAGTCAACAGAGCCAAATATCAACAGTACAACAATTGGAATTTCTTTTGAGAGCCAAATTTTTTAAACTTAAACTATATAGGTAGGTACATTCCTTATCAAGGTAGCGCCCATACGTGGTATTTTGTGGAAGAGCCACACTCAAGGGGCCAAAGAGCCACGTGGCTCGCGAGCCCCAGTGTGCCGACCAGGGTTGTGTCTGATTGCAGCATTTCCTTACTTCTTCTCCTTCTCCTTCTTCTTCTTCTTCTTCTTCTTCTTATTATTATTATTATTATTATTATTATTAAAGAGAGGAACAGGGAGGCAGAGAGACAGACTCCTGCATGCGCTCTGACTGAATCCACCCAGAAAGCCACCTATGGGGCGATGTTCTGTCCATCTGGGGCCATTGCTTCATTATTCAACATCTGAGCTATTTTAGCACCTGAGGCAAAGCCATGGTTTCATCCTTAGCACCCAGGGCCAACTTGCTCAAATGAGCCATGGCTGCAGGAGGGGAGAGGGGAAAGAATGAGAAAAAAGGGAAGAGGAAGGGTGGAGAAACAGATGGTTGCTTCTCCTGTGTGCCCTGACCGGATATTGAACCTGGGACTTCCACACGCCAGGCCAACGTTCTACTGCTGAGCCAACCAGCCAGGGCCCATTTTCTTACTTTTAACCTTAAGCCTCTGTGGCTATGATAGCCTGGAGAAACAGCTTATCAGAAATGGCTAGATCATTAAAAAAGTACACTACAGATTATTTACACCATGATTCCAAGATCTTTGAAGACACATAGTTGAAACCTTGCCCAAAGCCTACAGTAACAATTTATTTTATATTTGGACAAAATCTCCTGGTACTAGGCTTCTTGACATTGATTTTTTTTTTTTTTAATTTTTTTTTAATTTATTCATTTTTAGAGAGGAGAGGAAGAGACAGAGAGAGAGAGGAGAGACAGAGAGAGAGAAGGGGGGAGGAGCTGGAAGCCTCAACTCCCATTTGTGCCTTGACCAGGCAAGCCCAGGGTTTCGAACCGGCGACCTCAGCATTTCCAAGTCGACGCTTTATCCACTGCGCCACCACAGGTCGACATTGATTATTTTTAGAAACCATATTTTGAAAACTCAACTTCCCAATTTTTATCATCTCAAATGTTTTCAGTGCTAATGTTACTGCGTACTGCCAGAATCAACTTTGTCAGAACTCTGAATGATAGCCAAGGGTTAAAAGCAGCTAAGCAGAAGTTAAATGAAAAACAAGATGACTCAATATGGTAGGAGTAGGAAAGCGTAGTGGCATTTTCTAACTTAGCCTCACACCAATTCCCTCCCCAGTATGGCAGTGGTATTAAAAACAGAAAATTATGTTCTTAGTGTGGGTATCTAATTCTGGAGGGAGAAGAGGGGTTCTGATTCCCAAGGGATTGTGTTTGCCTGCTTTGAGTCTATAAATAGATCCATATAGTTATGATCAATTAAATTAAAATAAAGGTGCCTCCCTGGCCAGTTGGCTCAATGGTAGAGCGTCGGCCTGGTGTGCAGGAGTCCCGGGTTCAATTCCCGGCCAGGGCACACAGGAGAAGCGCCCATCTGCTTCTCCACCCCTCCCCCTCTCCTTCCTCTCTGTCTCTCTCTTCCCCTCCCGCAGCTAAGGCTCCATTGGAGCAAAGTTGGCCCGGGCACTGAGGATGGCTCTATGGCCTCTGCCTCAGGCGCTAGAATGGCTCTGGTTGCAACAGAGCGACACTCCAGATGGGCAGAACATCGCCCCCTGGTGGGCATGCCAGGTGGATCTGCATGCAGGAGTCTGTCTGACTGCCTCCCCGTTTCCAACTTCAGAAAAATAAAAAAGTGGCCCTGGCCGGTTGGCTCAGCGGTAGAGCGTCGGCCTAGCGTGCGGAGGACCCGGGTTCGATTCCCGGCCAGGGCACACAGGAGAAGCGCCCATTTGCTTCTCCACCCCTCCGCCGCGCTTTCCCTCTCTGTCTCTCTCTTCCCCTCCCGCAGCCTAGGCTCCATTGGAGCAAAGATGGCCCGGGCGCTGGGGATGGCTCTGTGGCCTCTGCCCCAGGCGCTAGAGTGGCTCTGGTCGCAACATGGCGACGCCCAGGATGGGCAGAGCATCGCCCCCTGGTGGGCAGAGCGTCGCCCCTGGTGGGCGTGCCGGGTGGATCCCGGTCGGGCGCATGCGGGAGTCTGTCTGACTGTCTCTCCCTGTTTCTAGCTTCAGAAAAATGAGAAAAAAAAAAAAAAAAAAAAAAAAAAAAAAAAAAAAAGAAAAATAAAAAAGTAAATTAAAAAAAAAAAAAATAAAAAATAAAGGTGCCAAGACCATTCCATGAGGAAAAAATAATCTTTTCTTTTTTTTTTTTTTTTCTGAAGCTGGAAACAGGGAGAGACAGTCAGACAGACTCCCGCATGCGCCCGACCGGGATCCACCCGGCACGCCCACCAGGGGCGACGCTCTGCCCACCAGGGGGCGATGCTTTGCCCCTCCGGGCGTCGCTTTGCCGCGACCAGAGCCACTCTAGCGCCTGGGGCAGAGGCCAAGGAGCCATCCCCAGCGCCCAGGCCATTTTTGCTCCAATGGAGCCTTGGCTGCGGGAGGGGAAGAGAGAGACAGAGAGGAAGGAGGGGGTGGGGGGTAGAGAAACAAATGGTCGCTTCTCCTATGTGCCCTGGCCGGGAATCGAACCCGGGTCCCCCGCACGCCAGGCCGACGCTCTACAAAAATAATCTTTTCAACAAATTGTGCTGTGGCAATTGATTGTCCACATGAAAAAAAATGATGGATCTTCATTTCACACTTTATGTAAAAATGAACTC
Organism: Saccopteryx leptura; assembly: GCF_036850995.1. NCBI lineage: Eukaryota > Metazoa > Chordata > Mammalia > Chiroptera > Emballonuridae > Saccopteryx > Saccopteryx leptura. The sequence goes on along the minus strand of NC_089504.1, from coordinate 14,186,005 downwards.
AAATGGACCAAAGACATAAATATAAGGGCAAAAATTATAAAACTCTCAGAAGAAAACTATAGTAAATTATCATAATTTTGGATTTGGTAATGATTTCTCAGATATGACACCAAAACCACAAGCATCAAAAAAATAGATATATTGGAATTTATCAAAAACAAAATTTTGTGCCTGACCAGGCAGTGGCGCAGTGGATACAGCGTTGGACTGGGACACAGAGGACCCAGATTCGAAACCCCAAGGTCACTGGCTTGAGTGCGGGGTTGGCTGGCTTGTGCATGGGATCATAGATATGACCCTATGGTCGCTGGCTTGAAGCCCAAGGTCGCTGGCTTGAGTAAGAGGTCACTGGCTCAGCTATTGCCCCCTAGTCAAGGCACATATGAAAAAGCAATTAATGAACAACTAAGGAGCTGCAACAAAGGATTAATGCTTCTCATCTCTCCCTCTTCCTGTCTCTCTGTCCCTATCTGTCTTTCTCTCTATCTCTGTCACACACAAAAAACACAAATTTTGTGCATCAGAGAACACTAAAAAGAAAGTGATTAGACGACCCACCTTCCTTCTTTTTCAAGAATGGGAGAAAATATTTGCAAATAATTCATCTTAAAAAAGCCTATTATCCATAATATATAAGGAACTCTTATAACACAACAATAAAAAGAGAGACAACCCAATTTAAAAATAAGCAAGGGATTTAAATAGACATTTCTGTCTACATACAAATGGCTGATAAGCACATGAAAAGACAGTAGACAGCATCAGTCATTAGAGAAATGCAAATCAAAACTATAATGATATATCATTTCACAAACATTAAAATGTCCCTTATACAGCAAAAACAAAACAACCCCCTCCAAAAAGTAAAAAAAAAACAAATATTGGAAAGGATGTGAAGAAACTGGAACTCCCATACTTTGTTGGTGGGAATGTAAAATGGTGTGACTGCTATGGAAAACAGTTTGGTGGTTCCTCAAAAAGTTGTGGATAAGTGATATGCCATGCAATGGAATATTATTCAGCTATAAAAAGAGATGAAATACTGATATATGCTACAACATAGATACATTTTGAAAATATGCTGAGTGAGAGAAGCCAGACATAAAAGGCCACGTACTATATCCCATTTATATGAAATGTCCAGAATAGGCAAGTCCGTAGAGTAGGGGAGTTACCACTTAATGGGTACAAGGCTTCTTTTTGGTGTGATGATATATTCTGGAATTGAATAATGTGATAGTTGTGCAACATTGTGAAGATACTAAAAGCAGTGACTTGTACATACTAAAATGGTGAGTTTTACATTATGTGAATTTTACCTCAATAAAAAAAATAGTAAGCACAGAGGAAAAATATTCCATTGTATATAACTGGCAATGAGATTTTACCTGGAATATAGAAAGAGCTTCTTCTAATCTATAAGAAAAGAAATTCCTTGAGGGATGAGGGGAGAGGAGAGATATGAACTGGTACTTTATAAAACTGAATATCCAGGTTGGCAATATTCATATGAAAATGTGTTCAACTTTATTGGTCATCAAGGGAAAGAATGCAATGGGAATAGAAGTGCAAGTAGAAGAAAAAGAGTCTATTAATTATCTTACAACTTGTTATAAACTGTATTGTGTCCCCTCCCCCAAATGCATATGTTGAAGCCCCAACCCCTAGTGTGACTATTTGGAGATACGGCCTTTAGACAGGCAATTAAAGTTAAATGAGGTCATAATGTGGGCCTGAAGTCCAACAGAATTTGTGTCCTTTTAAAAGGAGGAGACACCCGGGATGCATGTGTGCAGAGAAAAGGCCATGTGAGGACACAGCAAGAGGACAGCCATCTGCAAGCCAAGAAGAGAGGCCTCAGTGGAAACCAAACTTGCCAGACGCCTTGATCTCTGACTTCCAGCCTTCAGAAGCGGGGAAAAAATAAACTTCTGTTGTTTAAGCCAGAGGAAAAAGAGCAATAAGGGTTGAATTTTATTAGTAGCCTAGTTAGAATCCTTTTAAATGATTATATGTTTTTCTCCTTTGTTCAGTTGTTGTGACAAATCATCACCTTGATTATGAGACTGTGCCTTGCTTGTTTCAGCAGGATTCTGTGCCAGTTATTAAGCTATTGTCTTTCATAACTAAACCCACCACCGTCTATGTTATTATGCTGACCTGGGAGACTCTGCAAACTACATTGCCAGTGGGGATCCTGTCAGGCTTTGCTAATACAGGGCACTGGAGGAAAATGACAAGGTTAGGGGATGAAGGAACTTGTTCTTTCCTATTTCCTGTGGGCTTCTTGTTTGTGTCCTGTTCCTGCAAGTTCCATTCCAGCAGTGCGTCTTCACCACAGCAATAGCAGTTCTCTTCCAAAGCAGCAACTGAATACAGCTTTCAGTTTTTCCAACACTTGCAAAACCCATCTTCCTGTGCTCCTTGGAGGTCTGGTTCCCTGCCCCAAGAGCTCAGAGGCACCAGCACTAGATCTGTGGCTTTGGAGTTTAAGCTCCAGAGCTTCTTTAAGTTTCTAAGGCAGCAATTTTCAACGGGTGTGCTGCAAGAATTTTTAAAACATGCAGTACCTGACTATTAGGGAAAAGGTGTTGACGTCTTTTCCTTTAGATCAGGGGTCCCCAAACTACGGCCCGCGGGCCACATGTGGCCCCCTGAGGCCATTTATCCGGCCCCCGCCACACTTCTGGAAGGGCACCACTTTCATTGGTGGTCAGTGAGAGGAGCATAGTTCCCATTGAAATATTGGTCAGTTTGTTGATTTAAATTTACTTGTTCTTTATTTTAAATATTGTATTTGTTCCCGTTTTGTTTTTTTACTTTAAAATAAGATATGTGCAGTGTGCATAGGAATTTGTTCATAGTTTTTTTTTATAGTCCGGCCCTCCAACGGTCTGAGGGACAGTGAACTGGCCCCCTGTGTAAAAAGTTTGGGGACCCCTGCTTTAGATTGTTAAATAAAAAAATGACAACAGCCAACAGCAATAGCTGTCTAGTGTGAATGGGTCAAAATTATACCTATGTTTTTGTGTGTCAGATTGGCAAAATATAAAATACATTTTTTGGTGTGCTGCAGAATTTGAGTAATTAGTTTCTGTGTGCCATGAGATGAAAAAGTTTGAAAATCACTATTCTAAGGTTTAATAATCCCAGCTTCTTTCTTTTGTTTCTTCAGCCCTAGGAGAACAAGTTACTTCTGTTGTTGTTCCCTCCATAATACCTTAGAATTCTCTTTCCAGTCTTTCAAGTTACAACGTTATGCTAGGTAACAGATTTTTAGATTCAATTCTCTGTTTAAATATGTGGTGTGCTTTTTTGGCCTGTTTAGATCTGACAAATGTTATGATATGATGGGAGGATGTCATGGACCATTATCTAATAACAATCTTAAATGGATGTCTTTTTTCAAATTTTAATTAGATGAAGTCCTTAAATCCTGTAGTATCAGAGCTAAAGATAGATGGGCAGAATAAGAAGATGAAGGCAGAGAGACTAGAGGAAAGCTGATGTATTAAAACACGAAGTATACAGATAGCCCATCTCTCTGATTTGGGCTTTGGTTCTTATTGGTGAGACAAGGAGAATCAACCAAATGGTCTTGAATATACCCTTACACTTTTGACCTGCCGTCATTCTAGGACCTTTGAGTTTTTGTTATTCTATACATACTCATCCATGGAGGAGGTGGGTCCTAATGTCCATTCCCAATGGGTCTGGTCTTGGCCTCAGCTTCTTTCTTTTTTTTTTTTTTAATTTATTCATTTTAGAGAGGAGAGGGAGAGACAGAGAGAGACAGAGAGAAGAGACAGAGAGAGAAGGGGGGAGGAGATGGAAGCATCAACTCCCATATGTGCCTCGACCAGGCAAGCCCAGGGTTTCGAACCGGCGACCTCAGCATTTCCAGGTCGACGCTTTATCCACTGTGCCACCACAGGTCAGGCCCAGCTTATTTCTTTTAATGTTATCAAAGATCCATCTCCTCTCCCACATTTGCAATGCCAGTCATAGTATTGTTACCATCTGTTAACTTCTATTGAGCAATCTATGGATTAATATCACGTTAGATTTGGCATTCTTACCTGGGAAAAAACCAATCTGATAACTTTAATTCTGGCTGAGTTTTCATAGACCTATCAAGATAAATAATGCAAAGAGTCACACTATATCTTATTGGAGTTTGAGATAACTAAGTGTCTATCAAATCATGCTATATTATAATAGGATACAGGATGCAAAATGAGCGTGAAGCAGTAAGAAAAACAATGATGAATTTTAATAGTAGTAGCATGGAAAAGTCATCATTTTCAACCTCATCTTAAGTCTGTGTGCTGCCCAGAAATCTTTGTTTCCACAGTTTTCATTCTTCTAATTCACAGAGAAAATAGCAGCCATCAGATGAAGACCCCTCAACTTTCTGCCACCTCACATCCAAATTTACCTATCATGCCAAATATTTTCCCCTTCTATCACAATGGAAATACATTCCTACTTTCTGTCTAAGGTTAGCCTTTAATATCCTGTCTGCTCAGGAGCCTTGATTTGAGGATTATTCTCAGAAGAGTTTCTCCTAAGCTCTGTATTTGATGAGTTGACACTCTCCTGGGCATTTTCCTGTAGCTTCAAATTTTTATGTACCACTAGACTTCTCCCAGGAATGTAAGACTTGTATATTCAACTGTGTTCTAAAGTCTTCTACAGACACTACAAAATGAAAATGCTAAAGTCATTTCGTCCCCAAAGTAGGTCCTCTTCATATGTTGCTTTACCCCCCTGGGTCCACTTGGATTGACAAGGCAGAAAGATGGAGTCATTCAACACTCAGAGCACTCCCTAAGTTGCAACGTCAAATCCATCATGAAACCCTGCTGGTTTTACCTCCAATGCACTTCTCAATCCGTCCCTTATCTCTATCCCCTGCCACCACACGGCTTCAAGTCACCATCATTTTTTGTCTGTGCTACTATTATGGCCTCAAAATTGGTCTCACTGCACACTTGAAAAAAAGGCTTTTAAGTACGAAAAGTTTCAAAGGTGCACCAGTGTAAAGAGACAATTATAATGAACCTCCATATTCCCACCCTCCACAATAAGCAATGTGTTACCCTCTTAGCTTAGCCTTGCATTGCCCTTTTCAACCCATTCTCCATACTGCCCTTCTGCTTCCAGTATCTTGTCTCTGAAGCTCCAGTGTTGCCATGGCACTATTCTGTTTAACAGAGGTCAGTGGCTTCCCATTGTCCCAGGATCATGTCCTCGTTCCTTATCTGGCCATAGTATTCTGCATGATCTCACACTGCATACTGTTCCAGCCACATCTCCAACCTAGGCCCACACTTAGAATTTTCCAGTCTCACGGACCTTTTTATATTTCCTTAAGCATGCTACAAATTCAACCTGCTAATTCCCACATAGCTTTCAGGTCCCATTTTAAATATCCCTTCTTAAGGGAAATATTTCCTAATCTGCTAGATGAAGTTAATGCCTTTTATTAATAGCTAATACACCAACTGTAATTGAAATTTTTTTTAGTTAAAGACACTATCAAAACAAAAAAGCTAATACGTATTGAATATTTTCTAAAGTATTATCTAGTTTAATCTGATATAACCTCTGTAGTTTCTTTGTGCTTATCATCATTTTCATTTTACTAGATGAGAAAACTAAGGCACAAAGAGTTTTTATCATCTTTTAAAATTTATTTTAGTGAGAGAGGAAGGAAGAGGGAAAGATATTAGTCTGTTTCGCTTATTATGCATTCATTGGCTGATTCTTGTATGTTTCCCTGACCAGGGACCAAACCCGCCACCTTGCAGTATGGGGATGACGCTCTAACTAACTAAGGCTACGTGGCCTGGGCAAAGAGATTTTATTATTTTGTCCATAATCACAGGGTAGGTGCAAAGACAAAGCAGTTGTGCCTGAGTCCTTACTTTCCTCCTTGTTCTACACCCTAATGGCACTTTGGCTAGGACTTCTTTGGAGAACTGATCCTGGGCTAAGTGAACAAGGGGGTTGGGTGTGACTGTGATGTGACATTCTATCCAGCATCCACTTCCATTGACAATGATGGCCTTTGAATGATGAGTATTGGTATGATAAGGATATAAAATTCTGATTAGGTAATAGAACAATTGCTATATTATATTGCATTGAATACATTTTGCTAGAAAACATTTTAACCCATTCCTTCTCCCAGCCTCTACTTCAGCAGACTTTCTGCTGAAAGTTCCCACCTTTTCTTAGAGGTTTCCCTAACTATTTTCAAGTGGTTGAAAGTTATTGCCCCCTGTTAGCCATGGCTAGATATAGGAGAAATATGCTCTTCCCAATACATGGAAACCTTCTTACTATATCATTTTCATGCACAGCACAGCTCACCCAAGTATGGAGTCATGGTCTTAGTGGGGGTGTTATAAAGCATGAAACCATCAGAGAGACAGGCCCTGGACACAACAAGCATCAGAAAGAAAAGCTGTTTTCACTTCACTATGTGGGTTCCCATGACGATAGAAGAACATGTAATGATACTGGATTTTGCCCAATCTTTGGAGGAAGTTCTCCTCTCGGCACACATTCTGATGGCATGACTTTGTAGACTGCATGTGGGTAATACAACCTCTTGATAGTCTTTTAGCTGATGTGTTTGCCCATAGCTTTAAAAGGCAAAAGGTTCCTGTGGGCTGTCTGACTCCTGAACCTCTGCTCCTAACCAGTTCCCACCTCTCCATTAGAGACAGCACTCTGCCAGCCGGTTCTCTTTTGATTACTAGTATTCTAACCTTAAATGGATATCTCCAACATGTGTTTGTGAAGCTGCTTTGGTTCAGCCTGCCTGCAGGAACCAAAGACTTGCAGGTTCTCCATTGCCCTCCAACCAATTTTGTCCTCAAAGAAGATCAAAGCATATTTATAAATACTTACCAGCAGTGATACATCCTCTGTAGTTTCTTTGTGCTTAGGATAAATAAAAAGCATTATATTACTTTTAAACTTATATGAAGGGTTTCTGCATTTAAGATGACTAGAGTTGAACTCAGTCAATTTATTCATTTTACTACCTAATGTTACCTAATATTTAATGAACGCATAATGTTATGGACAGAATGTTTGTGTCTCCCTCAAATTTATATGTTGAAATCCTAACTCCTAATATATTAGAATTTGGCGCTTGGGGTGATTAGGTCAGGAGGATAGAGGCCTCATGAATGGGATTACTGCCCTTTTAAAAGAGATCCCAGAGAGCTCCCTCACGCCTTTCATCGTGTGAGGACACAGTGAGAGGATAGTGTCTGTGAACCAGAAACAGGCCTTCATCAGACACCCAATCAGCTGGTGCCTTGATCTTGGACTTGCCTGCCTCCAGAACTGTAAGAAATAAATTTCTGTTATTCATGAGCCATCCTGTCTATGGTACTTTGTTATACCTGAATGGACCAAGACACATACTAAGTGCCAACTATATTGTTAGTTGTAGAGTACAAGAATGAACATAATAAAAACTACTAAAGTGATTTGATTGATAAATATTACTCATATGCTATATCATATCAAATGATTGGTAAAAATTATATGCTATATCTTAAAAATAACTAATTCTTTGAGATACACATGAGAGAAACTTAATATTAACACAATGAAATTTGTTAATTGCAAATGGAGCCTTTCTGCTTATCTCAAATACATGGAGGGTAAATACCATACATAGTGCCTTAAGTCACTAATATTAAGGATGTTTCTTAAAGAAGTTGCCACCTATTTAAAAATGGCAGTTTCTCTATAATATTTACTAATGTTACATTGCCGTAATTATCATACCTAGCCACTGTCTTGGCAGCTTAACATTGTTTCTCCTCACATATATTGGCCTACAAAAGTTATATTTAACTTTGATCCCATTAAAAACAAAAAAATTTTATGCTGAAGGCTATATTTTTGCTGATATATTTGGATGTCATTTGGATATATTTGGGCATATTTGGATTGATACAGTTGGATGCTGATTTATTTAGGGGGTGAGCCTATCGCCTTTCTGACATAACCAGAGCCTTACCACAAACCAAAATAAAATATTCATTAATTTTTTAAAGTTACCTGAATTGATACTCTCTTTGCAAGGCCCATAGAGACAATAAAAACAATAACAATAGAACTGTTTTTTTGTTGTATCTCATCCTTTAATGGGAGAAAAAAGAAACAGATAAAAGTAGATTAACTAAAGTACAATGTATACAGAGTAAGCTGTGTTGAATCTTGCCTGTCTATGACTTAAACTAGGTGACTTAATAGATTTTATCTAGGATTTAAGGTACCTCTGGTCATTGGATGTAGATTTCCATCAGTGAAGAGACACTATTTATTTGAGCTATCCGCCTAAAGTCTTAAAAAATTAACTGGTCTAAGCCCTGGTCGGTTGGCTCAGTGGTAGAGCGTCGGCCTGGCGTGCAGAAGTCCCAGGTTCGATTCCCGGCCAGGGCACACAGGAGAAGTGCCCATCTGCTTCTCCACCCCTCCCCCTCTCCTTCCTCTCTGTCTCTCTCTTCCCCTCCCACAGCCAAGGCTCCACTGAAGCAAAGTTGGCCCGGGCACTGAGGATGGCTCTGTGGCCTCTGCCTCAGGCGCTAGAAAGGCTCTGGTTGCAACAGAGCAACGCCCCAGATGGGCAGAGCATCGCCCCCTGGTGGGCGTGCCAGGTGAATCCCAGTCGGGCACCTGCGGGAGTCTGTCTGACTGCCTCCCTGTTTCCAACTTCGGGAAAAAAATAATAATAATAATAAAATAAAATAAATAAAAAAGAATATTAACTGGTCTAGACGATTTTGATACAAGAGATCTTACACACTGTTCACCTTTTGTAAGTACAAAGGGCTTTTTCTTACAGAAAACTATGCCACTTTTCCTCCTCTTTCAGGGGGGTGTCATAAAGAACAGATAATTATGAAAATACTTAGATGGACTGTAACGAGTTGTATAATTATAGGCCCTGGCCTGTTGGCTCAGCGGTAGAGCATCATCCCGGCATGTGGAAGTCCCGGGTTCGATTCCCAGCAGAGCACACAGGAGAAGTGCCCATCTGCCTCTCCACCCTTCCCCCTCTCCTTTCTCTCTCTCTCTCTCTCTTCTCACAGCCAAGACTCTTTTGGAGCCAAGTTTGCCTAGCGCTGAGGATGGTTCCATGGCCTCCACCTCAGTCACTAGAATGGCTTTGATTGTAGTGAAGCAACACCCCAGAGGGGCTGAGCATCGCCCCCTGGTGGGCATGCTGGGTGGATCACAGTTGGGTGCATGTGGGAGTGTGTCTGTCTGCCTCCCCCAATCCTTCTCACTTTGGAAAAATACAAAAAAAATAAAAATAAAAAGAGTTGTATAATTATAAAGGAACTTATTTGTAATTAAATAATATGAAGTTGATCATTCCAAGTTAAATGATAGAACTGATATGAAATATGTGCCCCTTCTCAAAAGTATTTGAATATGGAATTGACTCACTGGAAGTTAAACTATAATGTTTAGATTATTTGTGCATTGACTTTAGAATTTTAGCCATCAAGTTTACAAAACTCCTTTGTACTATTTAATCTGTGGAATATATAATTGTGTAAAGAAAAGAAATTGGATATGGTTTAATTTGGTTGAAATTAGGGACAAACTCTTACCTTTTGTTTTCCTAAGATCACGTAGGAATTATATACAATTTCTTCCTTGAAGACATAACATTTATGGTATAGTGGTTTGGGAAGACATGTGCAGAAGCTTAGGAGGGCAGTTTCCAAGCAGGAACTTTTGAGATCTTTGAAAAATTGTAAATGAGATAACCTCTTATTGGTTCTATGGTGCTCTCCAGGTTTAGTGTTTATTGTTTTAGCCTTCTGTGAATGATGATGTCATCAGATTCTCTTTTGATGATGAAAGAACTAGATAGTTGTAATGATAATTCATATGCCTGTAACTTCTCTTTGCCATTACCAGGGAACTAAATTTTGCCCCACTTTAAAAAAAGAATAGGATCATTTAAGTTTCTTTATTTTCTTGTAGATTTTTAAAGCTTTATAATATATTTTTTAATGAAATATGATTTACATAAAGTAAAACATAGTTTAATTGTATACTTTATGGGGTTTGTTACACAAGCACATGTGTATGTAAAATAAAAAACCTCTTTAATTAAGATATAGAACATCTCCATGACCCCAGTAACTTTTCTTGTGCCCCTTTGAGTCACTACCCTCCCACACACACACACACAAAACCAGTGTTTTGATTTCTATTACCATAGCTGAGTTATTCCTACTATAGAACTTCATGTAAATAGAATTTTACAATACACACTTTAAAATGTTTCTTTTATTGATTTGAGAGAGAGAGAGGAAAAGAGTGAGAGAGAGACAGTAACGTTGATCTGCTCCTGTATGTGTCCTGACCAGGGATCCAATCAGCAACCAGTTGAGCTTACTCAGCCAGGGCTGTGCAGTATACACTTTTTACATTTAGCCCTTTTACTCCAAGGTTTGGCAACTCACTCATATTATTGTGTTTTTCTTACACCATTCAGAAAGTTAATTCAGAATAAATTATAGATCTAAGCATAAAAGCAAAATGCACAAGCTTTTAGAGGAAAACATAGGAGAATATCTTTGCAACTTGCAGATGATAGTCTCTGACTCAGGTGAGAGAAAACAACTAGAAAGGTGATAAATTATACTTCCTCAAAATTAGAAAATTCTGCTCATCAAAAGACACTGTTAAGAAAATGAATTAAGTAAGTCATTACTATTCACCAAAGGTTTGCAGTTACCTGAAATATTATGTATCATAGATGGTCCAAACAGAAAATAAAATTCGTATCAGTGTTAGAAGATTTCTATTGATTTCCATTCTTCTTAGAAGAAAAAAGGGAGTAGTAAAGGAGGTTAATTAAATTAAATGAACAAAATTAAAATCTGTTTTGGGTCATAGTAGAGTAGATTATACCAGACTTATGCTTCCGTAGATGACAGTCATAAACTCTGGATGAAATTAAAAGAAAAAAAAGTTAAAACTACCTGAAGGCAAAATAGTGGGGCTTAAAATAGGCTGATCCTTGGAAGGAGGGCATATGTTGGCTAAAATTCTCATTTACATAGCTTTTGATTTGAAATTATCCCCTAATTCACATAGATCTCTGTGGCAAAAAGTCACAAAGAAAGATTTGAGGAGCCATGGCCAGTTGGCTCAGTGGTAGAGCGTCGGCCCAGCATGGTGAAGTCCCAGGTTCCATTCTCGGTCAGGGCACATAGGAGAAGCACCCATCTGCTTTTCCACCCTTCCCGCTCTCCTTTTTCTCAGTCTCTCTCTTCCCCTCCTGCAGCCAAGGCTCCATTGGAGCAGAGTTGGCCCGGGCACTGAGGATGACTCCATGGCCTACGCCTCAGGTGCTAGAATGGCTCCAGTTGCAATGGAGCAATGCCCCAGATGGGCAGAGCATCGCCCCCTGGTGGGCGTGCCGGGTGGATCCTGGTCCAGCACATGCGGGAGTCTGACTGCCTTCCTGCTTCTAACTTTGGAAAAATACAAAACAAACTAAAACAAAAAAGAAAGACTTGAGGAGACAGTAAATGTCAAGGAGGCTGAAAAGTAATAGGGAAACTCTCAGAAAGAGGGAGACACAGAATAAGGTGCCTCAGAAACTGCATGGGAACTGATTAAAAACTTGGATGACAACTGAACTATCCATGCAGTTTCCCCAGGAAATAGAAACATTTGAAAGGCTATAAAAATTTAGAAATTTCAGCTGATACCCCTTGCTGAAGACATAGCATTTGGAAGTTTAGTCCAGCTCAGTAAACTATGTTCAAACAAAAACCAGCACTCTTTAGAGGAAAATAACAGAATCCAGAGTCTTTACAATGTGTCATCCATAATGACAGGTATACATTTTTCAAAAGGTACTAGACACACAAAGAAACATGAACATGTGTCCTATAGTGAAGAGAAATGGATATAACTCATATGTTGGAAGTGGTAAACAAAGACTTTGAAGCAGTTTCTATAAAAATGTTTGACAATTTAGTGGAAAACTTGATCAAAATGAATGAACGATATAAAAATTCTTAGCAAAGAAATAGAAGCTATTAAGAAATGGACATTTTATAACTTTAAAAATACTGTATTTGAAATGAAAAGCTTAGTGTGTGGGCTTAAAATCAGATTAAATACTATAGAAGAAAAAGTATATGACATGAAACATAGATCAACATCAATTATTTTCTGTGAAAAAGAGAGGAAATGGAAATCCATTTACATTAAAACTAATCAAAAGCCACCTTAACCACCACATGGCAGAAGTTTTACATTCTGTCACTGCAAGAGTCTCACCATATTAGGGACCTTCTGAAAGAGAGAAAAAAGAGGAAGAATTCAGAGAATGTAGTGTCCTTTGATTGGACAAATAAAGTTATGAGGCATGAACATGCATAATAACATTAAGAAACTTATTTAAAATTCTGTCTTCAAGGAAGTGTTTGAGATGGCTATATAATTAGGAAAGTATGGTTATAATAAATAGGGAATCAACACTAGAATAAGTAAACAAACAAAAGGGAACAGAAAGAAAAACATTTATTTAGTCACTCACAAGGGTATTTTCACATGACCTTGGTCATCCCAGCCAAGTTTGAGACTAAAGATCTTGCCTTTATTTTCTTTTTGGGGGGAATTTTTCCGAAGTGAGAAGTGGGGAAGTGGGGGTGTCAGATAGACAGACTCCTGCATGCACCTGACCGGGATCCACCCAGCAAGCCCACTAGGGGGCGATGCTCGGCCCCTCTGGTGTATTGCTCTGCTGCAATCAGAGCCGTTCTAGCATCTGAGGCAGAGGCCATGGAGCATCCTCAGCGCCGGGGCCAACTTTGCTCCAATGGAGACTTGGCTGCAGGAGGGGAAGAGAGAGAGAGAGAGGAAGGAGAGGGGGAAGGGTGGAGAAGCAGATGGGTGCTTCTCCAGTGTGCCCTGGCCAGGAATCGAACCCAGGACTTCCACACGCTGGGCCAACACTCTACCAATGAGCCAACCGGCCAGGACCCTTGCTTTTATTTTCATTTGCCTATAAAATACCTACTGCTAAGGAGGTATTTATTTCTGTTATTTTGTTATTTTCTATATGTTTATAGCTTCTTTTGTCCATTATTGCCTGCATTACTGCTTTATTTTTTTTATAGAGGGAACATTTTATTTTATTTTTAGATTTTCTTTATTGATTTTTAGAGAGAGGCGAGAGAGAAAAGGGGGTTGTAGGAGCAGGAAACATTAACTCATAGTAGTTGTTTCTCATATGTGCCTTGACTGGGCAAGCCTGGGGTTTTTTAGCCTGCAACCTCAGCGTTCCAGGTCGCACTTTATCCACTGCATCACCACAGGTCAGGACTGCATTTTGTTGTTGTTAATATTTTGGTAGTGAAATACTTAAAAATCTCATTTTCTTTTGTGTATATTTAATAGCTGTTTTCTTGGTGGTAATCATGAGGATTATTTTTAACAGTCTGAAAGAATTATAACACTCAAATTATAATTTATATCAGCTTAAGTTTAATAACATACCAAAACTTTGTTCCTTTATAGTTCTGTCCTCACCTTTTATGGTTGTTGTATGTCATCAAATTACATCTTTATACATTATGTGCCCCAAAACATAAACTAATAATTCTTTTAAATGTATTAGCTTCTTAATTATGTAGAAAACAAATTTTGGAGTTATAAATCAAAGTTATAATGATTATAGTTTTGAGACTAGAAATAAAAAAAACTGTATTAGTCTCTTAAAGAATGGACTTATAAATCATTGTTACAATACTAACTTTTATCATTGCCCATGCACTTACTTTTATTGAGATCTTTATTTCTCCACATGGCTTTGAATTACTGTCTAATGTCCTTTCATTTTACCCTGCAAGACACCCCCTCCTGTTCTCCAAAGTTTCCATGAGAAATCTGATCATCTCTTTTTTTTTTTTTTTTTTTTTTGTATTTTTCCAAAGTGAGAAGTGGGGAAGGGGGGAGTCAGACAGACAGACTCTCACATGCACCAGACCAGGATTCACCGGGCATACCCACCATGGGGCAATGCTCAGCCCCTCTGGGGTGTTGCTCTGCTGCAATTGGAGCCATTCTAGTGCCTGAGGCGGAGGCCATGGAGCCATCCTCAGTGCCCTGGCCAACTTTGCTCCAATGGAGCCTTGGCTGTGGGAAGGGAAGAGAGAGATAGAGAGAAAGGAGAGGGGGAAGGGTGGAGAAGCAGATGGGTGCTTCTCCTGTGTGCTGTGGCCGGGAATCAAACCCAGGACTTCCACACGCCAGGCTGACACTCTACCACTGAGCTAACTGGCCAGGGCCGAAATCTAATAATCTTATTGAGGACTCCTTGTATGTGAAAAGTCACATCTCTCTTGCTGTTTTCAAGAGTCTCTCTTTATTTTTGTCTTTATTTTTTAAGTTTGATTATCATGTGTCGTTGGTGTGGGTTTCTTTGAGTTCATCATACTTAGATTTCGATGAGTTTCTTAGATGTTTATATTTACATCTTGCATCAAACTTGGGAAGTTTTAAGGCATTATTTCTTCAAATATTTTTTCTCTCCTCATTCTGGACTCCCTTAATGCATATGTCGCTCAGTTTAATAGTCTGAGCAACAGATCTCTTGGCACTGTTCACTTTTCTTTCATCTTTTCTTCTGTTCTTCAGACCTGATAATCTCCAGCCCTATCTTCAAGTTTACTGATTTTTTCTTCTGCCTGCTCAAATTTGAATTTAAATAACTCTAGTGAATTTTTTTTATTGCAATTATTGTAATTTTTAGCTCTAGAATGCCACTTTTGGTTTCTTTTTAGGTCTTCTCATTCTTTATTGATTTTTCTTTACTTTTTAGACAGAGGCAGAAAGAGAGACAGATAGGGACAGACAGGAAGAGAGAGAGATGAGAAGCACTAATTATTCATTGCAGCTCCTTAGTTGTTCATTGATTTCTTTCTCATATATGTCTTGACTGGGGGCTACAGCAGAGCAAGTGACCCCTTGCTTAAGCCAGCGACCTTGGGCTCATGCCAGTGACCTTTGGGCTCAAGCTAGTGACCATGAGCTAGTGGGCTCATGTCTAGGATCCCATGCTCAAGCCAGCAAAACCACACTCAAGCTGGTGAACCCATGCTCAAGTTGGATGAGTCCACATTTAAGTCGGCGACCTCAGAGTTTTGAACCTGGGTCCTCTGCCTCCCAGTGTGATGCTCTATCCAACATGCCACTGCCTAGTCAGGCTTTATAGATATTTCTATTTTGTTTATACAGCATTTTCTTGACCTTTTTTTCACATATTTTATAGTTTTGAACATCTTTGACAGTTGTTTTAAAATCTTTGTCAAGTTCATAGGCCATCAAGTCACTTCCAAGAGCAGTTTCTGTTTATTTTTTTTTCCTTTGAATGGGCCTTACTTTACTGTTTCTTTGTATGCCTTGTGATTTTTTTGGTTGTTGTTGTTGAAACTCTACATTTGAATCTAATATTGTGATAACTCTGGAAATAAGATTATCTCTCTTCCCCAGGGTTAGCTGTTTTTTTTGTTGTTATTGTGTTTCCATGCCTTGCTTTTGATGTTTTGGTTATTGTACGCTGTCTCTGTGCCAAGGTGCAGCCTAAGGTATAAAGTACGTTCTTTTCGTTGCCTTTCCCTGGGCATGCATAGTCACTTTCTGATTTTTCTCATATATATAGTTGTTTTTGAATGTTTTATTCTTTAATGTATGATCCAAAGGGGGAAAAAGAGAGAAATGAAGGGAGAAAGAAAGGGCACTGGCCCTTTAGTCCCCTGGAAGTCACTTCAACTGGAGAAGACAGGGTTTGCCATAATGGGAGGAAGTACAGCAACAATGGCTCCGGCCCCTTTGTCTCCACTTCAGTAATCAGAAGCAGTAATCAGCAATCAGAGCGCAGACTCTGGTGTTTGCAGGACAGGGTTCTTTATTCCCACCCCGAGTTGCACAAGCTACATGCAAGCTGCTCCGGGAACACATGCACAGCTGCCTGCCAAATGGCTGCAAGTGAGGAATGGGTAGCTGCTACTGTGCTAAGAGTTGAAATACACTGAACTGAATTTTATCACCCAAGTTTCAATAGACTCCAGAGTTCCCAAACAGTTACATCAGACAAATTTTATCAGTGCAATTATTGTCTAGGTGTGGAGACAGATTCCTTGGTGCTTCCTACTCCACCATATTCCCAGAGTTCTCTTTACTTGAAAAGGTTTTTAAAATCCCAGTGCCTGCCCCATACCTATTGAGTCAGACTCTGTGGAATCAGAACCAGGCATCAGTATTAGCTCTCCAGGTAATTCCAGAATACAGCTAAATTTGAGAACCAGTGCTTTATGGCTCCTACAACTAAGAGAGAGACATAACTTCTTTGGGATACTTTGTACTTTGGAGGCAGTATCCCACACATGAGGGTATCTAGCTGCCTCCAATTTGCCTGATAACTGTAAAAGGCAGTGAGCTTCCAGTGGGAGCCTGGACAGCAGGAAGCTCCCTAGCTGGTCTGGGTTGCAGGCGAGTTGTCCTGCCCCTGGATCTCTTATGACCAACTACGTCGTACATAGTTCAAAGGGTCTGAAGCAGACTGTGATGATGGATGAAGAATGTGGCTAGCCTCGACAGAGAACTTACAGCTGAGGCCCACTAAATTCTAGAACAGATAATTATCATTTTCTTTTAAATATGAGTTAATAAAAACAAAACTTTCCCTTTTTCCTCTTTTGTCTCTCGCTGTGGACTTTATAGTGTTTGAGTGTGTGAGCTGAATTTGTTATTTATTTTATGGATTTCAGAATAGCCGGATGGGCTCTCTAAAGAACGAAAGGAGAAATAGTTCTTATCTGGAGATAGTAAGTAGACTCTGAGAAGCCCGGCCCTCTGGCATTATCTGTGAATTCTATGGTCTGCTGTTAGGAGAGGGGGTTGGGCTAGAGTAGTGCATAATGTTTTTTATTATGGTAGCAGGGCATATTTTACACATGTGGGAAGAAATGATTGACAGCCAGACCACTCCAAGTGGAATGCAGTAGACATTTTTAGAGGCTTCCACCCAGCTCACAACAATAGGTCTTTGTCTGAGAAACTACCCCCTATTATGATCCGCCCTCCAATAAACTTATCCCAGGGCACAGCTGCTGGGAGCCTGAGTGGATGCCGTGCCACTTGGTTTTTTTTTTTCCGGGAATTTAGAATGTTGAAGGAAGAAGCCCTGAGTCATATTGGCAGACCTGCAGGGGGAATTCATCATTTTCTGCTGTGAAAGCCTCTGAACTTCCTGGCCCTCGCTCACGGAGGCTGGTTGTAGTGATGTGCACAACTAAAATTTTACACAACTAACTTCTGAAACAAAGAAAGATGAAAAGGAAAGGAAAGAAAGGGAAAAAGAGACCTGATTGCAGTGTTTGCTGATTCCCATGGTATAAACATTCCCGCTATGGCTGACACGAAGCTACCACAGTGAAGTCGTGAACAGGGAGCTAGGAAGTACTGCAACAACAGGCCTTCCCAACAGGAATAAACCAGCTTCATTACATCACTGCCCGGTTGTCAGCTCTGCCTTGTATTCAGGGGAACTCTCCACTAGCCTCCCAAAACTCTCTTTTGGGTTTGGACAGCTCAAGAGGATGTCATTCCTTGCAACCAAAATGTATTTAATATATCAAAATAACCATCTTTAGCCTGACCAGGCAGTGGTGCAGTGGATAGAGTGTCGGACTGGGATGTGGAGGACCCAGGTTCGAGACCCCGAGGTTGCCAGCTTGAGCGTGGACTCATCTGGTTTGAGCAAATGCTCACCAGCTTGGACCCAAGGTCGCTGGCTCGAGCAAGGGGTTACTCGGTCTGCTGAAGGCCCGCGGTCAAGGCACATATGAGAAAGCAATCAATGAACAACCAAGGTGTCGCAACAAAAAACTGATGATTGATGCTTCTCATCTCTCTCTGTCCCTGTCTGTCTGTCCCTGTCTATCCCTCTCTCTGTCTCTGTAAAACAACAAGAACAAAAAACTCACCTTTATTCTGAACAGTTACAGTCAATTTACTGAAAGTGTGTTCTAAATTTGGCTGATTTTTCACAGCTGCATACTTTAAATATTTATAGCTACTTTCATTTATATGTCAGATTCATATCTATTTCTATAAATGAACAGTCTTAACCAGATCCAGAAAAGCATTTTTTAAAATCACTGCAGTTGCTTAGAATAATACTGTAATGTTTGGAAATTTCTGCCCTCCAGTGTCCAGTACAGGGAACTGCTCTGTTCTTTTGTCTTAGCCATGAATTTTATTGGAGAACTAACAAGTGAGTTCCAAGTGTTTGATAGTTATCAGGGACTATTACTAGGGTATCCACAGACGGGTATTATGCATATTGGCTCTCCCATTCTTAATGAAGTTCAAGAGAATTTTACACCAGGGTTTCTCAGCCTCATCACGTTTTGAGCCACACAGTTCTTTGTCACAAGGGCTATCCTGTGCATGTTAGGATGTTTAGCAGCATTCCTGACCTTTGCCCACCAGATGTGAGTAGCACCCCTTCCCAGGTTGTGACAACCAACAACATCTTCGGACGTTGTCAGATACTCTTGGGGTCAGGACGGAGACCGGGGAGTGGAGGGGGTGAGTGTGCTGGTGCAGTCATCCTGGTTGAGAACACTGCTCTACCCCGAAACTGCAGTTGTCTCACGCATCACGGACCGTATAGCACTGAACCCAGTAGCTGATGCACCAGGTTGGAGCCTAAAGCTCAGGCTGAGCCCCCTGAGCTCCTGCGCTGTGTACGGCAGGAGGAAAAGCTCCAGGTGCCAGATAGAAAGTTATCTGACTCCACAGTCAATTTTTTTTTTAAATTTAAATTTAAAAAGCACTTCTTATGGGGCATGATGGGAGTGGATGTGATCATTCATTCATTCATTCATCCATTCATCTTGTAGATACTCATTAAGCAGTGCCTCTGTGATAGGTGATGTAACAAGTGTTGCAGCTAATGCAAAGGCAGGCTGCAGTCCGGCCTATAAGAAACTAATTCTTCTAGAAGGTTTCAGTGGGGATATTTTCAGTTACAAGAGACAGCCCAATTCCAACTGATTTCAGCAATAATGGTACTTTATTGGTGAACACATTCACAAAGCCCACAGGTGGTGCAGGCTTTAGGGAATGCTGGAGCCAGTGGCTCACAGTTGTCATCAAGGACTGAGTGTCCTTTAGTGTCCCTGCTCTTCCAATCCTGTTGTCAGTTTCTGCTGACGTCCCTAGTGGTCACCAAATGTGTTAGCAGCTCCCAATATTCCATGCTTCCTCATTTCCCCAGGACCTGAGATTTCTGTTGATTGACTAGTTTAGGTCACCTGCCCACCCCCAACTCAATCATTGCCACCAAAGGAATGAAAGGTGCTAGTTGGCTTAGCCTGGACCACTTGCTCCAACCATGACACCAGCTTGTGTGGAAATCAGATGGACTCCGTTAAAAAAGACCAGGCATTGCTGGGACGGGGGAAGAACCACAAATGCTGGGCGGATGTGAAATGCTCACCCAGCCAAAGTGCTCTCATGGTCTCTGCCGCCTTTCACAGTCTCGGCCAGGTGATTCCAGCCAGTCCCAAGGCCCCAGCACCGTTTGTGTGGGTCTCTGTGAAGGTCTTACCAGTCTTCTGGGCTTTCTATCCACTGCTCCTCCCTCTGTAATCTCATTGTCTCTGCTCCTCACAGGGACCCCCTTCTCTCAAAACGCGGTTCAGAATCAGCTCCTCCGGGGCTATTTCCACCTCACCAGACAGCCTTCCCTCCTCCACATCCCCTAAGCCCTTAACTTTCCTGTGCCCCGTATTGCTCAGCCTTTGATTGACTGCTTTCCCAACTCGGCTATATGATGAGTTTAAACCTACATTTTACTTCTGAAGAGTTTTTGGTCTACTAAGTTCTTTAATGCCTAATAGAGGAATTGAGAGCTTTCGATGGGGATTCTTTGGTGTCCTCAAATTTCAAAAACATGGTGTGTGTGTGTGTGTAAGGGAGTGAAAGAGTGAGGGAAGCAGACTAGGGCTGTGGAGAGAGAGCAAAGGATTTAGAATCAGTCCTGAGTTTGAATTCTAGCTCTGTACCCTTTCAGATCTGAGGTTTGGCAATGGATCCCTACTTAACCCTCCTTTCTCTTCTTAAAAAGTATGTGTTGTATGTTATGCATTCATGCTTCCTGATGCTTCACGCTTGTATGCTACCATGTGTTATTAAGTTACATAAGGTATATAATAAATACTTGTATTGCCATAGCTGTGGTTCCCTCATTAATCAATCTCGTGTGACTTTGGCTAGGAGAGATCAAAGATGTCATTCCTAGACGGATAAGTCGGACCCTTCTAGCCTTAGAGAAGCTTCTCCCCTTCCAGCTGCATGTGACCCCCAGATTAGAGGCCGAGTGGGAGGAGGCATGGCTGTCCCTTCCACCCGCCCCTCTGCTCATTTACACCCTCAAGGCACTGCCTTGGCAGAACAGCTCATTGGCCCAAAGGGCTGAGATCAGCCCTGCATGCACTATGTAAAGAATGACCATAACCTTTTATTTTTCTACATGATGCATTTTAACTACTTCAATGCATTTGGGGCAGGTTTTAGTGTACGGAAGTGGGAAATGGTACAGGCAAGAAACACATCTAGTTTTTAAAACATTCTTATGGCAAAGATGCCCCTTTATAAGACTTCTATAAAGTTGTTTTCCTTGATGTGAAACGTGCTCCTCCTAAATGTGTGGTGTCAACACATTTATCCTTGTCAGGTTGTTTCACCTTCAGCCCCGCACTTCCCAGCTGAATGGCTTAACCTTTCTGAAACTCACCTGTTCATCTGTGAAAGGGGAGTAATTCTCTGCTATGAGGGCATCATGCCCTGATATATATCCAGTGCATTACTCTCTCAGCCTGTTCCCCTTTAGCCCTCATATTTGTCACACACGCCCAGACTGCTGGAAACCCGGCCTTCACTCAGGCCTCCTTGGCCGGATATATTCCCCAGAGGTCAGGACTAATAAACCCAGATATAGTTAAGGAGTTGTTTACTCCCTTTGCCCTAGTGCCCCACCCGGGCTTCAGGGACAAGCTGTTTCATACTGGATCCCACTGGCAGTTAATTACTACAACATGGCACTTTAGAAAGCTCTATATGAGCATTTGTTTTAAAAGTTTGTAAATCTCAACCATGTTCATTATCTTTGTTAGAGCGGACACATGTTTAGAAGAACACGAGGAGTTTCTGGAGTCTAAGAACTCGAAATTCTAGAATTGACAATTCTGAACATCTTTGGGAGAAAATGCACAACCCATGCATGACCAGACCAGTTTATACTGAGAAAATAATTTATTCAATTGTAAATCAGTTTTATTTTTTTTTTAATGTTTAAGAATAACCATGAGATTTTTTTAGTCCATTTTGGACCTGAATTTAAATGAATAAAAAACAAACAAAAAACAAAACAAAACAAGATTCCCTTAAAAGTAAACATTAGCCCTTTAATCTTTCAGGATAGGTCATTTCTTTGGTTCAGGACTTAAACCATTAACTTTTCCTACTCCAGAAGGTATTCCGGAAAACGAGTTATGGAAAAGTCCTAACTGATGTGTAACCTCCTTTTTATTTTACGAAGTCTGCTTCTTCAGGATTTTTGTTAGTTTTGTTTTGCTTTGCTGCGTTGTGGTATTTTTTGGCAAGAAGTGAAGAGTCAGAGCACAGAGTAACTGTAGAGAAAATGTAGGTTCCATCTGACTAGAGAAGCCCGTTGTGCTGAACATCAAGCCAATGCAATGATTTTCCAAATAAATCATTTAAAAATAGGAACAAATTACTTACACTGGAATAGAAGCAAAATATAAATATGTGTCACTTCCTAACTTCTTTTACATTGAATTGTTTAACCTTAAATAACATGTACAATTTCATAACTTCTCTTAGAGAAGGGAATTGAGTATTAAGCTGTTCAGTCATGAGGACTGGGTCTCCCATTGCCATCTCCTCTGCTTTTGATATAAATCTATTAACCATTTTATTAAATGTGCCTGGCTTTGCACCTCGTTGGCACAGACAGGGTAGGGGGAAACAAGGTTACTTGGTGGGAGGGCTTTTCCTCTACACCACTGCATATGCAGCCCTCCCAGTGGGGCATGACAGACTGAGGGGCCCCGGGCACGAGCATGTGGCAGCAGGACTTGATAAGGACTGATTGTCATGAAACCCAGGTCTGAAAAATTTAAAAATTTAACTCTTTGCAAGCCTCTTCCGTCCCCTGTGGGCCTTATTTGACACCATCCGCTTCTCCTGGCCAGCGAACTGAAGACACGAGTTGCAGAATCTGGCAGACAGAATAGGACTTGGGAGAAACAAGAGGCATCTTCCACTCAAGTCCCCTCTGCTCTGGTTGTCACGGGATTGAGGAGGCTGGAAACCATCCATTGTCTTCCTCCCATTCGGCGTCTGGATCCACATGCTGTATTTTAAGTGCCAACCCCACGTCCTGTGCTCCTCTGAGGTGGCACTGCCCAACTGTGATCAGCTTCCTCTCTTTCCAATCTTGCTCTTTCATGGCAAACTCATTCTGAGGCTTTGTCTCTGCTTCCTTCAGATTCCCTAAGACTCCAAACATTCCCCACCATGACATCCACTGGGAATCTCCACCGGTCTTCTACACAGAAGCCAGACAGCATCCTGAGAACTGGCCTGAAGCAATCTGCTACTGACACCATGTAGGGAGTGCCACGTAGACAGACTGTGTCCTCTCTACGAGTTCTCCTGCTGCAGAACCACCCGTGTTGCTTTAGACTCGGCACCCTTTCCTACGGTACATCACCTGGCACAAGGAGAATGTTTCTGGCTTTTTCTTTGCCTGTGAAAAAAATTTTTTTTAGTTCATCTGGTAGTATTTTCCCCAAACCCAGGATAAGAAATCATTGGGGATTTACATCCAATCACCAGAGTTCCATTCTCCCGTGTTTAAAAAGTCAAAGTTACAAGGAGGAATAATGTCTTGCTGGGTTGGTGTTTTGTTAGTATTTTTTTAAGTTAAAATTAAGTGTTACTTTTCTGAGGAAGTAGCCAGAATACTCTCAAATTCTGAAACCTTACTGGCACAATTTAGAGTCAGACATTATTTCTAACCAGATTATATTCTTTTGTCTGCCACGATATCCTGACAGTCTTAATATCTGAAGGCAGGCCTATATGATAATCCCAGCAATATTCTGGGGATAAGATTTTAGTGGGTTTGTTGAGGAGGAAATACTTGTTTAGGTGGCTTTCATCGTGCCACTCGGCTTCTATGTCATTTTGCTTGTCCAGGAGGATTCCCTTGAAGCACTCCTGGGTGATGTTTAGGACCTGAATAGGTGTCCCTCCAAAAATGGCCGCATGATAATAAAAATCCCCTTGGCCATATGGAATGTATGCTGCGGACTCCTTCCGCCTCTCGTAGGTAAACTCGTCAGGGTCTGCCTTGTACCACCAGGCCTGCAGCTGAGCCACGGACCGGCCCAGGGTCTCCACTCCAAAGGTGTCTTGGAAGACCTGGTCCACATCCATGCAGAAGAGAAAGTCAACCTCATGCTGGATGTGACTCACAATGTGCTCCGCAATGGTCCTCATGCGCATCATACTGATGTCTTGCCACCTTTTCTCAGGCTTGACCTTAGACACTTTGAGGGAACGCAAAGGACCCAGCTTGACTACAGGCAACCTGGAGACATCATCCACCATGATGTAAAATATGACTCTGTGGCCAACCATGAAGTGCTTATTAGCAGATGTTAAGAACTCCTCCAAATAATGTTCAATGTATCTGAAACAAAGAATAAAAGGATAAATGTAACCTCTGGGACTCCGCAGGAGCCCATGCACTATTCTAATCATTTTGTTTATATTTGGAAGTTTGGGAGACAAATGTTTTTCCTTATCCCAGGTGTCGGTTTTCACCGGTACTGTAACATTCCTGACTGCTCTCCACTGTTCAATCTCTCTGCCTGGGGAGGTGGAGTGACTTATCCCACTGCCAATTTTGGAAAAGCAACTAGGCATGCAGAGCCCTGCCCCTCTTCTCCTCTCTCTTGGAAGCTGATCAGATGGAGAGAGTATGTGTGCTCTGGGCCTTACAGTACGTTTAGTGGTACAGGCCCTGCTCTCATGTCCAGGGACCTGAAGTTTCTAGTGCTATAGTTGACTGGGTGCCTAAGTCTTTCTAATTCTGCAGTTCAATGTTAGGAGAGCTCGTGCCTGCAGATATAAACCACACTCTCCAATACCAGCTTCAACTGTGCTGAGGTTGATATTAACTATCATCTGCCTTACTTAGCTCTGTGTCTTGGTTCAGACTTTGGGCAGGCAAAGGGGTGCGAGTGATTTTTTTCTCCCCAGCTTTATTGGTATATAATCAACATATAACATTGTGTAAGTTTAAGGTGTACAAAGTATTGATTTGATACACACATATATTGCAAAATGATTATCACCTTAGTGTTAGCCAACACCTTCATCATGTCACATACCGTAATTACCATTTCTTTTTGTTTGTGGTGAGACCATTTGATATACCTTCTTAGCAACTTACAAGTATATATAATAACAGTATTGTTAACTGTAAACACCATGCTGTACATTAGATCCCCAGAACTTACTTATAACTGGAAGTTTATACGCTTTGACTAATATCAGGGGGTGCTAGTTCTTGAGCCTCCCTCTAAACCCCCAACCTATACCCCAAATGTTGCTACTACCCTACCAAATGCAACCGCGATGTGACCCTTGGGTTCTTTGGGGACACACTAAGTAACCATCGCCACTCTGGGACCCAGAAAATGAGTTAAGGGACATGGATATCCATGCACATTCTTCCACATTACTTATTCACCCTAGGAGCCTCCCACAGGTAGCCCCAAACCCCAGTCTATTCTCCAGACACCACCATTATAGGAGGCATCCACACACCAAGCAAACAGTCTCTGATTAGGCTTATTTTAACTTCCTTTTTCTTTTTTAAAAAGTCTTTATTTTTTATAACATTTTCAGGTTCACTAAAAAATTAAGCCAAAAGCACAGAGTTCCCAAATAGTCCCCTGCCCACCCCCACATCCTTCTCCACTTAAAACGTTCAGTTCCAGGATGATCGATGTGTTGCAATCAATATACCTGCAATGACACATCATTATCACCCCAAGTCCATAGTTTACATTAAGGGTCACTCTTGGTGTAGTACACTCCATGGGTCTGGATCAATGTGTAATGACGTGTGTCTTTCATTATGCACGGTCTTATACAGAAGACCTCAAATCCTGTGTTCTACTTTTTCATCCCTTCCCCACACCAACTCTTGGCAACTACTGATCTTTTTACCATCACCATAGTTCTGCATTTTCCAAAATGTCATACAGTGTGTAGCCTTTTCAGATTGATTTCTTTCACTTAGTATATGCATGTAAGGTTCTTCTGTGTCTTTTCATGACTTGATAACTCATTTCATCGTAGAATACTGATTGTACTGATAAATTCCCCTATCTGGAGGTACCGCAGTTTACTTAGCCATTCACCTACTGACGGCCATCTTGGCTGCTTCCAACTTTTGGCAATTACGAATACAGCTGTTATAAACGTTTTGTGTGCAAGTTTTTATGTGGACGTAAGTCTTCAAGTCCTTTGGGTAAATACCGAGGAACTCAATTGCTGGATTTCACGGTAAAAGTATGTTTAGTTTTGTAAGAAACTGTCAAACTGTCTTCCAAAGTTCCTGTTACTTCCCAGCATTTGGTGTTGTCAGTGTTTTGATTTTGGCCATTCTAATAGGTGTGTAGTGGTATTTTAACTGTTTCTCTATTCATTACAAAAATGTCATGATGATATCCTCTGTAACCCAAGCTACACACTCACTTGTGAAGCCATGGGTACCAGAAAAAGAGGAAGGAGTAGAAAGATGGCTTAACTCAACTCACACAAACCCTAGTCTCAGGCTCAGTGCACGCAAACTGAATTTAATGGTCTGATCACAGTACCGGCCAATCATGCTATCTTGTGAATAATAATAACTGGCACTTTTCACTTTGGTGGCCACTTGGATCTCCTTTCTTTACTACCAAATTGAAGTGTGTTTTGAATGGTAGCCTTTGGAAACCTAAATGTTTATAGTACTGAGTCTTTAAATGGAGAGCATTTAACCTGCAATATAAAGAACTTCAACGTGGCTCTGTGGTTGATGGCTAGGAAATTCTTTGGTGCTCTACA
Organism: Saccopteryx leptura; assembly: GCF_036850995.1. Classification (NCBI taxonomy): domain Eukaryota; kingdom Metazoa; phylum Chordata; class Mammalia; order Chiroptera; family Emballonuridae; genus Saccopteryx; species Saccopteryx leptura. Next base: position 14,159,710 of record NC_089504.1, on the reverse strand, counting down.
CATTTAAGAAAAATCTAGGCCCTGGCCAGGTGGCTTAGCATTAGAGCGTCAGCCTTGTGTGTGGAAGTCCCAGATTCAATTCCCAGTCAGGGCACACAGGAGAAGCGACCATGTGCTTCTCCATCCCTCTCCTCCCTCTCTTCCTTTCTCCCTCTCCCTCAGCCATGGTTTAATGGTTCAAGCAGGTTGGCCCTGGTTGCTGTGGACGGCTCCATGGCCTCGCCCCAGGTGCTAACATAGCTTTGTTGCTGAGCAATGGAACAACGCCACAGATGGGCACAGCATCACCCCACAGAGGGCTTGCCAGGTGGATCCCAGTCAGGGCACATGTGGGAATCAGTCACTCTGCCTCCCCATTTCCCACTTAATAAAAAAAGAAAAATCTATAGTGCCTGACCAGTGGTGGTGCAGTGGATAGAACTTTAACCTGGGATGCTGAGGTCCCAGGTTCAAAAGCCCAGTTACCAGCCTGAGCACTGGCTCATCCAGCTTGAGCGTGGGGTCGCCAGCTTGAGCTTGAGATCACTAATATGATCCCATGGTTGCTGGCTTGAGGCTAAAGTCACTGGCTTGAACAAGGGATCACAGGCTCAGCTGGAGCCCCCAGTCAAGGCATGAATGAGAAGCAATCGATGAACAACTAAAGTGCCACAACTCATCTTTCTTCCTTCCTCCTCTCTTCCTCTCTCAAAAAAAAAAAAAAAAAAAAAGAGGAATGAGAGGAAAGAAAGAAAAGAGAAAAGAGAAAAGAAAAGAAAAAGAAAGGAAAATGTCTATGATGCCCTGAAGCTGGGAGACAATCCTGGGGCAGGAAGTGAGCCATTGTGTGGTTTAACATTGTTTAAAGATTAAAGCACTGAGGTGGCATTGTTATTTGAAAATAAACCAAATGTTAATGTTACACCTCCTAAAAGTCCAAACCCACTCTTGTGAGGATTTATTGCTGACGAATACAATCTTCTACTGCCTTGGAGTGGAAAGCACAGGGCTGTTAGCAGGATATGCCATCTACCCTTTAGTTCTGCAGTTGCAACTGTGGACAAAATAATGTAAACAAAGTGCTCTGATCATAAATTCCTAACTGGATAGGTCATAGTGGGTAGTCACGTCGAGGCAGATAACTTCTTTAGTAAAAGGTTTATTTTTGACTTAAGCAAGCCCTGTTCATTGTTTCTGTGCACCATTGAAATAACAGTACCACCCTCAAGAGTACACAATCTTGTTAACGATCCTGTACCTTGCTTTCTCCCACCCTAATGTAATCTTTCTTACGTTCCCTCCTTGATTTCAGACGCACAAAAGAAACTGCAAAACTGTCATTCCCCAGAGAATTTGAGGCCTTGCTTCCCGACAATTGTTTTCAGTTTGGGTCAAATAAAATCCTATAAAAAAAAATCCTTTATAGGTTTGGATGTTTCTTTTGTTGACATAACTGTTGGTTGAAGTCACTGTGGGGCAGTGGGCAACGTTCTGTTGTTTTTAGAAACACCAGGATCTAATCAGGCTACACCATGGTTGGCTTGTCCCCTCTCATGCCAAAGGATTAGGTGAGCTGAGTGAGCATTGGCTCCTGACCCATAACAATACAGATTCTTCTAGTAAAAATGTCGCAATGCCAGAGTCACCTTCTGTATTGGAGATGCTAGCTTGGCCCCTGGGATCGGCACAATCAGTGACATTAGGACTTGACGTTGTGGCGCCAGCATTGGCTTCTGAGCTCTGGGTTGGAGAAAGACTTGGAAGAGCAATCAGATCCCACACAGCGCTCTCCTTTAGGCCCTGCGGTGGGCAGAGCTCCAGCTCAGATCAACTCTTCGTACGAGGCAAAGGGGTCCACTTTCCATGTGGTTTCAGAAAAGGTGCGAATGAAAAAGGCCAGGGTGTAGGGATGGCAGGGGAGGAATAGGAAAATTGAGCATTTGCTTTTGTTTTGAAAAAAATAATTCTCCAAAAGAGCAAAGGAAGTTATATTTTAAAACTGATATTACAAACTACCAGTTTCAAGTAAGGATGATTCCAGGCCCTGGCTGAGTGGCTCAGTGGATACAGCATCATTCTGGAGCAACAAAGTCATGGGTTTGATCCCTGGTCAGGGCACATACAAGAGACAACAAATGAGTACACGGCTAAATGGAACAACTAAGTGGAACAAGGAGTTGATGCTTCTTTGCCTTTCTCCCTTCCTCTCTCTCTCTCTCTCTCTCTTTCTCTCTCTCAAACCAATGGAAAAAATAAAAAGAGTGATTATAGCTTGAGGGGAAGCATTCTAAACAAAATAGAAGCTGAAAGAGGAACCAGTCCAACCTCTGGAAGAGGAAGTTCTGGCCAGCCAGCTCTCCAGGGGCCTAAGTCCTCGGGAGGGCTAGGGCAGGAGCCCCAGGGACCCATGGAGGAGTGGGCAGCCATGTTGGAAAATCACCACCCCTAGGTCACTCTGGACTGAGAGCTTGCTGTAAGTCCTTCTGACCTTGGTCCTGTGTGTTGAGAGCCCAGGAGAAAGAATGAAGCCCATCTAGGCTAACTGCCAGCACTTTTGGAATTTCCAGAGAATGCCGTGGAGGTCAGGGTGGAGGTGGCTGTGTTGTGGGTGAGCTGTAGACTTTGGGCTCAGTGGGTATAACGAACATTTTACCTGTAACCGGAGACCCTCACCTTGCGGTGGAAAGGAGTCGCCTATTGTTTTGTCCTCATCTTTTGGGGGCTCAGCAGAAATGAGCCTGAAACGGTCTCATTATAACATTCTCCTATCTGATAATTGAGGCAAGTTATGAACAGCCTCTGTAAGCCCAGGGGACCCTTGCAAACATTTTGACAGTTAAAACAAGAAGTCAAGGTCAGTTATCATAGCAACACCTACCTTCCGACAGCGAACACTGTCAAGCCCACGGTAATTTTCTGTTTGCCATAGTAATTTTCTAGGACGGCTCTGTTGAAAGTGCCTTCCCACACAACCGGTGCCTTCCATCCAGTCATGGTCACAACCTCTGGCCGTTTGCTGGAGACAGAACACAGAGCCTTGTGAATGGGGACAGCTTTGCTAAGATGGGGCAGAGACTGTGGAAAACCTGGGGTCAAGCTTGCGGTCACTGTCCCTGAATCCTGACTGTAGCTTAATGCCAAACAGTTGGCTGGGTCATAAGACATTTCAGGGGCAGCATCTTCTGGGTATGGAACAGGGGCCAGGAGCCTCTGTGGGCTGCCCTGGGGGCCTGTTTGGGGGTCTTACCTGTATATCTCACACCCTCTCTTTCCCTTTCCTGTCTCCCTGGCCCTCTCCTAAGCTGCCAGTGGCATCTCCAGGTGTGGTTTATCTTTGTGGGTACCATCTGAACCTAAGAAGGTCCTGAGCCTTGACACGGGGATGAGAGTGACAGTGAGTTGAACGAGAGAAAACTGTTTCTATTGCCTTTTACCAGAAAAAGATTTCTGAGTAGGAACCTCATTAGAGGCCAAAAGGGCCCCAGACTAGGGGTTTCTGGTGGTATCATTTATTTTACAAACAAGGAGGCAGAGTCCCCCAGAAAAGAAGGGACTCAGCAGAGGCCCCAGAGCCGGGGCTGAGCTCCCCAGCACAGCCGCGGTCCTCAGGCTGCGGGGCCCCTTTACTAGGGGCACCGAGCGGAGCGGGGAAGCACGTTCTCTGCACTCAGCACACTTGAAAGGAACTTGGCAAAGCCAACACAAACACAGGAAGCCACGTAAGAGTTACAACAAACCGTAAAGGCTAATCGCACAAGGGCTGAGGAGCGGTTGGGGCCCAGCGAGGGTGGAGCTCAGCCCAGAGGGGGTTGTGGAAGCTCAGCTCTGGCCACCTTTGCTCAGGAAGTGGCTGCGTTTCCCCAGCTGGGAAGCAGAGACCGAAACCCAGTCATTTACATTTAAACCCCAGCACGCGGGGGCCTGGTCTCTGCTCGGCAATCGCTTGTACTTCATCCACTGTGGGGAGAAGGCGAGTGCTGGGGGCAAAGTGCTGCGGGTTCCCACAGTCAGGCCCTGCTGGCTGTGTGCTGCGGCCCCGGGGAGGCTTTCAGAGAGATGTCAGCACGTAGAACACACAGACCAGGCCAGTGGGGCCATCCCCTCCCATCACACTGGGGTGAAGGGCAGGTGTTCACAACACTCCCCACCCCACTAGCAAAGCCGGCTTTTTCCTCAGAGAGGCTGGGCCAACCCCACCTCACCCAGCCCTTGCCCCAGTGAGGAAACGCCTCAGCAGACTGGGCCTCATGCCTCCTGTCTCTCTGTCACCTGGCTCCGCACTCTAATTCTTGAGCTGCCTCTGCCCCCCCACCCCCACCCCAGCCCTGTGCCCTGCATCTGGCCTGCTTTCTTCTTCCGCCTGCACAGCTGGAATCGCCTCCAGGGGCCCTGGGGTGGGATGCACTCTCAGAGGCTGCTCTCCTGACCCCCTTCCTGTCTGGACTCTCTCTGCTCTCACACCCGATGTGCTCCAAGTGGATCTCACACATGGACGACAGCTCTTTCAATCATGAAAGAAGCTACATGTTTTGGATTCTGTACCCACCTGTGCTAGGCACCTTCCCACACATTTCTCTTTTGTTCCTTGCAACAGGCTTGCAACATTATTATGTCCAGTGTACAGATAAGAAAATGACGGCTCAGCCCTGGCCGGTTGGCTCAGTGGTAGAGCGTCGGCCTGGCGTGCAGGAGTCCCGGGTTCGATTCCCGGCCAGGGCACATAGGAGAAGCGCCTATCTGCTTCTCCACCCCTCCCCCTCTCTTTCCTCTCTGTCTCTCTCTTCCCCTCCTGCAGCCGAGGCTCCATTGGAGCAAAAGATGGCCCGGGCACTGGGGATGGCTCCTTGGCCTCTGCCCCAGGCGCTAGAGTGACTCTGGTTGCGACAGAGCGGCGCCCCAGATGGGCAGAGCATCGCCCCCTGGTGGGTGTGCCGGGTGGATCCTGGTCAGGCGCATGCGGGAGTCTGTCTGACTGCCTCCCTGTTTCCAGCTTCGGAAAAATACAAATAAAAGAAAATGACGGCTCAGAACAGCTTGCTAACTTGTCCAAGGCCACACCGCTGGCAGCTGATGATGGTGACTGACACACACTGACCACTTCCTACAGGACCAGCACTGTGCTAGGGGCTTCACTCTTCAGAGGCAGGTGCTGTTTTGCTTCTCATCTTATCAATAGGGAAACTGTAGCACAGAGAGCTTGAATAACTTGCCTGAGGTCACAAAGCTAATAAGGGGCAAAGCTGGGATCTGAACCCCGAGAGGCTAATTCTGGAGTCTTGCTTGGAGCCTCCACACTGTATCCCTTCTGTGGACATTCACTTGCTATGCTGACAAAGCTGGGGTTAAAACTTGGGTTTGTCATTATTTCCACTCAACTTAGCTTCTTTAGGAGTTTTATCACAGCCAAATGAGAAATGAGCTTTTTCCCTGTTTTTGGAAGCTTATGTGATGTCTTTAGTCAAATAAAACCCCCAGCTTTGTTGAATGACAGGATTTCAAACACACACACACACACACACAGAGCTTATGGCTCCATAACCAATATTTTTGAACTTAGACTCTGCCATGTACTGTCACCTCATTCATTGCAGTCTAGTGTTAGCCTGTCAAGGATCTTTTCACGGTCCTGACCCAGCTTGTCATGCAGCTGTGTCTGAGCTGGACATCCGGTAAGCAGGGAATATTATTTCTTTTTTAAAAAGAGGAAGAGGAGGAGGAAGAGGAGGAGGAGGAAGGAAAGGAAGGGAGCAGGTATACTAAATACTTAGGGTATCCTGACTGTCATTGTCTTATTTAATCCTCATAACCGCTTTACAAAGTGGATGCTGTCATCACCCCCATTTTACAAATAAAGTGGGGTAAGATAGGAGAAAGGAACTGTGTCTTCAGACACCTAACTTATAGGAAAGGCCAGACCAGGGCACTCAGTCTCTCAATGTACATTTCGGAAGTCCCAGCTCCTCACCAGGCCCAGTGCTGAGCGTGGAGATCAGAGAAATGATCCCCTCCTACCCCCTGAGAACCTCACAGTCCCGACAGGTGATCAGCCTGCTACACACTCCTCAACTGCGTGACCACTCAGTCCACGACTCCTAGAAAGACTGAGCCAGAAAACCAGCATTCAGTTGGGTTACTTGGCTAGGAAAATTCTTTCGAGCAGGGAAAAAAAAAAAGTAACAGTATTAAAAATTAATGTTTAATTAAAAATTAAAATGTTCTATTTCCCAGCTGTTAATTATTAAATTCCACTGGCAGTTCTAACATGCCAGCGCCCCTTACCAAGAAGCCAGATGACAGCCCGAGAATGCAGACAGCGGCGGGCGGGGGTGGGGGGACAGAGGCTGAGATCAGCTTCCTGGATGAACCTCTGTATCAAGGCATCTTAGTCATCAAAACCCACAACCCCCCCCCCCCAAAAGAAAAAAGAAAAAGGAGTAACAGAGGGCAGGTCACAAGTGTGCGAGGGCTTGCCTTTGCCACTCTCAACTGCCAAAGACGTTCCCGCTCACCCAGACGGGGCTCTGAAGGGGGGGCGCTACTGGGAGAGCTCGGAGCTGCCCCAAGCCTTCCTTCCCAGCAGGGGCTATCCCAGCACATCTGTTTGTGCGGTTCACCAGCTTGGCCGAAGGCTTCCCACAGAACAAAAGGGCCTCCAGAATCAAAACCCACACCTGCTGGGGATAGTGATAACTTTTCTATTGTCTGTATTTATTCATGGGAACATTGTGGTATCTATCCAAGGGCCGGATGGAGGTAGTGTTAAAATTCCATGAGTTGTGCAGGTCAACAAAGATACGGAATGTATACAACACAAATTTACCGAGCTCCTTCTAAGCAGCTGCAGCTGCCGGAGTGACCCAGCAAAGAGCCTGTGGCCACGGGCTCAAGGGTGATGGCAGCAGAGTGCAGAGAAGAGGACGATGTGGGGAGCATTCTGGAGGGAGGGTTAGCAGATGTGACTGCATTACACTGTGGGGCGGACGGAGGAGAAGGCTGGATGGGACGGGTGTCCCAGACCCTGGCTTGAGACAGAAAATGAGAAGAACCAAGGTGGGGTGGGATCAGGTGAGACATACAGAGACATCAAGCAGGCAGTTAGACATGAGGCAGGGCTCAGAGGAAACCTCGGGGTTCAAGATAGAAACGTGGGAATCATTCCCACACAGATGGTATCAAATGCGCTGGAAACGGACGAGAGCACATTGGAAGCTGGGGTAAAAAGAAAAGAGTTGAGGATACTGGATTTGACCTCCAGAAATTCTAATTTGTGATGGCTGGGAAGAGGGAGAAGCCCCTGTCAAGGAGGCTGAGAAGGGAGAATGGAGAAGTGAGGAAAATTACAAGGATGTGGTGTCCTAGAAGCTGGGAGATCTTGATGGGGAAATGTGTGCACAATATATTGTGATATATTTTAGGTAGTTTACAGAAAAGGATACATTTGTACAAATATATTTACTTGTTCATTCAGTTGTTTAATCATTCATTTATGCGAGAAATATACCCTGGTGCCCTGAGAAGGCTTAAATTTGGTGTTGCTTCACATCAATATTCTTTAAATATCTGCTGGCCATTCCTTTAGAGAGAAGCCCAGCCACGCATGGGGGAGTGGAGAGAGTGACAGTTGGTGGCTGTCATCCGTCTTTTCCTCTGCCCCCAGTAATTCAGCCCTGACTTTGTTGCCCAAGTCCTGCTTAGCAAAGCACAAGTGTCACAGTAAAAGTGTGCCACCCTCCTTAGAAGGGAGCCTGGTGACCTGCTCCTTGGGAGGTCTTAACCCCCCTCTCCCCATATACACATGTAAAGAAAGGGCTTATCCAATAACAATGTATCCATATTCTTCCATTTCCAGTAACGTTTTAACATCTCATAGATGGCTGGCTACTCTGTTGTTAGCTCATCAAAGAACACAAGGGAGCCCCAAATTCCTATCCTTCCATACTGGCATGGATCCGCTTTCCCAAAACAATAAAAGAATTTGCCAGAACATATTCAGTCTTTCCAGAGCCCAAGTTCCCTCACACTGGAATTCTGCGATTTTCTCCCCCCTACCACCTATACAGCAGCTCCTTAGACTTTTCTTCCCCCACCAGTCCTCTAAACGCTGAGGCCAGGTAGGATTCAGGTCTAGTCCTCTGCCTGGGTGGCCTTTCAGGCTTATAGATCTCAGCGCCTCCTATATTCTGATCCTCTATCTCTACCATATATCTTTGCCAAGCTTAGATATTGCTAATATACAGGACACACTGTATATGTGTCCCCTAAAATTTATATTAAAACTAATCCCCATTGTGGGGTATTAGAAGTGGGCCTTCTGGGGTGATTAGGTCATGAGGGTAGAGCCCTAATGAATGGGATTAGTGCTCTTATAAAAAGGACCCCTGAGAGCTCCCTCACCCACCATGTGAGGACACAGTGAGAAGATGGCTATGCACAAACTAGGAAGTGGGTCCTCACCAGACACCAAATCCGCTTATTCTTGGACTTGCCAAGCTCCAGAACTGTGAAAAACAAATTTCTTGTTTATAAGCCACCCAGTCTATGGTATTTTGTAATAGAAGCCCAAGCAGACTAAGTCAGGCACCATCCGAATCTCCATCCAGATGTCCACCAACTACCTGAATCTAACTGAGTTCATCACCTCCCTCCACTCCTAGCCCTGCACCTCCTCCTCCAGGCCCTTTTCTGGCCAGCACCTCCCCACCCGCACAGCAGCCTCTCAGGCCCGGGTGTCCTGGGCAGCTCCACCCCCACTCCCCAGACCACACCCCCTTACCCCCCAGACCACATCCTTCTAAGTCAGGTTCATCATATTTCCTTACCACCCTTGGCAAACAGCAATGTCACATCTAGTGCCACTATAAGACTGTGAGCTTCTTGAATATGCCCATATTGATTGAATTTTTCTGTCTCCTGTGCCTAACACAATATCTAGTACAGAATTATTTTTACCATGACTCATGGTGAAAAATACATTTTATAGCACACCCAAACACACACATATACATACATACATAAACAAAAATTCCACTAAACACCACTTATCCTGTGATATCCTCAGATTTTCTACTTAATTTCAGTTGTTTGTTTTTTTAAAAAGCTGGTGTTGACCCATTAAGCTAATATCTGAACGTATTACTGGATAGTGACCAGTAGTTTGAAAAACACCAGCTAGCCTCTCACAGGTGTTTGATAAACATCTGTTGTATGTGTGCCGAATGGATGCACGTATGGCCCCATGAGATTTTGTATCATTGTCGCCATTTTACAGATGAGTTAACTGAACCTCAGAGAGAATTTCCTTGCTCTGGCTCTGGCTCCTGTGGCTTTCCACAACACGCCGTGGCCTGTAAGACCCCTTCCGGGCGAGTATTTTGAGATTCATCTGCTGCCGTTGGCCAGCTGCTGTCAGAACCATTGTGTTCCTGCTCCAGTATTTGAGTCACAACGTCCAGACTCTCGGTTTCTCCCCTGATCTGTTGTTAAAGGTCTGATAGAGGCTAAGGCTGTGTCCCCACTCAGGGATGTTCTCAGTGGCACTGCGGTCCGCATAGCCCCCACCACCTCCCGCGGAACCGCGGATTCACTGCACGCGGCCGGCGCTCTTTCTTACTGCGGATTAAACCAGTCCGACAGCCGGAGCCCCTCCTCGTTGTCCCCCGTTCTTTGATTGTTTTCTCTCTCTATGTCTTCTTCTTCCTCGGAATTGTGGGTCCTGCGTAGAAAGAGAAAGCAGGTGCGTGAGGCAAGGGGGGCGATCTATGGCGTGAGGACCTCAGTGAAAAATTGGTGTATGGAGCCAGGGTGTGTGGTGCCTGCAGCCAGTGACTGGCTGGAGAAGGTTCGCGATCCTGAACGGTCATTCACAAAGACAGACTTCGGATGAAAAGGCCGCAGTCCCTACCTCTGTCATTATCTTTTTCAAGTCAGCATAGTTAGCAGTTTAACGACCCAACAATCCTCAGGTTATTTTGGGCTGCCGGGGAAATGATAAAACAGTCCTCATAAGAACATTTTTCTCTTATAATAATCTCTCCTGCAATCTGAACTGCAGCCCAACAAGCTCGACTCACCCCCAACTTCAGTGGAAAAAACAAAACAAACAAAAATAATTTTTATGATCTAGTCCCAACCACAAAATAGATTTCTTGTATGATTTCAATAAGCCAGAAAAATGAGTGACTGAGAAGGTCACAGCCAAGACGCCATTTGATCTGGACTCTAAGTCAGGGGTCCCCAAACTTTTTACACAGGGGGCCAGTTCACTGTCCCTCAGACCGTTGGAGGGCCCAACTATAAAAAAACTATGAACAAATCCTTATGCACACTGCACATATCTTATTTTAAAGTAAAAAAATAAAACGGGAACAAATATATTTAAAATAAAGAACAAGTAAATTTAAATCAACAAACTGACCAGTATTTCAATGGGAACTATGCTCCTCTCACTGACCACGAATGAAAGAGGTGCCCCTTCCGGAAGTGCGGCGGGGGCCGGATAAATGGCCTCAGGGGGCCGCATGTGGCCCGCGGGCCGTAGTTTGGGGACCCCTGCTCTAAGTGTTCAGTGAGTGGAAACCCATAGCCCTTCGGCTCACCGGCTTACCCATTGTTAAACCAGCTTGGAAACCACCAGCCCTTCTGGCTGCCGCTGTCATCAACTCCTGGGTTTCTAAGAAATGAAAAAGATGAAAAACATTTTTAGAAAATGAGGCAGTCCCAAACTGGGGGTTTTCCAAACTATTTTTATGACAGAAAATCATTAAAATTTTTTTTAACTGCCAGTGGGTAAAACAGAAGAAGTGAAGCAGTTCTGTCTGAATGAGCGAGGATGGACCCACCAGTGCCCGGACCTCTCCTCTCCCGGGCCGCCCTGGCACTCCGCTCATTCTCCAGGGAGCCCCGGAGGGCAGACAGCAGGGGGGGAAAACAATGACGGGAGGGGGGCATTAATACAGACCCCAGTCCTGGATTTGCCCCTTACTAGCTGTGTGACTATGACAGGACATTGTCCCTCTCTGAATCTTGAGTTTTCTCCTCTGAAAAATCAAGTAAGCTCTGGCCCGGTAGCTCAGTTGGTTAGAGCATCATCCCGATACGCCAAGGTGGCAGGTTTGATCCCTGGCCAGGGCACTTATAAGAATCAACCAATGAATGCATAAATAAATGAAACAACAAATCGATGTTTCTATCTCCTCCCTTCTCTCTCTCTCTCAAACTTAAAAAACAACTTTTTAAAAGTCAGATAATAATACTGATTCAGGGTGGGGCAAAAGTAAGTTTACAGTTATGAGTCTGCAAAACAGAGTTTATTATATTCTTATTTATTGATTATTGTATTATTTTCCATAAGAACAACTATAAACCTACTTTTGCCCCACCCTGTATAATAGTAATAAAACATACCATGAAGGTAGCTTTGAAGACTAAATGAAATAGCGTAAGTTTAAAGAGCTTTATAAATTGAAAACAGTTGTGATCTTAATAAAGAAACCAGTGCACCTTTCCAAGAATGATCTCTTTTGCTTTTAACTAGGAGAATTCAGGTTGCCATCAAGTTAGCAGTCACAGCCTGGCTCTGACCGAGCAGCTCAGACGCCTGTAATCAGAAGCCACCTTCCCCACCCACACGCGGAAGTTTCCACACTCATGGTGAGAATGTCCCCAAGGTAGGGGCCTTCTGGAGGAGGCTTGGAAGTAGGGGAAACCAGGAGACATGAGGCCTTTGGGTTGGGCACACTGAGTGGTAAGGCATGAACAAGCGTGATAATAAGAAATCTGTTTGAAAGCTCGTCTACTTTCAGGAGGCGTTGAAGATGGTTTACAATTAAGAAAATAAGGTTATAATAAGCGGGGAAACAATACAAGAGTAAAATAACAAAAGGGAACAGAAAGAGAAACATTTCTTAGTCATTCAGGTAGGTAGTTTCACATGACCTTGGTCAATCCCAGTGACTTGTGAGAATAAAGGTTTTACCTTTATTTTCATTGGTAGCTGAAATATTGGCTGAGTGGCTTTGGGAAAACTACCAAGATCCCATGGCAGTTTGTGAGCATAAAAGCCCCATTAAGCACAACACTTTGCTCTGAGCTTCCTGGCAACCAAACCAAAGACAGAAAAATGAAGGCTTACCTAGTTCCTACCACCAATACTGCGACTACTACTGCTAATAATAATGATAATCAGAGTCCCAAACGTTTTCATACATTTTTTTAAATTTTTTATTCATTTTAGAAAGGAGAGAGAGAGGGAGAGAGAGAGGAGAGAGAGAAAGAAGGGGGGAGGAGCAGGAAGCATCAACTCCCATATGTGCTTTGACCAGGCAAGCCCAGGGTTTCGAACCGACAACCTCAGCATTTCCAGGTCGACACTTTATCCACTGCGCCACCACAGGTCAGGCCAATCCCAAACGTTTTCATGATACCTTTGCCTCAAAGAAATTTCTTGCAAGAATCTTTATATTGGGGTACAGAACACACAATGCAATATACAATGATGTATTATAGAATTGTACAATCGAAATTTATATAATTTTATTAACTAGTATCCCCCAAATAAATTCAATAAAAAAATTTTTCTAAAGAGTCTTTATACAACATATACTGGGTAGTATAAGGCAGTGGTCCCAACTCCTGGGCCATGGACCGGTACCCGTCCACAGAGAAAGAATAACTTACATTATTTTCGTTTTATTTATATTTAAGTCTGAACGATGTTTTATTTTTTAAAAATGACCAGATTCCCTCTGTTACCTCCATCTAAGACTCACTCTTGACACTTGTCTCGGTCAACATGATACATTTATCCATCTCACCCTAAAGGCCGGTCCGTGAAAATAAATATTTTCTGACATTAAACCGGTCCGTGGCCCAAAAAAGGTTGGGGACCACTGGTATAAGGGACAGTATCTACCCTGACTTTTTTTATTAGGAAGGCAAGAATGTCCTCCAAATGACAGCACTTAAAGAGACCCTTCCTGAGAAAGATGGAAGGGCAAAACACAGGCATGGTTCTAGGAAGGCATGTCCAGGAGGCCAGTGGTGTGGCGTCCAGATCCCTGGGAACCCACCCCCGCCCACCACCTTGACCAGAGCTCCATCAGCTGCCCCGGGAAGAATGGGCTATAGGAGATGCAGGAGTGGTCGTGGGAGAAGTCCCAGGTCCCAACAACATCTAGAATTTAAAGCACTTACTTTGAGTGGTAGAGCCACAAGAAAGAGCCTTCTGGGCTAAAAGTAAAGGAGAAAAGAAAAACATACCATGTTACTCTTAATTCTGAGAAAAGCTACTTTTCCACCATTATCACTGAAGCCCTGGGCTGTGTTGGGAGCCTGGTTTTAGCTCCTCCTAGGTTTTCACCTTGCTTTGAGTTATAACCCCATGATCTCAGGAGACTGGGAAGTTCCCCAGCAGTTACTTCGACATTACCCAGAACAAGGAGTTTTCTGGACACTCAAATCTCCATAAGACAACAGCTGCCTGAGCAGGTGACTGGGACACAGACGCCCCAGGTTCGAGACCCCGAGGTCGCCAGCTTGAGTGCGGGCTCACCTGGTTTGAGCAAGGCTCACCAGCTTGAGCCCAAGGTCGCTAGCTCGAGCAAGGGGTCACTTGGTCTGCTGTAGCCCCCCCCAACCCCGGTCAAGGTACATATGAGAAATCAATCAATGAACAACTAAGGAGCCACAGCGAAGAATTGATGTTTCTCATCTCTCTCCCTTCCTGTCTGTCTGTCCCTATCTGTCTCCCTCTCTGACTGTCTCTCCCACAAGAAAAAGAAAAAAAAAAAGACAACAGCTTTTCACTGTGGTCTCAACAAGGGGGAGAGGCTCACAGGTGGTTCCCACCCCGCCGCCTCCTCAGGAACACCACAACCACAGCCTAGCCATCCCTCTCCCAGGGTTTACCTTCCCCCTGAAAACAAAACAGCGGCTGCAGAGCCCAAAGCCGCGTCCAGCTGAGCTTCAGAGATGACTGTTCCTCATCTAGCCGTGTGGACTAACACTCCCCTTGCGGGACTATTATCATAAGAGCTGGAGGGAACGCATAGCACAGTTCCTGGCACACACAATCGCTCACAATCGCCATCTCCATCATTGTTCTTTCATTGTAACTGTTCAAGTTTCCTCCAGCTCTAAAAGCTAAGATATTTCTTTCCATCCAGCCCCAGCTCAAACACTGTCCTGCATGACATTCTTTCAGGATGCTCTGCTGACAACAGTTCTGCTGACCAACCGGTTGATGTGTTCCATTTCGTTATTTTCAAATCCTTTTTAGCCCAGCACCGCCCACCTGTCTAAGATCAGTGCCCTCAGCTCACCTCAAATCATCACACACCAGTTCACAAGGTGGCAAATGATCTGCTGCCTATTAAGCCCCTTGCAGGTCTTCAAATAGATTCCTCACATTGAGGAATGACGTGGCCACAATCTGGAAGCCATGTGGCCCTGAAGAGCCGCCGGAGGCTGCTCCAATTACCGAGCAAAAACAGTGTGCCCAGCACTGCAAAATGACCCTCTTTTACGAGAGGCCAGTGCCAACGTGCATTTGTGCCTTTGGCTCCCACATTTTAATTTTATAAACCACCCAAAATGTGGAAGCACATCTCTGGCTGCATTTCAAAACACCAAGGTCATCCAAACAAGCCTTCTAACTCAGGGCCCCTAGAGGGCCCCCAAAGAGCGCTTCCGATTGCTCGAGCGCTTCCGATTGCTCGAGCGCTTCCGATTGCTCGAGCGCTTCCGATTGCTCGAGCGCTTCCTTCTCTCTGCCCAAATCCCCTCTCCCAGTCTGCCCGCTGGAGCAGAGGGTGATGGTGATGGCGATAATGAAGATGATGATGATGATGATGAAGAACGTGGCAGCCAGCATCTCTTGAATGCTTAAGTTATAGACACTACCCTAACTGCTTTATATATAGTACCTTATTTAATCCTCCCAACAATCTATGAAGCAGGTGTTATTACTCCTCATTTTTAAAGATAGGGAAAATGAGGAACAGAGTGGCTGTGCAAGTTGCTCAAGGTCACCGAGGAGGTAAGCGGTGGCATGGGACCAGCCCCAGGCAGCCTAGCTCCAGGCCCAGAGAGGGTATTTCCTCAGCCCTTGAGTACCTAAGGGAGACTCAGGGTCCCTTCATCCAACTCTGATTCATCTTTTCATCTTTTCTGTGGACTAATTATCCTCAGTTTCCTTAATTTGAAACATCTGGTTTGTAGACCCCTCTAATTTGGTCAGACTTGTCATTTTTCTTCCAATGATTGTTTAGAATGCAACAGAATGACACTCCAGAAGCACCCTGGGGGAGGGGACAGCACCCAAAGCTGGGATCAATTCTGCTTCCACTGATCGACCTCAAGGTGCAGTTTTTAGAAGTCAACATGGTCCTGTTGGCTCATCAAATCTTAGAATTTAAGAATTGGAAGCCATTCAAATGTTAATCCAAGCCATCATCGTGAACTTCGGGGCTAATAAAACACTTCACCATGAAAATATTAATGGTGCCAAGACCACTCTCCCTGCAAAGCTGAACAGTGGACTTTTTGGATGAGCTGTACCAGTGCTTTTTTTTTTTTTAATTTTTTTTATTTATTCATTTTAGAGAGGAGAGAGAGAGAGAGAGAGAGAGAGAGAGAGAGAGAGAGAGGGAGAGAGAGGGAGGAGGGGGGAGGAGCAGGAAGCATCAACTCCCACATGTGCCCTGACCAGGAGAGCCCAGGGATTCGAACCAGCAACCCCTGTGTTTCCAGGTTGATGCTTTATCCACTGCGCCACCACAGGTCAGGCTGTACCAGTGCTTTTTAAGTCAAAGGCATGCATTTTTGTAGCTGCTTGTGGAGACTTCTTTCTATCAGAAGCCACTCCAGCTGGAATCTCCAAGGCATTGTAGTTTCCAAAAGCACAGAAGCAGCTTTTGGATAAATGCACTCAGAAATGTTTAATTCGCTTTGCTTTCCAGTGTTACAAAAAAGGAAAGAAAAGTTTTAGTCAGGCACAAATAAATTGCCAGCAACTCAAGTGTATTTTGCAGCAGAAGTCAACAAGTTCAGTTGCTCTTTTCCTCTCTGCAAATATCTCAGGATTGCAAAAATTAGGGTGGATTTCTCAAGGAATTTGTGTCTGAGATTTCTTAAGGTAATTTCTATTTCTGGCCATATGAATAATTTTAAGTTACATTTTTAGGCTTAATAAGACCCTACTATTTCAGGATTTAGCCTGCCCAGAACAGCAAAAGTACAAAAATCAAGACATTAGCATCCTGGCTGGTAATTCAGTTGGTTAGAGCATCGTCCTGATACACCAAGGTTGTGGGTTCAATCCCAGGTCAGGGCACATACAAGAGTCACCAAAGAATGCATAAATGGGTGGAACAAGGAATCGATCTCTCTCTAAGATCAATAAATAAGGATTAAAAAAAAAACATTAGGAACTTGGAAGGAAGGAAGACAGTTAATTAGCCAGAAGGTACTTGGAGCTCTAATGCTTTTACAGATAGTTCAGGGCTCAGGGATATGGGAAGGGTGGACTCTCCTTTATGGTTTCAGTTAAGTCTACCTGTAATTCAACCTGGTGACTTGGCTAAGAGATTAGAGTAACTTTCATCAACGTCATTTCATCACGTTGCATAATTACCTGTTGATGTATTCCCAAAACACAACAATTACAGTTGAGACAACCAGCATTGACAGAATCACTTTTCCTTTGACATTCATTATTTTCTCCTGGGAAAAGAAAAAAGAAGAGGGGAAAAAAGAGAGTCAATACATCCAGAGCAAGATATGGTTTTTAAGAAATGCTTCTACCTGTATTGTCTCTAAGGGAAACATTTATGAATATTTAACTAGAGCTAAGGAGTGCGCTATACCTTAAATTGCATAGGGCTGCAATAGCAAATTAGGCCAGTTCGATGAATTGCAGGGCTCTTGTGTTGGGAAGGATGCTAAGGCCACTTAGGGGCTCAGAGGGAAAGTACCTGGACGACCACGAGGTCCGTCACTGGGGGGGGGAATGTGAGGGAGTACCCGTAAATGGTTCCCATGGCCGCCAGCTGCCTGCACTCAGATCACTGACCTCTCTGTAAGTGACTTCAGGGACCCATCCATTTCCCAGCTTTGCTTCCGCTGATACACTGACTACGTGCCCTGTGTTCAGAGGGGGAAACGGCTCAGTCCTTGATCATCTGAGCTCACCCATTTCCCACCCCTACCCAGCTTTCCCCCTCCACACCCACAGCAAGCAAACAATCGGTGCATAGTAAGCACACGAATAGTTTTTGATGGCTGCATGAAGTTACAGCTGAGGGGGGAGGAATGCTAGGTGGGGGACAGCAGGTTGGGAAAGGCTTCGCTGGGGGAGGGGGTGACTGAGCTCCCCAAGGAACGAAGACAGTACGGAAAGGGGTGAGAAGTGGACCACGGGAGGGACGAGAATAGTTTGGAATAGCATCTACGACAGGCTGACAGGAAACAAAGCTTCTTGTGCTTGAAAAAAAGACAAAAGCAAAAGAGCTGTACAAGAAAAACTAGTGAAGTTCTCTGCCGGAACAAGGGCAGGGTGTGCAAGGCAGACAGAGGCTGGGCGCGCGGAAAGGGGGTGGGGACCCACAAAAGCCTCTAAAGCTGGGATATCACCTGATCCAACTTCATTCAGAGAGCCTGCGGGGGGTGGGGGGTGAATGTGGGAACAGAGGCAGACATGGGGAAGTGAGAAACGGAAGCAGCCAGGCTGAAGGGACGTTTAGCGGAAGGACAGAGGAAGAGATGAGAAGGGGAGGCCAGGAAGGCAGGAGGAAGACCAAGAGGGTGGACATCTGGAAGCCGAGAGCGGCCAGTCGTGCCATTCATCAAATGTCATTGCCTCTGTGAAGCCAATTCTCACCCCTGCCCTGAGCACCGGCGAAGCCTCCTTTCTCTCCTCTGGCTCCCCCGTCACTCTGTCCGCCTTGCTGTGCACATGGCCTTGGAAGGTGGCTCACGTGGGAATGCCCGCTTGTGGCTCCGTCTCCTCTATGAGTCAGTCTGAGCCTCCTGGGGGCAGGAGGAGTGTTCTATTCAACCCTGAGTCACCAGTGCCCCAGACAGAGCTGATGAGGCCCTGTATCAATGTTTGGTGAGTGAATTGAATACAATGAAAATGACATTGCAATGTGTTCTTTTGGTGGACAGAATATTTTGCCAATTCTGTTCAAAGAGGGCCTTAGACCAGTGGTCCCCAACCTTTTTTTGGGCCATGGACTGGTTTAATGTCAGAAAATTTTTTCACGGACCGGTCTTTAGGGTGGGACAGATAAATGTACCACGTGACCAAGACAAGCGTCAACAGTGAGTCTTAGACGGATGTAACAGAGGGAATCTGGTCATTTAAAAAAAATAAATCATTCAGACTTAAATATAAATAAAACAGAAATAATATAAGTTACTTATTCTTTCTTTGCAGATCGGTACCAAATGGCCCACGGACCGGTACCAGTCCGCGGCCCAGGGGTTGGGGACCACTGCACAATTCCAGCCTTGTATCTCATGTGCTACATCATCTTTATTGTAAATTCGGTTAAAGAACAGAACAGGATTATCAGCTATGATACTTGGGTCCTCCTTGCTTAAAAAGTAAGCTGTTTGGAAACAGAAGAGCCAGTGTGAACTCAAGGTCACAGTTCAACCAGCTTTCAGATGTAACTATGGTTGGTGGTATTGCATAAGCACAAGAAGACGGGCCTGCCGGACCCTATGCAAACCTCCGTCTTGAACTTCTTTCCTCTTGTGAGCTGGTTGGCACATACGGCCTAAGGCCCATGGCAAAGTCACAAAATATTGATACAACTACATGCATCTCAACCTCCCTGCTGGAAAAAGCCACTTGAATTTACATCAATAGCACTAGCATGAGTGCTAGAAAAGTCCTGACCAGGCGATGGCGCAGTGGATAGAGCGTCCGCCTGGGATGCGGAGGACCCAGGTTCGAGACCCTGAGGTCGCCAGCTTGAGCGCGGGCTCATCTGGTTTAAGCAAAGCTCACCAGCTTGAGCCCAAGGTCGCTGGCTTGAGCAAGGGGTTACTCAGTCTGCTGCAGCCCCATGGTCAAGGTGCATATGAGAAATCAATCAATGAACAACTAAAGCACCACAACGAAAAATTGATGATTGATGCTTCTCATCTCTCTCCGTTCCTGTCTCTGTCCCTATTTATCCCTCTCTCTGACTCTCTGTCTCTGTAAAAAAAAAGAGAGAGAAAAGTCATGGCTTTGGGAGGAAACGGGTCTGCATTGAGACTGCAGCCACCTCTCCACGCTGAAGTCTTCACTCCCAGGGAAGTGTGGATGGTGATCCAACACGTGGGCTTTGGAATGAGGCAGGGATTGGAGTCCCGGCTTGATGCACACGTCCCTCATGCACGTCTCCAGAACGCTCTGAAAACCGAAAGGCCTGTTTGCAATTCAATTGGCATTGTGGCCCTAACTGACATGAGGCTATTTATAAATAATCCTTGTCCCACTTAGTGAGGCTGTTTAAATATCTCTTTGCATAAATATTGATGCATTTTATCATTTGGTGCACTGCACTGGGGCTGTTACCTGATGTAGGATATATAATCTGCACCTGAAAAATTCTGCATTCCAGGCCCTAGGGTTTCAGAAAAGGGATTGTGGACCTTTAACAGATCATATTAAATTGGTTCCCTTGTCTCTAAAATGGGGATAAGAAATGGCCATGAATGGCCTGACCTGTGGTGGCACAGTGGATACAGCATCGACCTGGACCACTGAGATCACCAGTTCAAAACCCTGGGCTTGTCTGGTCAAGGCACATATGGGAGTTGATGCTTCTTGCTCTTCCCCCCTTCTCCCTCTCTCTCCTCTCTAAAATGAATAAATAAATTTTTTTAAAAATAGCCATAAACCAAGAGATAATTCCCATAAAATACTTAGCTTTGTGCTAGACACTATATAAATGTGAAGAAAATGCTCGTTCTTACAAGTATCCATAAAACAGGCTTCCCGGAGGGCCAGTGAGGTAGCACAGGGGCCGGTATTGAGCAAGAGCTCAAAACATACTTGATGGAAAGGAATGAAGGTTTCTGAGCGCGTGTGAGACAAACTGCAGGAAGATACAGGCTACGGACTCTAAGGGTTTAGCCATCTCTCCATGCTGCAGCCCGACGAACAGCTCCTCAGCAGTAGGAGATTTTGATTTCCTCAGATCAAGGCGGGGATCCTGCTACAGCAACATCCAGCCTGTGCTGAGGAGCCTATCACACTGCCGGGTGTGGGTCCCAGGCTTTATCCACCCCACCTGCTGAGGATCAGGTGCAAATTGTCTCTCAGTATGAGAAATCTTAAACGAAACATGCAAACCCTCATGGTACAGAAGAACATCAGGGAGAGCCAAGATCAGAGGCATCTCCTAACCGCCACTCCATGTAAACACCATGTAAAGTAGCGTATATGATTTTTCATTTCAAAAGTTAGCATTAGAGGTACTTTGTGAAGCTCCTATCTTTCTGAACTTCATAAATTGCCTGAATCGGCTTACTTTTTGCTGTGGCCAGTTGTTACTGTTGTTGACTTACAATTGGAAGCTGCCCAAACCAGCCAATAGCACATCCTTTTAGCAAAGCACGAGAAATGGGTGTAGACATGCTTCCCGGGATCTGGAATGCACGTCTCTGAGGAGAAAGGGTTGGCAGGGTGGCCAATGAGTCTTTTAAAATGTTTTTGTATTTCTCTCTAGACAAAAATGAGCCATTTGGCAACCAGCATGGTCTAAAAGTCTTTCTCTTCTGTGTTTGTCTCTCAGAATTTTCAAAATTGTATAATTCTGAAGATGGGGTGTTGACCGTCTTAGCCACCAACTAGGATACATGAGGTTGCTTTTAAATTGCCCACTGAAGGGGTCAAGCATAGAATTCGGACTGCCGAATGGGAGCGTGGAGCTCTGGGGAGGGGAACCTGGCCCCCACAGCTCAGAGGACTTGACCTCAGCTGCACCCAGTCCCACCAGAGCCGTCCCACCGTCTCAGGAGCCATCCTAGCTCCCACGTGGCCACTCTCAGAACTCAGCCCCTGTACCAATTCCCAGATGAAACCACACGGACAGTCCTCACTCTTGGAACACAGTGCAGACTGTGCTTAAAACCTGGGGGCATTTCTCAGGTCAGGGTCACCCTGTAATTTCTCCACTTTCTCCACTTCACCTCCGCCTCTTCCTTTTCTGCTGTTTCCCTGGAGTGTCAGACAGACTTTTCCATGTGACTCACAAATGAATCCTTCCTTACCCACCCCCAACCTGTCCCACATACCACACACACACACACACACACACACACACACACACACACACACACACACGCAGTCTGAGCTAAGTGAAGCTATTCCTTCCAAACAGAAATCCTCACTGAAAGGAGTTCTCTGGGACTGGGGGCCTTGTTTTCTCTATCTCAGGTCAGGGAGGTGAAAATCTCAGCTGAATAACAGCACTCAGAAGTCCTGGGAAAGCCCTTATCTCCCCAGCGCCGGGATCTGGGATCTGCAGGGGGACAGTGCTGGCGGGGTAACCCGACCTTGCTGCAGCTCACATTCCAGTCCGCCTGTGGTGCCTCCCCCAGCCCCTGGGACCCAGCCCCTGGCCCCTAGAGCTGCCCCTGCTCGCTCTAGCCTCAGGCACTCCTGGACGTGTGATGGGGTCAAAGACTTTGAGTGATAAATGTTGTGAACAAAAGCAGGTGGAGGGTAGGGGAGGGCACAGGAGCGAACTTTGACTTCGGACAGAACTCCTATCTTCCGCGCTCCGCACCCTCCATTGCAGTGTTTAGATCCAGCGTTCCTGGTAGAAATGAGGCCAGTGCTGACTCTTCTATCCGTAGTCCTAGTGTCAAGCGCCCTCCTCTGGGGGTCTTGAAAGTTCCAAAGGAGACCATGTGTATGAAGCATACTGTGCCCATGGTCACTAAATGCTCCACAGATGGCCACTGTAGTGATGACGACGCTTTTCAATGTGTGGCTCTGAAGGCAGGGATATCGCTTCACCTGAGAGAGCCGTATGTGTCCCTCAGGGCAGCACCGCTGAGAAGCTCCAGGGAAACCCCCCACTGTGACCCTGTGGTAGTCCCCCTCCCACTGCCCGTGACTCAGGGCCCCTCTGCTGGAGCTCGAGTTGGGCGGGGAAGGAAGTCAAGGCTGAGAGGCCCCAGCATCCACATGGAGTCGGAGCTGGAACCGGGGTCATGGGTTCCTCCGGCTCTAGTCCCCCCATCCGTAAAACAAGTCATTCGGACTTAACTCCCCATGATAGGCTTTCCTAACTGACCCTGACACTGGGCTGGAAGTCTCCTCATGAGAGGGCAGTTCACTTAGCCACACGGAGCACAGCTCGCCCCACGGATTTCTTACCGACCAACAGGAGTTGAGCAGTTGAGTGCAGGGGCCAAAGTACCCAATAAGAATAAAGCCTGGTGTTAGGTCCCCTTGCAGACTGGGGTGGGGAATGGGTAAGGCCCAGCTGCTTCCCAGAGGTGAGGGCTGTTCCTTTGCCTGGGGGACTCACTCCAGACTCGGTGCTTGGCCTAGGGCTGCATGTGGGTCCATGGAACTGACCCCACGGTCTGCACACCTGCCTGGGTCCCAGCAACAACCAGCTGCAGGGGACCTTGTCGCCTACCCAGAAGTCTTCCACTTTGATTCCAAGGAGAAAGCGCCAAACTGGAGGCTGTTCTGCGCCCTGCTCAGGGGTCATGATGACCAGGACCCTGCCACTTCGTGCCCACACCCTCTACCCACACCATCCAGGATCAAGAGCGGAGTTCTCCAGAGCTCTGGCCAAAGCCAACTGAGCAAGAAACTGCCACAAGATTTAGAGATGTGGCATCACCAATGACAAGTTGTGAAGCTGAAAGAAACTTTCTCAGCTCTCGGTAATAAATGCAACCTGGTTAACCATGCGAGAGGCAAAACTGATCTGTCTTCTAAAAATGATACAACAAAATCATTGTCAGCCTGACCAGGCGGTGGCGCAGTGGATAGAGGGTCGGACTGGGATGCTGAGGACCCTGGTTCAAGACCCTGAGGTCACCAGCTTGAGCACGGGCCCATCTGGTTTGAGCAAAAGCTCACCAGCTTGGACCCAAGGTTGCTGGCCTGAGCAGGGGTTACTCGGTCTGCTGAAGGCCCACGGTCAGGGCATATATGAGAAAGCAGTCAATGAACAACTAAGGTGTCGCAATGCGCAATGAAAAACTAATGATTGATGCTTCTCATCTCTCCCTTCCTGTCTGTCTGTCCCTATCTATCCCTCTCTCTGACTCTCTCTCTGTCTCTGTAAAAAAACAAACAAACAAAAAACCATTGTCAGACAAAGAGGCAACCCAAGTATATGTGACAGTTGCATTAGGCACCTAAGTAATATAATCATTTTTACATTATTTTTGCATCATTTTATTATGATGTTGTTTTCTGGACTTTGTCCTATTTGGAATACTTGTCAGCTTTTATTATTTGTTGTGATATGTCTGCTCATATTCTAAATACAGTTGACCCTTGAACATTGCAGGGATTAGGGGTGCTGACACCCTTGTAGTTGAAAACCTACATATAACTATTGATTCCTGTGAAGCCAGTATCCATGGCCACCATCACAGCCGCCTGGCCCATGCAGGTTCGCACTGGATTCAGACAGATGGTAATAAAACAATGGAGCCAAGAACTGGTGGGCCATTAGCTTTAATTTTAGCTTGCACCCAGCGGGCGAGAAATACACACAGTGGGAAAACACTTCCCTTTCCATTCAGGGCTCCCAAAGCCACTGACTTATCCGAGTTTCCTAGTGTTGGGCAGATAAAATGTATTATGCTCACTTTGTTAAAGATGCCGTCGCCCAGGTGATATTAATGTGTGTTGGGGTGGGCTAAAGGCAGGCAGAATTGTTGTAGCCTGGGGCTTGGTTTTGGGATTAAGTCTTTCCTACCCTTTTTGCTGTAGGGCGGTACAATCCAATCATGCCTCAGAGAGGTGACTTTGTATTGGAGACTACCCTATTTTGTATATTGGATTAAAGGTTGTGAAGCTACACTATAAAATGGGGGCAGAACGGGACTTGGCTCTTGGTTCCTGAGGTTAGCATGAGAGAGCAGAGAGCAGAGCAGAGAGCAGAAGGAGGCCACGTGGAGTAGGCCAGGAGAAGCAGCCAAGATGGCGGAGTACTGAGTGAGATGCCAGTCTGTGTAGAGTTTGTATCTGGGATAAGGAAGGAGATGGGGAACTGAGGAGAATAAGGTTGGTGAGCTAGAAACCTTTGATTCTAGGAAACTCGGATAAGTCAGTGGCTTTGTGAGCACTGAGTGTGACTGGGTTTTGGAACCCAGTGTGTATTTTTACTTGCCCGCCGGGTGCAAGCTAGATTAAAGGTTATGGCCCACCAGTTTTTGGCTCCATGGTTTCTTTACCGACTGTCCGAATCCAATGCGAACCTGCATGGGCTGGGCGGCTATGATGGCAGCCCTGATAGCCCTGGCTTCTGGCTTTACACCAAGTTTTCTAGGATCAAAGGTTTCTAGCTCACTAGCCTCATTCTCCTTTGTTCCCCATCTCCTTCTCTCTACACAAACTCTGCACTAACTGGCTTCTCTTTCAGCACTCCGCCATCTTGGCTACCTCTCCTCTCCTCCAGGTGGCCTTACTCTGCTCTCTAATGCTAATCTCAGGAACTGAGAGAACAAGCTCCCAGTCTGCCCCAGATTATAGTACAGAAATCAAAACCTTTAATTCAATATACAAAATAGGGAAGTCTCTAATACAAAGTCACTTATCTGAGGCATAATGGGATTCCTCGTGAGAGTGCACCACCCCACATCAAAGAGTGGGAAAGGCTTAGTCCTAAAACCAAGCCCCAGGCTACAAGGATTCTGCCTGCCCACAGCCCGCCCCCAACACACATTAATATAATTACGTCCATTCCAAGCATAAGGGCAACTAATATCATCACCTGGGAGACGGGCTTCCACGTGGGCAGTGCCATCTGTAACAAAGTGAGCATAATATATTTTATCTGCCCAACAGTTCCGCAAAAACTTAACTACTCATAGTCTACTGTTGACAGAAGCCTTACCAATAACTTAAGACAGTTGATTAACACATATCTGTATGTTATCCGTTTTATATACTGTAGTCTTACAATAAAGTAAAATAGAGAAAAAAATGTTAAGAGAAATCAAACGGAAAATATATTTACAGTATTGATTGGAAAACAATTTGTGTTTTAAGTGGACTTGTGCAGTTCAAACCCGTGTTGTTCAAGGGTCAGCTGTGTTCACTTTCATGCCTCATATTGTATTTGCAACTTTGCGTTCTTTCTCTAAAGAGGGCCGTAAAAACAATAAGCTTCAGGCCCTGCAACACTTTGATGCTCCCGGACTGAAGCAGGCCAGGCCTTGAGCTAAACACTACCTGCAATCTCTCAAGTTAACCCTGTGAAGTCACTCTAGAATTATTCCCATTTTAAAGATACAAAAATAGAGGCTCAGCAAGGTTAAGTAACTTGCTCCATGTCACACAGCATAAGGAGCCGGGACTCAGGTGCAGGGCATCAGCATCCAGTGCTCACCATTGCCACCACTGTGTTCTCAGAAAACATGAGGGCTTACCCATGAACTAATCACCCGGGACTCTTTTTTGGGACATCCTCTCATTTTGCCTCTCATGATCATCACATAGTGGCTGACCCAAAGCTAGCCAATCACGGCCTAGCCTCACAGAGGGGCTGACTTCCCCTTCGACCAGCTGCTGAACACTGGCTCTCCGCCATTCCCAGGCGCTTCCTGTGTGCCTGGTGTGGCTCTTCCGCTCTCGTTCTGTCTGTCCATCCCTTGTTGTGGTCAGTGCAGGGCCTTTCTTGCTGAGGAAACTGGGCTTTAACCGAGGCTGAGAGGGCAGGGCTCACCCAGCAGGGGATGCCGATTTGAAAAGCAGACCCTCTGGCTCCCAGGCCCAGTCCTGGCAGGGGCTGAGCTGGAGGGGAGGAGTGGGCGTGCTGCTTCACCCGAGAACTTCTCTAAATGGGGAAATGTTCCCCCTCTGAAGAAATGTGGTACAATTCCTGGGGGGGGGGGAGTACATGGAAGGATGTTTTCACTTATGTTTTTCATTACGGAGGTCAGGGGAAACACAGAGGAAACTAAGACAAGTCTCAGACTAAATACATGGCCAAATGTCGCTCCAGCGGTCACAAACGGAACAACCTGTTCTCTGATGTACATCTGTCTTGTCGTGCCTTTTTCTGAGTTCCTTCAGGAAATCTGAAGCCTGTATCCGGCCAGTTTGGCCTTGCTGCCTGGCCCAGACAGTGAGCAAAGGTTTTCCAAGAGGAAGAAAGTAAGGGAAATGAGGGGTCTACTGCCCCGAGGGCTTCCTACCCGCCCACCACACGGCCCCCAGCCCAGACTCATGCCAACCCCGCACTGTCCGTCTGAGTCCCTCAGAGAAAATCCCAGGCCGTGGCCACAGCCGCGGCCGCAGCCCAAGAGGTCCTGCAGGGGAAGCAAACTCCAGCGGAGTTTACAGGGATGTCTCTGAGCCAGCATCCCGCCAGCTCCCGCTCCCAGACCCCAAGCCTGGGAGAGAAGGCCTTTGGCTTCTTCCAGAACTACTCAGGAGGGGACCGGCAAGAGGTCAGGGGGAGAGCGAAGGTCCTCGCCCAGGCCGGTCCGCGACGCAGCCTGCTCGCAGTTCCCCCGGCGACCCTGACAAGGCACAAGGAAATCATCTCAACGGCTCACATACCTCATCACCTACTTCACTCTCCCCAGAGTAAAAGGCAAAAACAACAGAGTTCTACTGAGCTCAGTCCTGCAGAAGGAGGCAGGGCTGGGAGGAAGGGAAGGTGCTGTGGCCCAGCTCCTGTCAGAAGGATAAACAGCTGTTTCAAGGAGAGCAGGGCAGACAAACCGCAGGGCAGCCGTGGCTTTGTTCCTTGCTGGCCCAGGGAAGCGGGCCGTTTATCAGGACTGTTGGCTCAGAGCTACATACATGCCAAGGCTGAGATGTTTCTCTCTGGGCCCATGAACAGCGCAGCCTCCTTCACCACGTGAAACTACAGGTCCAAACTAGGCCTGCTGTGGGAGGGGGAAGGCCACCTCCCCCGAAAGGGACACACAGGCCACCCACGTCACCCACTCCTTGGCAAAAATGGGAACTGTTCTGAACCCAAAGAACCCCAAGTGACTACTACTAGGAACAGCCAATGGAGAAGTATTGTATAAAAATTAAAACATAAACTTTTAAAAGCAGAGGGGTGGGTGAAGTCCAGTGTCCGCAAGATTCTTGCTGAAATGCTACCTAAATGTTTCTCAGAGTGAAGCCTGTCCTCTGCATCCGTTAGGCTTTAGAAGTTGTTTTGTTTGAACACCATTTTTTTTTTATAGAATGTTATGAAATCACCCGTATTGCAAACCAAACTATAAGAACTTTAAAAAGGTCATAAGGCCCAACCCGGCTCTTTGGCAGAATAATGCTTAACCCTTCCCATACCAACCTCCTGCTCCCAAAATAGAATTTTCCAGCAGGGAGGGCCCCCGGAGCAGTGCATTTTCAAACGCTGAACAACAACTCTTTAAAAAACATATGAAGTCATTCTCAGAACTCCACTGCATGGAACAGAGGCCACAGAGCGCTCTGGCTAAAGCAGGAAGTGAAGTCCAAAGCCCTCCCCACCACAACCCTCTCAAGTGGCCCCAGACATCTCTCAAGAGTATAGTCTGGCCAGACCAGGCGGTGGCGCAGTGGATAGAACGTCGGATTGGGATGTGGAGGACCCAGGTTTGAGACCCTGAAGTCATCAGCTTGAATGCGGGCTCATCTGGTTTGAGCAAGGCTCACCAGCTTGGACCCAAGGTCTCTGGCTCGAGCAAAGAGTCATTCGGTCTGCTGTAGCCCCACAGTCAAGGCACATATGAGAAATCAATCAATGAACAAGTAAGGAACCACAACAAAGAATTGATGTTTCTCAACTCTCTCCCTTCCTGTCTGTCTGTCCCTATCTGTCCCTCTCTCTGACTCTCTGACACTCACTCTCTCTCTCTCTCTCTCTCTCTCTCTCACACACACACACACACACACACACACACACACACACACACACACACACACACACACAGCATAGTCTGGAAACCTCAGACTATGGAGAGGGGACCAAAACCCAACAGAAAGGAGCCAAGGACTGCCCCTTCCCCACGCCTAAGAGCTGCCTAATCCAGCATCTCCCTCCTGTTCTCCAAAGCAAATTTCACAGCCCTCTCCTCTGGGGGCAAGAGCTGGCTGACCACGAACATTAGGCTCTGAAAGTTCTTCCTAACAACTTGCTTGAATCCTTTCTGCTGGTATCAACCAAAACTGAACAAATGCACGCGTTACAACCTTGCATGTCTATACCCCAAATAAGACACACATAAGCTCATCAAGAGCCGTGGACTGGAACATTTACAGCACACCCAGAACAGGAAGGGACCGCAGCGCCCTGGTCAGCACAGATCAGCGTTCCGGTCCTGCCTCCCCAGCTTCCCTGGTTTCCGGGAAGCTCCCATGTGCACTGCAGGAGATGGGCTGGCCAGGAGGTTGCTCCAGGCCCAGGCGCCCAACAGGTAAATGCCATTCCCGGGGGGGACATTTCTTGGGCCTGCTGTTTCTCAAAGACCTTCATGACAAATGCATTGTGGTCTGCTGCTTCCAGTCAAACAAACGTTGCTGTTAGCACCAATTCCTTCTACCATGCTCCTGCGGTCCCCCCAGCACACATTCAATTCAAGGGTGCAGCTGTTGTCATCGGGAGTTCAAAGAACTAAATCTCAATGACTTTAAGAGGAACTATTTGGTGCTCTTCTTCTATCCTTTGGATTTCACCTTGGTGTGTTCTACAGAAATTATTGCTTTTAGCGACCAAGCCAGTGAGTTTCATGACGTGAACTGTGAAGCTGTTGCAGTTTCAGTGGACACCCCCCCCCCCCCAGCCATCTTGCCTGGGTCGACACACGGAGGAAGAATGGACTTTTGGACCCCGTCAACATCACACAATTGTCAGATTTTGTGGGAGACAGGCTGTGGGCTGGCAGGGTCGTTATAGCCTAAGGCTTAATTTAAGACTAGGCCTTTCCCACTCTTTTAATACTGAGATCTTTTAACACTAAGATCTCTAAATACTAAGATCTTTTAAAACCAGGGGTAGTCAACCTTTTTATACCCACCGCCCACTTTTGTATCTCTGTTAGTAGTAAAATTTTCTAACCGCCCACCGGTTCCACAGTAATGGTGATTTATAAAGTAGGGAAATAACTACTTTGTAAAATTTAGAAAGCAGAGTTACAGCAAATTAAAGCATATAATAATTACTTACCAAGTACTTTATGTCGGATTTTCGCTAAGTTTGGCAGAATAAATCTTTATAAAACAACTTACTATAGTTAAATCTATCTTTTTATTTATACTTTGGTTGCTCCGCTACCTCCCACCATGAAAGCTGGAACACCCACTAGTTGATGGTAGGGACCAGGTTGACTACCACTGTTTAAAACACTAAGCTTTTCCCCACACCCTTGACTGTTGCATGATGTGGGGTGGTGCATTCTTATGAGGAATCCAGTTTATGCCTCAGATCAGTGGTTTTGTATCAGAGACTTCCCTATTTGTATACAGTATTGGCTTGAAGGCTTTAATTGTCTATACTATATAATAAAGCAAAGACCAGGGGCTCTCTCTCTCTGATCTTGCCATCAGCGTTGCAGAGGCCTCCTGATCCCATCCTCTTTTCTCAGTGAGTCTATTTTCTTAATTCTGCACCATTCTCCCTCAGGACCTGGAATTACTAGCTGCACTGGTTCGCCGCAAGATTTGACTAAACAGATTTCCTGAGACTGCAGTGTGCTGTTAGAAGGTCCTGATCTTGCACTAAGAGGTCTCTCCATAATTAGCCCTAATGGAGTCATCCGGCATCTGAATATCAATGATCTCCCAGTGGGTCAAAGCACGGCAAAGACCTTCCAACTGGTGAAGGCATCTGGTTTGTGGAAGTCC
This sequence comes from Saccopteryx leptura, assembly GCF_036850995.1. NCBI lineage: Eukaryota > Metazoa > Chordata > Mammalia > Chiroptera > Emballonuridae > Saccopteryx > Saccopteryx leptura. The sequence goes on along the minus strand of NC_089504.1, from coordinate 14,129,688 downwards.
ATGGAGAAGTCTGCCCAGCAAACTGGACCGTGATTCTCCTACAATCCAGCCACTTACAACTGCTTCCAAAGAACACTTTGAGAAGGTAAATCAGTAGTTCACCCCCTGTGCACCCACAGCGTCTCAAAAAGAACCACAGTTGGAACTCACTTTTAGCATTTCAAAGACGATTACGTACAGAAAGCAAAAATCAATTATGCTTGCATTCATAAATATTACTGTTTTGTTTTTGTAACATTGGCTAAGGCTTTTAAAATAATGGTTAATTACTTAAAAAAGAACAGATCTGCTGTGATCTCGTTGGAATTCTATACACAACACTGAGAATTAACCAACTATAGCTACTAACATCAACAGGATGAATCTCACACACACAGCATTGAGTGAAAGAAGCCCTGGGTGATTCCATTTATTTAAAGTTCAAAAATAGCCTGACCAGGCAGTTGCACAGGGGTTAAGAGTGTTGGCCTGGGACGCTGAGGACACAGGTTTAAAATGCAGAGGTCGCCAGCTTGAGCACGGGGTTGCTGGCTGAAGCGTAGGATCATAGACATGACCCCATGGTCACTGGCTTGATGCCCAAGGTCACTGGCTTGACCAAGGGGTCACTGGCTGGGTTGGAGCCCCCCAGTCAAGGCACATATGAGAAAGCAATCAGTAAACAACTAAAAGTGCTGCAATTACAAGTTGAGCTTCTCTTCTCTCTCCCTGCTGGTCTGTCTGTCTCACTAAAAAGAATTTAAAAGTTCAAAAATAGGCAAACCCTTTATATGATGCTAGCTGTCAGGATGGGGGTGGTAGAGACAGGGAAGGGGCTCAGGGGTCCTGGGTGGGGGCTGGTCATATTGTTTCTTGAGCTGGATAGTGGTTACACAGTTATGCCCACTTTCTGAAAACTCATTACCATGGGCCTTTTCCATGTGTATGTTAAGAACAGAAATGAACAGGAAACTTCCTGTGTAAAGCTGCCTTCTCTTGGGCATTCTGTCTTCCCCTGAATGGCTTCAGGGCCATTCATGGACAGCCCTGCTTTTTTCTTCTCTTGGGTTCCCCACCCCAGATCCGAGCACCACCGAGCACCTCACTAGGGGTTCAGGGAAGATCTGTTGCATAAACAACCCACAAATCTGGACCTAAGGTCAATGGGATGAGAAAGATAACAGTTTGGAGGCTAAGGAGCTGGGCTATGATAAACTGGTCCTTTTGACAAGCAAGCACTGATCATGGGTCAGCAGGGTCTCCCACTTTGCAGTTTACCAACCAGCCTCTCCTTCATCTCATTGATCCTCAGGATCACTCACAGATGGGCAGGGAACAGAGGAGGCTCTAGGAGCCTCAGTGACTTATTTGCTCAGTCACCAGCTGTGGGTCTGGTATTGCTCGTCCCCTCAGATGCTTCCAGGGGACACCCTACAGGTCAGAATTAGACTCCAGGCTGTTTAAGCACAGCTTGACAGAGCCCACACACTGGGAAGGCAGAAAATTGAACTTCTAAAGTATCTAACAGGATCTTCCGCCTCCCAGGCTCTCAAAACAAAAGCGCATTCACTTGTGGCCATTCCTTACCTGAGAGGCAGAGAACAGTAGCAAATGAGTCTCGGGCCACACAGCTCTGATCAGAGGAGGCCAGAGGCTTCCCAGGTAAGGGTTTGGCACAGTGCTTGGCAGGGCTGGCTAATCTCATCATTTGATGGGTCACTAAGGCCCTTTGCAGTCCTAATGGCCCATGGATCTGTCAGCCAGCAGCCAGCATTCAGTACCTGTCCATCTGCCACACCGGGAGTCAGAGAACTGTAGGGCCTGGGAGTTGCCACGGAGGCTGGAGGCTCTGCAGCCTGGGTGTGGGGAGCCCTGGCCTTGCATCCCGTACCTCCTCCTGCTGAGAGAAACAAAGGTCAGGATCCTCACCCTGCTCACCTCCATAAAGATAAGAGGATTAACTGTTCTTGGCAAAGAACACTAAAGACTACTAGGTTGCAGGCTGTCAGTATTTGTTTAATCCTAAATATGTTTAGGGTAGTCACAACGGTCACACTTGCCAATGCTTGCACGTGAGAGAGACTTTGGTTGGTTTCTTCCTCTGTGTTGGGGATAAGCATCGTTCCCACCTCTCGGTCGGTCATAGAGTGTGGTGGTTACAAGCATACACTCTGGGGCTAGGTTGGCTGGGTTTGAGCCCTGGCTGCCCCTGCTGCTGTGCGATGCTGGGCAATTTAACTCTTCTGTGCCTCCGTTTTTAGGTCTGTAGTCAGGTGCCAGGTTGCAGTGGCTCTCAGGTGAGGCGGTAATGTCAGTAAGTGTAAGGACCTCCTTCTTTCCAGCATGGGAAGGGTTGGAGAGAGGGTGCCCCCATTAGACAGGCCCTGGAGAAAAAGGGTGATAACTCCAGAGTGCATTGCTGACAGTGAGAACCCCTTGAAGAGACAAGAGCTGAGGAGGGAAAGGCTTTGGAGACTCGGAGGACGGAGAGGACAGGGGTTGAGAGCAGCCCTGCAGGGGGAGGATGGAGGAATGCCCCTAAGATAGGCAGAAGATGCTTCCCCTTGTGCAAAAGGGAAGGACGCAGGATGGGTGGGTTGGTGGTAAGTTTGGGGAACCAAGTAGGTAGCTGGCAAGCCCTCCTCTGGAGCAGCTGAAGTTGGAGACAAAGGGGGTGGCAGAGAACCAGGGGGTGGGGGGCATGCAGAATCGGAACTGGGAGTCTTGACTCCCCACCATGCTGAGGGATCTGCATTTCATCCTTGTGAAGCCAGTGTCCACGGCCACCATCACAGCCGCCTGGCCCGTGCAGGTTCATATTAGATTCAGACAGATGGTGTAAAGCCAGAAGTCAAGGCCAGGGCCACCATCAGAGCAGCCCAGCCCTTGCAGGTTCACATTGGATTCGGACAGTCGGTAAAGAAACAACGGAGCCACAAACTGGTGGGCCATAGCCTTTAATCCTACCTTGCACCCGGTGGGCAAGTAAAAATACACACTGGGCTCCAAAACCCAGTCACACTCAGTGCTCACAAAGCCACTGACTTATCCGAGTTTCCTAGAATCAAAGGTTTCTAGCTCACCAGCCTTCTTCTCCTCAGTTCCCCATCTCCTGCCTTATCCCAGATACAAACTCTACACAAACTGGCATCTCACTCAGCACTCCGCCATCTTGGCTGCTTCTGGCCTCCTCCACGTGGCCTCCTTTAGCTGCTGGCTCTACTCTCTCCGCTCTCTCATGCTAACCTCAGGAACCAAGAGCGCAAACTCCCGTTCCATCCCCATTTTATATTGTAGAAATCCAAACCCTTAATCCAATATACACAATAGGGAAGTCTCTAATACAAAGTCACTTCTCTGAGGCATGATAGGATTGTACCACCTTACACCAAAAAGGGTGGGACAGGCTTAATCCCAAAACCAAGGCTACAAGGATTCTGCTTGCCCCTAGCCCACCCCAACACACATTAATATCACCTGGGCGACTGCCTCCTCGTTTTATCTTTAACAAAGTGAGCATAATACATTTTATCCGCCCAACAGATGGTAATTGTTGGGCAGATAAAATGTATTTTGCTCACTTTGTTAAAGTGGCGCTGCCCACGTGGAGGCCGTTGCCCAGGTGATATTAATGTGTGTTGGGGGTGGGCTAAAGGCAGGCAGAATCCTTGTAGCCTGGGGCTTGGTTTTGGGATTAAGCCTTTCCCACCCATCTTGATGTGGGGTGGTACAATCCAATCATGCCTCAGAGAAGTGACTTTGTATTAGAGACTTCCCTACTTTGTATATTGGATTAGAGGTTGTGAAGCTACAGTATAAAGTGGGGCAAAACGGGAGTTTGTGCTCTTGGTTCCTGAGATCATCATTAGAGGAGAGAGCAGAGCAGAGAGCAGAGAAAGGCCACGTGGAGTAGGCCAGGAGAAGCAGCCAAGATGGCGGAGTGCTGAGTGAGATGCCAGTTTGTGTAGAGTTTGTATCTGGGATAAGGAAGGAGATGGGGAACAGAGGTGAATAAGTCTGGTGAGCTAGAAACCTTTGATTCTAGGAAACTTGGATAAGTCAGTAGCTTTGTGAGCACTGAATGTGACTGGGTTTTGGAGTCCAGTGTGTATTTTTACTTGCCCGCCAGGTGCAAGCTAGAATTAAAGACTATGGCCCACCAGTTTGTGGCTCCGTTGTTTCTTTACCGACTGTCCGAATCCAATGCGAACCTGCATGGTCAAGGCGGCTGTGATGGTGGCCCTGGCCTTGGCTTCTGGCTTTACAGTTCCCCATCTCCTTCTCTCTGCACAAACTGGCTTCTCACTCAACACTTTGCCATCTTGGCTGCTTCTCCTGGCCTCCTCCATGTGGCTTCTCTCTGCTCTCCTCTCTGCTCTCTCCTCTAATGCTAACTAATCTCAGGAACCGAGAGAGCAAGCTCCCGGTCTGCCCCACTTTATAGTGCAGAAATCAAAACCTTTAATCCAATATATAAAATAGGAAAGTCTCTAATACAGGGGTCCCCAAACTTTTTACACAGGGGGCCAGTTCACTGTCCCTCAGACCGTTGGAGGGCCGGACTATAAAAAAAACAACTATGAACAAATCCCTATGCACACTGCACATATCTTATTTTAAAGTAAAAAAACAAAACGGGAATACAATATTTAAAATAAAGAACAAGTAAATTTAAATCAACAAACTGACCAGTATTTCAGTGGGAACTATGGGCCTGCTTTTGGCTAATGGGATGGTCAATGTGCTCCTCTCACTGACCACCAATGAAAGAGGCGCCCCTTCCGGAAGTGCGGTGGGGGCCAGATAAATGGCCGTAGTTTGGGGACCCCTGCTCTAATACAAAGTCACTTATCTGAGGCATGATGGGATTGTACCACCCCACATCAAAAAGGGTGGGAAAGGCTTAGTCCTAAAACCAAGCCCCAGGCTACAAGGATTCTGCCTGCCCACAGCCTGCCCCCAACACACATTAATATAATTACGCCCAATCCAAGCATAAGGGCAACTAATAACATCACCTGGGAGATGGGCTTCCACGTGGGCAGTGCCATCTTTAACAAAGTGAGCATAATATATTTTATCTGCCCAACAATCCTGATGGTCGTGGGGCATCCTTCAGTGACATTTAGGCCAAAGGAATTAGATGATTTACTTTGATAGGAGAATGACGTGGCTGCAGGCTGAGGGTGTGTGGGAGAAGGAAATCTCCAGCCAGGACGGCCAGCCGGGGGCTGCTGGCTGATATCCAGGTGAAAGAGCGGAGCCCTGAACCAGCGCATTGAGCTGGAAGACGAAGCGACAGCCATTGGAGGGAAATGATGGAAGCGGCATCTTGAGACCTTGGGTTACATGAAGTCAACTTTCTTTCAAATGTGGCTTCAATGTTACCTTCTTGGTGAGAAGCTTGGGTTTAAAATAACTTTCATTTTGTAGTTTACTGTTTACCTTTTGACTCTTTCTTCCTCTACCAGAATGACAGCGCTATGAGTGGATACTTAGGTATGTTCTGTACCATGCGAAAGTACCTATCACACTACCGGGCACCCATACATCTTTGTAAGCTAAACACACGGCCTGTACAGTGCTTGGCACCTAAGCGTTCAATACATGTGAACTATTTTAAGATGGATGGTAAGAATAATATCAACAATACCACTGAGCAATGGGATCAAGGGAGTGAGACAGACCTGGGTCCAGCCCAGTGCTATAGTGTGGGCCACACATGCATCACCTGGGAGCCTGTCTGCCGAGCTCTCCAGGTGACCCCCAGGCTTACTAAGGCCTGCCAAACTCTGCCCCCAGCTGATTCCCAGGTTTCTGGTTGAAGCAGCGAAGTGAACAGTGGTGCTGTTGACTGGAAAATGGAGTGGACGCAGTTGGGAGTGAAGGGGGAGCTGGTGAGTTCCGTCCTAGGTCTGCAGAGTTTGAAGAACCCCCTGCAGCCAGCTCAGCAAAGGCGCCTTAAACAGCCGGCTCGGGTGGATCCCGACTTGGAAGTTGCCAGCACACAGGCGAGAAGTAGCAGGTCTGACATGTGCTGATTGAGGGCAAGGTGGGGCACCCTTCACGGGCACCTCCCTGAAACCTGAGTGAGGGCACAGCCCAGAAGCAGACCCAGAACAAAAGGGAGAAGCTGGGAAACGCTGCCAGGGCACGGCGTGAGGCTGCGAGGCAGGTGTGTTGGCTGCACCTAACTGCAGTCTCCAGGCTGGCTCGCCTCCCTCCCCCCGCAGCACCCCCATCTGGCCACTGCGGTCGCATCTGCCTCCAGAAGTAGGGAGGTCTGCATGTGTGCCTGGCAAGGGTGCAGCTGTCTGAGGACCCCGAGGGCTGCCAAGCAAAAAGAGGTGTGGCACCCACAGAGGTTCTGTTCCCAGCTCTGCTGCCAACTCCAGGCAACCCCCTGCTGCGCCTGGCTGACTGGTAGTCCGCCCCCTTGTCAGATGGAAAGGCTGGGCTATTGTGTCTTACTCTGCATTATATCAGAGTTCGGAGGTTCACGTCAGCTTTCATGCCCAGCCACAGGCTCTGGGGGCAGATTCCATGCGTAGGAGCCATGGGTGCTTTTTGAGCCATAGGCACAAAAGGACGCAGCGGAAAACAATGAGAGGGGAGCCAATGAGAGGGGACCTGGGCTCGGGGTGGGTGGAGGTGTGTCTCATCCAAGGACAATTGAAGGGAACAGGCAGGAGAGGGAACCTGGGATCGGGGTGGAAGGGGTGGAGGGAGGTGTGTCTTATCCAAAGATAACTGCAGGGAACAGGCAGGAGAGGGGACCTGGCTTCCGGGTGGAGGGAGGTGTGTTTTATCCAACGATAACTGCAGGGACCAGGCAGGAGAGGGTATCTGGGCTCAGGGTGGAGGGAGGTGTGTTTTATCCAAAGATAACTGCAGGGAACAGGCAGGAGAGGGGTCCTGGCTTCAGGGTGGAAGGAGGTGTGTCTTATCCAAAGATAACTGCAGGGACCAGGCAGGAGAGGGGACCTGGCCTCGGGGTATGTGGAGGTGTGCCTAACCCAAGGATTATCTGGCTACTCTCCTCCCTCAGCCAAGATGGGAGGCCCTGGAACTAGCAAGGGAGGCATTTCACATGGGGAGGAGTGACAGTTTTCAGGCTGGTTCCTGTCCTTCCTCCCCAAGGCAAAGACCAGCACTCAAGGAGCCAGCTCCCAGTCCCAGCCTGAGGCCCCGCCATGGCCCCCTGGCTGGCCAATGGCACAATCTTCTAGGAGACATGAGAGGAATAAACAAGTCTCTCTCATCACAGACATTCAAGCTCCTCAGGCTTTTTACAGCAGTGGTAACCTGTCAACTCTCCAGGGTGCCATGAGCCCGGCCCCTCCCACGGGTGGACACCCCACTGATGGCAGCATCTCTGCCAGACAGGCTCTGCTTGAAGCCTTCTAGTAATGAGAACTCACCACCTCCCTGGGCACCCCATTTCACCTCTGGACTATTCTGATTGTAAAACACATCTTTTTAGTGTGGAACTAAGCTCTGCTTCCTAGAACATTAATAATATATAATTAGGGTTACCATTTATTTATGTATCCATCTCATTCACACCTTACTACATTCAGTAATAATCACTTTCATTTCCCAGGCAGAAAAACCAAGGTTCAGAGGTTCAGCAACACAGACAAGACCACAGAGCCAACAAGGCTACCTTGTGTGGGTCAGATAAGTTTGCAAATATGATGTATGTGTTTGCTCGCTAATAGTTTGCTAATAGTTTACATTGGGTGTAGGGGACAGGCTGTAAGCAGGCAGGGTCATTATAGCCTAAGGCTTAGTTTTAAAACTAAGCTTTTCCCCACACCCTTGACTGTTGCATGATGTAGGGTGGTACACTCTCATGAGGAATCCCATTATGCCTCAGATAAGTGACTTTGTATCAGAAACTTCCTTGTTTGTATATTGGATTAAAGGTTTTGATTTCTACACTATAAAATGGGACAGAGAAGCTGGGAGGAGAGGAGAATCAACCAAGATGGCAGAGTGCTAAAGGAGAGAAGCCAGTTTGTGCAGAGAGAAGGAGATGGGGAACAGAGGTGAATAAGGCTGGTGAGGTTAGAAACCTTTGGTTCTAGGAAACTCAGATAAGTCAGTGGCTTTGGGAGCCCTGAATGGAAAGGGAAGTGTTTTCCCACTGTGTGTATTTCTTGCCCACCGGGTGCAAGCTAGGATTAAAGGTGATGGCCCACCAGTTCTTGGCTCCATTGTTTCATTACCGTCTGTCCGAATTCAATGCAATGGGCCAGGTGGCTGTGATGGTGGCCGCGGCTACTGGCTTTACACCTTGCCTTTCCCACGGGACCTAACCGTCCCTCGGAGACAGAGCGCCCTGACTCCTTTTTCTCCGACCAAACCCCATCTTTCCTGGCACACTTCAGGAAAGCCGTGCCCACCAGCATTTATTTATCAATAAACATGGGAAGGGCATTTACTCATTCAGTACCTGGGGATGGTGCTGGGACAGGGACAGGCACAGAAATGAATCAGACCCACTCCCTGCACTTTTCAAGTCCAAGCTGAGCGAGAGAAACGTGTCCACAAATTCCACATGCTGCCTGCAGACCTCGCTTCTGCCAGCGTGCTACCTGGCAGGGCCTGGCACCGTCCACAGGGGAGTTACCGCCCTCTCCACCTCAGGGCTCCATCAGCCTCCTAGTTTTGATATCTGCGCTTTGCCTTTTTATAGCAACCCCGCCTGGTATAAAAATCAGGGTGACCATACAAACTGCTTTCCCTAGGACAGCTCTGGTGTGGACCTTAGACCAGTTCACAGGTCAATGACCTACTGTCCCTTCACTTCCAGAGGTGTGACCATCTGGAGGATGAATCATAGGGTCATTCTGTGTAAAAATGGTTCCATACAATAAAGAGGGTTCAATGAAATCCTCTTCAGGATCCCTTCCTGATTCTAGAGTTCAGGGCTTGGGTTCACTACCTACCTGTCCCTTAGGTACCCCCGTCTCCAGCACTCAGTCTTAGCTGCGACTGCTCAAAGGGGGTGCAAGCCCAGTACCTTCGGATGCCTTTCTGTGCGCCCCTCTCCCCGGGCCTGTGATGAGGGTGTCTCAGTGCTCCCTGCTTCCCCCGTGCAGCCAGGAGGTGGTCAAAGTTAGGATGGACTGGAAAATCCTGAGGTTGATTTTGGCTTGGCTCTCTCTCCCTCTCTCTCCCTCCATCCCCCCTCCCTCTCTGCTAGATTTTCCTGGGTCTCTTGTAAAAAGCTAACTTGAATATAAAAGTTCTTTCAAGAATTAATCTGTTGCCTGACCGGGCAGTGGCGCAGTGGATAGAGCGTCGGACTGGGATGTGGAAGACCCAGGTTCGAGACCCCGAGGTCGCCAGCTTGAGCAAGGGGTTACTCGGTCTGCTGAAGGCCCTCGGTCAAGGCACGTATGAGAAGGCAATCAATGAACAACTAAGGTGTCACAACATGCAATGGAAAACTAATGATTGATGCTTCTCATCTCTCTGTTCCTGTCTGTCTGTCCCTGTCTATCCCTCTCTCTGACTCTCTCTCTGTCTCTGTAAAATAAAATAAAATAAATTAAAAAAAAAAAAAGAATTAATCTGTAATGAGGTCCTAGTAACCCTAGTTATAAGTTCAAAACAAAACAGAACAACTCTTAATTGACTGCACCATGGAGATGGCTTCTCCCCCACCTGTTCTTGGAATGGGACAGGCCTGAGTTCAAATCCTAGTCCCCCTACTTTCTTTTTTTTTTTTGTATTTTTCTGAAGCTGGAAATGGGGAGAGACAGTCAGACAGACTCCTGCATGCGCCCAACCGGGATCCACCCGGCACGCCCACCAAGGGCCACGCTCTGCCGTGACCAGAGCCACTCCAGCGCCTGGGGCAGAGGCCAAGGAGCCATCCCCAGCGCCCGGGCCATCCTTGCTACAATGGAGCCTTGGCTGCAGGAGGGGAAGAGAGAGACAGAGAGGAAGGGGGTGGGGGGTGGAGAAGAAAATGGGCGCTTCTCCTATGTGCCCTGGCCGGGAATCGAACCCGAGTCCCCTGCACGCCAGGCTGACGCTCTACCGCTGAGCCAACCAGCCAGGGCCTTCCCCTACTTTCTTGCTGTGTGACCCTGGATTGTTGTAAGGTACCAAAAAGCTGAAAATTGATATTGATGTTCTGGGAGGAAAGGTCAGGCTTTCCTATCAGACTTTCCTGTCCCATCCCTCCTTAGGGAGGAGGAGGGAGAAGAATGTAGAAGTTTCTGGCTTGCAAGAACAATGGGTCATTCACTTTTAAATCTAAAATAAAGGTTAACCGAGAAACTTCTTCTCTTTCAATAGGAGGCAGGATTTACATACCACCTTGCATTGATTATAGTTCCTCCCCCTCCCTGGAATCTTGAGAGTGAAATACCTCTAGGCTAGTGAGGGAAGATGAACCCTGAAAGATTTGTAAACATCTTTGATTGTTACCTTCAGAGTCTTAATGTGTCTGTGTATCCCCTAAACCAGTGGTCCCCAACCCCTGGGCCGCGGACCGGTACCGGTCTGTGTTTATATACCCCTGATTACACATGGCGGGGGAGAGCACGACATCATGGTACAAGCTGGCAACATTTGTTTAGGGCAGTTCGATGTGGGCTCACGCACAGATTTTTTAGGGCTCCTTAGGTAGCTATCCCGTATAGCCTCTACAGACTCGTCACTGACTGATGGCCTACCAGAACGGGGTTTCTCCACCAAACTGCCAGTTTCCTTCAACTGCTTATCCCACTGAGTAATGTTATTCCTATGTGGTGGCGCTTCCGTTATAAATGCGCCGATATTCACGTTGCACTTTGGTCACGGATTTGAATTTAGCGAGCCACAGAACACACTGAACTTTCCTCTGCCATCCACATCTCGACTGGCATGGCCGTGGGCTGCTCCGCTGTATACATGGTGTTACATCATCATCTGCGCATGCGCACATGCTGCCATATCGTCCTACAGAAACTGGGAGGGTTTTCCTTTTATTTGGTGCAGATTTTACATTTCTATCATCTTTTGTTGCTTTCCTGTGATTGGTCAAAAGTGCACCATGATACGGACACACTGTAATTCCTCTCAAGTTGTTGAAAGGATGACCAATAACATCTATAAAGGTCTTGGCATCTAGGAGGCACTTAGAAAAAAGGCAACTTGCATTATTATCACTGGTGCCTGAGATGAGTACTGTCCCCGCGGGCTGCTGGAGCTCATCATGGGGCCAGAGGCAGGATTGCACAGAGATTAGAACCTGCACTGAGCGGGAAGGGCCAGGGTGTTGATGAAATGCATGCCCTCAGGCAATTACTTGAGCCTTCTGGGCTCTGTAAAAGGAGAATAACAATGCTTCTCAGACCATTCTAAATGAGATGGTCACATAATGTGCTTGGCACAGGGCCTGCTACTGGAGCAAGAAGCCCATAAATGGTAGCTACTCAATTCCCACTAATGATTATTCCAGAACTCTCCACCTCACAGGCTCTGGCACCACTTCTGTGTTCCAAAGAGTCCACTATGTTCCTGTGTCCTCAAAACAACAGCCCTTCCTTTGCACAGGTGTTTTCAAATCCTCCAGCCAGCTGGAGCCCCTACAGCAGCCTGGGAGGCAGGTGGGTGCTGCTCGCACCATGTGCACAGGAGTCTGGAGACTTGCTCAAGGTGACTTAGCTAGGACTGGAGCCACGAATTTCTCCAGCCTCCTCCTGCCCCACAGAATGTCTTCAAGTCACTGATTCAAAGTTGAAGGGAGTTACGTGCTCATTTGTTTCTTCATTTGTTCGATAAATATTAGTGTTAATATTGGCACCTATGATGCACCAGGCGCTGTTCAGACTGCTAGGTCTCTAAGCATTAGCTAATATGGCCTCCAATGGGAAGCTGAGCCCAGAACACAACTTTCACACCGCCAAGCTCATGCTGCAACTGAGATGAACGCCCTGTGGTGGCAAGGACTCCTGCACACTCAGGCACTCCCTGAACTCTGAGCTCCATGGACCTCTGGAGCTCATGTGGCCGGAGGAACACCCTCACTACCCAGGTCACTCTCCTCTCAAGCACGTCCTCCATCTTCTGAGCTGCTTCATGTCACAGATGAGAAAACTGAAGCACCGTGGAAGGGAAATGTCCTATCCAGGCCACTGAGCAATGACAGGAGGAGCCTGAGGCTGGGACCCAGGTGCATGCCATCTCTCCAGGACACGTTGCCTCTTAACCACAGCACAGGAACTGGATGAGCTCAGGGAAGGGGCTGGGCTGCAGTCAGTGGTCTTCCCAAGTTCTCTTATCGGGGCCATCTGGAAGAGACCCAGAGCCCCTGCCTGGCCCGGCCACAGGACCTCTGTTCCCCACCCACACTGCTCTGGAATGATCTGGGGATGCCACAGCAGGCTTTCTGATGTGGGCACAGAAACGCCACAGGAAAAAGGTGACATTGCGCGTGGACTGAAGATACGTGTTGCATTCAATTCAGAAAGAACTTCTCTCACTCAGACATGAACGTAACATAGCTCAGAAAGGGTGTAAAAACATCTAAATATACACCCCATTTAGGAACCGTCTGTTAGGAAGAATGGAGTGTGGAAATGCTGATGGGACCCCGCGCTGACTTCCCCATGGGCTAGCACCTAGAGCTCTGAGCGGATCATCTCCCCTCGTCATTCTTCACTGAGACACTGGCAGCTGCAGGTGCCTTATTATTTCTCTGCTTAGCATGTGGGGCTGACAGGTGGCCCAAGGAGAGTGGCAGGGATGGACTTGCTACATTCATTGGCAGTTAGGGACTGACTGGTGAAGGGGGTGGCCCAGAAAAACTCAAGGAGGGGGATGCAGTTAAACACAATGAGGGACACGTGATTTAACTGGCTGATGGGAGAGAAGGCAGTGGCGCTCACAGCATCCCTGTAAATTAGATTCTACTTTATCCCCATTTTACAGAGAAGAAAACTTAGGCTCACAGAGGCGCTATCTGTTGCCCATGCTCAGAAAGCTAAGGTAAGAGCAGAGCTAATCCAAGTCTAGCTGCCACAAAAATTTAGCTTCTGCATGGTACAATTTTGCCTTTATTAGACTGCAATTCTGCACCTTTAATTCTACCTTTAATTACTGGCACGTATATATATATCCCATTCCAGATTGTGAACTCCTGAAGAGCAGAAATCTCTACCTTATTAATAATAATAATAATAATAGTCACAGCAGCAGCAAATGCTGCTGTTTATTGAATGCTTACCACATGCCAGGCTGTGTTCTAAGCACTTCACACTTGTTACTCAAGTCTCACTAAACTGTGTGAGGTAGGGACTGGCATCATCCCCATTTTACAGATGAGGAAGCACCTCAGTTTGAGCTGAAACTCAGCTCCTAATCTCAATCTTATAATAACCATGTTCAATAGGACTCCTTTTCTCCACAGTCCTATTTATTTTATTTTTTCCATTCTGAAACATTCTCAGAAGGGGGCTATCTTCAGACTTCGTCAGATGCCAAAGGAGTCCACAGCACAGCCCAGGTTAGGAACCCCTGTGGAGGCAGGTGCCAGGGTTCCAGAAGTGGGACTGCACCCCCCACCAATGCCGCAGAACCCCGAGTTCCCGGCTGGTCCAGGGTGAGGGACCCTCTCCCATCTTCATACAAGAGTAGGAGTGAATAATGGCTACTTTAGCCCTTCCACACATCATAAATACATAGATATCACGAACACTCTGATTTCAGCAGTGTGAGCCCATGTGTAACACATCGTATTTCACAAGTCACTCATCTCCCCAATTAAAAAACAATTTTCAGCCTCCAGTGTGCCAATTAGAATACCAGTTGTTGATCACCAACTGGGATAACAGGAGGGTTTGAAGCAATAGCTTCTGGATCTGATGCTGGCTGGCCCCGACCGCAGACTCTGCACCCTTGAGAGCTGATCGGGTTGACCACCCCCCACTAGATTTGCTTTCTTAGCATCCGCACATCGCTCAGTCCAGGCAGTGCTCACATCGTATTCCCTACTGTATATGCTGAAGTTTTATAAATAAATTCCAGACATCCAGATACATTCATCACAAACCAGGTAGGGCCCTCTAGACTTCAGACAACCTGGGTTATTGCCGGACTCAGGGACAAGGTAGCCAGGGCCAGTGCTCCCTGCTCAGACCAGACAGCTGATCTCTTTGCCAGCTGGCCAGGGCCAAGGGCTGAGCCTTGGGACATGTGGGTGCCACTCCTGGCACTTCCCTGAAGGGCTGTATAACCTTCTGCAAGTTGTTGACCATCTGAAACTTGGCTATCTTATCTTCCAAATATGGGTTTTACCAGATCCAAGTCCAGTCGATAAACAACCACTGTGTGGCTGGCATCATGAAAAATGCAGAATAGTTAACATTCTATTCGGGGAGTCTGGCCTCAAAGCAATTAGCTATTACAAATGACAGGAAGAAATAAGGGCGAGTGGAGACTAAAGTCCCATGTTGTGCTCTGGAGCCACCAAGGAGTCAGCGGCCCTGCGTGAGGCTGTGCAGACAGGCTTCAAAGAGAAAGGGGCTATTTTCGAACTGGGCCTCACAGGGCGAGGAGGAGTTCCGTGGGTGAGGGAGGGCACTCGGGGTGGAAAGACAAGCACCTGTAAATGCAAAGCGCTGGAATAGCAAGCAACCCAGAGCCCAGTGTGGACTGTGGAGCTGGGGGCTCCAGTCCGGGTCTCTCCCCACACCCACTGCTTTGCAGTCTGAAGGAAGAGTCCCCGAAGGAAGAGAACCTGTATTTTTAACAAGCTCCCCCCGTAATTCCAACATGCAAGCAGTAGCTGCTTTGTGTTGAGGGAAAGAAAATGAATGAGGGCAAAAATGAACTGGACCTCAGTCAAGTCCCTTTCTCTCTCAAGACATCGACCCATCTTCAAAGGGCTGGGTCAGCCGGGTGGTTTTCAGACTGTGCTCCAGAGAACCCCAGAATCTCCCTGAATCTCCCCGACTCTCCCTACAGTCCCTCAGAGAGGAGAAAGGGAGTTGAGGGCAAGTCTCCCTTCTTCAGACCTGCTCTCCTTTTATCCGCTTGCTCAAAACGGTATTTTTGTTTGTTATAAAGTTTGCCTAGCTACAAAGAACTTTTAAACCACTGACTTGGATGATCCTCAGGAATCCCTAAGGATAAAAATATAAATTCCTTGAAGGCAGGAATCCATCTTTTGTTGAGTATTTCTCAAACAAGTATGAGCCGAGCATGGGGCTGTTTACCAGAATCAAGTTATTTTATCATAATTTAAAATATTTTGCTGTGGTCCAGAAATCAATGAGTGGAAGGGGGAAAAAAATGTGGCATAGCAATGCAATGAAATATTATGCAACCTTTAAAAAGTGTTTTGGAAGAATAGTTAATAAAATGGAAGATTACATGGGAAAGTAAGAAGATACAAAGTTATATGTAGACTAATAATAATAATAATAGTCACAGCAGCAGCAAATGCTGCTGTTTATTGAATGCTTACCACATGCCAGGCTGTGTTCTAAGCACTTCACACTTGTTACTCAAGTCTCACTAAACTGTGTGAGGTAGGGACTGGCATCATCCCCATTTTACAGATGAGGAAGCACCTCAGTTTGAGCTGAAACTCAGCTCCTAATCTCAATCTTATAATAACCATGTTCAATAGGACTCCTTTTCTCCACAGTCCTATTTATTTTATTTTTTCCATTCTGAAACATCAAAATTACTGGACAGGATGGCAGTTTCTCAAAAAAATTAAACACAGAATTACCATATGATCCAGTAGTCCTACTTCTGGGTATAGATCCAAAAGAATTCAAAGCAGAACCTTGAAGAGATATTTGTACACCAAAGTCCAACCAGTATTATTCACAACAGCCAAAAAGGTGGAAAACAACTCAAATGTCCATCGACGAATGAATGGATAAACAAAATGTGGTACATACATACAATGGAATATTATTCAGCCTTAAAAAGGAAGGAAATTTTTTTTTAAAGATTTTATTTATTGATAGTTTAGAAAGAGAGATACGTAGAAAGGGGTGTGGGCGGGGGAACAGGAAGCATCAGCTCATAATTACTTTTCGTATGTGCCTTGACCGGGCAAGCCCAGGATTCAAACCAGCGACCTCAGCATTCCAAGTCAAGGATTTATCCACTGCACCACCACAGGTCAGGCAAAAGGAAGGAAATTTTGACACACACTTTAACATGGAGGAATCTTGAAGACATTATGCTAAGTAGAATAAGCCATCACACCAAAGGACAAATATTGTATGGTTCTACTTAGATTAGTGCCATACAGCAGTCAAATTCAGAAACAGAAGAGTGTTAAAATGGTAGATTTTATGTTGTACATATTTTACCACAATAAACCAGATTCATGTGGTAACAGCGGTGAATTCTGTGCAATGAGACTGTGGCAGTGATTACTTTATCCTTTCTACTGCTTTTTTCCAAATCTTCTGCTCTGAGAATATATTGCTTTTAAAACCCAACCCAAAGCTACTTAATTAAATAAATCTGGAGGCTCTCTGATACTTTCCAAAAATGAATTGTTGTCATTTATGTCAATGAAAGCAATACCTTCTGTACTTAATAAAAGGAGCCAAGTTCAAGGATGCCAACTAAAGTATGCCCCAAACTGTTCAGTCAAAATAAAAGACAGGCAGAGTGGTCCTCCTTTCTAAGATTAGTTGTTATCATCTATATTTGAACACATTTCAAATAAAAACGGAACCAAAATAAATCTTCTAATAAGCCTCCCGAGAAGCTGTCTGGCTTGAAAACAGCTCAAACACAAACTGAAGAGAGAAAGAAAATTACTGAAACGCGGGGAACAGACGATGTTTTTTAGGATATTAACTCACTGCAGCTGGGAAAGTGACTTTGGACAGTGAATTTCTATCCTCTGGTTTCCGGAAAATGTTCTTGAACAGAATAAATTCAGAATCGAGATGGAGCCCACCATTTGTATACACTGCTAATCAGTTTCCTCCAACACACCCCACTCCAGATAAATAAGGAACAAATATTTAAAATATCGGTTTGGAGGGCAGCCAGTGTGCCTGCCTGTCAGGGCGCTCTCTGTTGGAAGCCCCATGGGTCCACCGTTCCTGACTCCCGAGCCTTCTGCTCAGGGCTGGCTCAAGGGCAGACAGAGCAGAAGGCAGCCTCCAGGATGAGGAGGCTGTGGCTACACCCAGATGCGGCCCTCATTGACTATATGACCTCAGGCAGCGCCTGTAGAGCTTCCGTGTCCTTACCGAGCCAATGGGAAGAAGGACACGCAGAGCTGTCCTTGCAGGATTTTTGTGAGGATAAAATGGTGCCGCCTGAGTAAAGTGTCTGCTAAGGCGCTCATCAACTTCCTTCTTTATTTCCTAGATGGAAGTTCAACTGGCCAAGATTCCTACCTGAAGTGGTGTGGTGCTGGAGGGCTGTGGTGCACACCCCGTGTAGTTAATGCCCAGTGGCAGTGCAAAGCCAGTAGCCACGGCCACCGTCACAGCCACCTGGCCAGCGCAGGTTCACATTAGATTCGGACAGATGGTAATGAAACAACGGAGCCAAGAACTGGTGGGCCATTAGCTTTAATCCTAGCTTCTACCGGCGGGCAAGAAATACACACAGTTGGAAAACACTTCCCTTTCCATTCAGAGCTCCCAAAGCCACTGACTTATCCGAGTTTCCTAGAATGAAAAGTTTCTAACCTCACCAGCCTTATTCACCTGTTTCCCATCTCCTTCTCTCTGCACAAACTGGCTTCTCCTTCAGCACTCTGCTATCTTGACGGCTTCTCCTCTCCTCCATGTGGCCTCTCTCTGCTCTCCTACAGCAGGGGATCCTCCTAGAACATAATCACTCTTCTCCCGGAACAATGAGATCTCTCTTCCTATTAAAACCTTTCGGTGCAAAATCCCTTCTCCAACACATATTAACATAATCACGCCCATCCCAAGTAATCATCTGGGCGAAGGGTTTCCACGTGGGCAGCATCATCTTTAACAAAGTGAGCATAATATATTTTATCTGCCCAACAGGCAGATCGCAGGATTATGGTAAAACAGTGGGGTGGAGAGAGGATCCTTCAGACCTGGGGCCCGGGGATGGCCTTGGAGGAGGCCTGGGAAGGGAGCCCACAGCCCCATTGCCGGTTGGGCTCCCACGTTGATTGGCAGGCGCAGGGCCCTTTCACAGGCAATGGATGAGATTCAACAGCCCCATTGCCGGTTGGGCTCCCACGTTGATTGGCAGGCGCAGGACCCTTTCACAAGCAATGGATGAGATTCAAAAGCAGGAAGGTAGGCCAGCTTCACAGATGAAGAAACAAAAGCTCAAACAGGTTGTCATATTCAAGGTCACACAGTTAGGAAACAGCCAGTTTTAGGGTTTTCTAAAACTCCCTTGGCGTGGGCTGGGAAGCTGTCCAGTAATAGCAGCTCTGCCACTAATGCCTTTAGTTAGTTGTTTACCTCATGCCTCTTTCCTTTAAAAACAATAGGCCTGACCTGTGGTGGCACAGTGGATAAAGCATCGACCTGGAATGCTAAGGTTGCCGGTTCAAAACCTTGGGCTTGCCCAGTCAAGGCACATATGGGAGTCAAAGCTGCTTCCTGCTCCTCCCCCCTTCTCTCTCTCTCTCTCTCTCAAATGAATAAATAAATAAAAATAATTAAAAAAAAAAAGAAAGAAAGAAAAAAAAAATAAAAACAATAGGTTTCCAAAAAATAAAAACAAAAGCTTTCCAATCTCATCTACAAAATGAGGCTCTTCCTGCCTCAAGACCTTTGCACATGCTTTTCCCTCTTCCCGGGACGCCTTTCCCCACCCTCCTCACAGCCAATCACCTTCTGCCTTGTCTTCGGTCCCAGCCACACTGCCACTTCCTAAGGGAGTCTCCCCATGTTCTCCTAATTCTCCTGGGTAGCACGCTGTTCTTACCCTTCAGGGCACTGACCGCTATCTGACACACATGTGTGATTATTTGAGTCCCAGAACCCATGGTATTTGTTGTATGTTGATTCGATTAATGCTGATTCAAAGGCCAGCTCTATGGTCTTAAACAACTACTTCCCCACCCCCAACCCCCTGCAACCTGTTGTCAGGTCCTCACCTCTGACACGTGGGGAGGTAGGCTGGGGCACCTGTTACAGTTCTGCCACCTCACGCAGTCTATGATTCCATCAAGTAAAACAACAAGAGTAGAAACCAAACCAAACCAAACCAAAACCATCGTGACTCTGGCCTGCTATGTGAGCTAGGACAGGTTCTTACATTCTCTGGGTCTCAGTTTCCCTATCTATAAAATGAAACACGTAGCACAGTCTTCTAGGCTCTTCCCACCTCTAATAACTAATTCTCACAAGGAGGCTCCACGCTCCCCTTGCCCGTCCCCCTGAGCTCTACCCCAGTCCAGGCACACAGACAGGAAACGGGGAAGCACCACACTGCTAGCTTCTCTGCAGCAGGGGCGGCTATGGGGAACAGAGTTTCTGAACTTGGCAGCTCAAGTCAAGACTCCATGCCCAAGACCTTTCTCAACGGTGTTGGAATCTGCTGGGCCTCCTAGCCCACGGCCACCGCGGGTGTAATCACAGTCCCCCAGCACAGAATCAGCAGTTCTGTCACCTTGTGACTGTTACTCTGATGCTTGACCAAAGGTGCTACAACCTCAAGCCAGAGAAGCTGGAGAGCAGGACCCTGGGCTCCAGCGAGGCCTTGGGTGAGCAGATGGGAGCTCCTACCCCTTTCTGGGCCTGGGTTTCCCAGGAGGCTAAGGTTGGGGCTGTGCCAGCTCCCCGTTCACTATGATGTTTTCTTCCTGAAGGCAGTACAGTGCCATGATGAAGGGCACCATCTCCAGGCCTGTGTCTGAGTCCCAAATCTTCTGCTTGACCATGTGGCTTGGGAAATTTCTTAACCTTTCTGTACCTCAGAATCCTCTGGGTCACACTGGGTTTTCTGGGTGACCAGAAGGCAGGGCCCCTGTAAAGCTCCCAGAATAGTGTGGAGAGCGAGCGAGTGCCTGGGAAGCGTGGGCTGGTATTGTTTTATAATTACTCTCGGTTCTGCATTGTGCCCACCTGCAGCAGGGCAAAGAGGACCCAGACAGACCACATCCAAGCCCCATCCCTCAGGGAAAGCCATTTGCCAGTTACTGGCAGGAAACAGTAACTGCAGGGGGAAGGCAGAAAATCCTGTGGTGCTGCCCAAAGCAGATGGGTTCAGGTCAGCTGCTGCCCCAGGGTGTCGGGCCCCAAAGCCTCTGGCTGCACCCAGACTTAGTACCAGAGGGAGGGTCCTGGCCCAGCCCCGGCTTGTCCCGGAGCGGACGACCCTTTGGAGAGGAGAACAATGCAACAGAAGACACGGGCCGGGTTTATCTCTGTGGCTCCCTCTGCCCTGAACTTTGCAGATAAAGAGGAGGCTAGACTCTGTCACCTCAGTCCCCAACAGATGATTCTGTCTGACGGGACTGTTGCCTCTCACCTCTGAGGACATAGAGGTGTGGATGGCACCACCTACCCTCGGTCCTCAACGGGAGGGTCCGGACCCAAGCCCAGACTGCAAACGGAAGGGACTGCAATGCCTGCTTCTGCTAAACTGCAGAGAACGAGAGGAGCCCTGACGATGTCCCCGAGAGCATCTCTCAGCAGGTGCTACAGGCAGGCTGTTCTCCTCTGTGAGGAGGCACACAAATTGATTTAAAATTTTTATTTTAGCAAGGTATCAGTCCATAGAAGATTAGAAATAAAGGGAGGAGGAAAGAACTGGTCTCCGACCACCTTGTCCTAAGCACCTGCTTTGCCCTCTGGGGCCACCCCATTTGGCTCCAGTGGGCTGTGTTCAAGATGGGAGTTGTGGGTCCGTGTCTTGCTAAAATGACTCCGCCAGCAGGCAGCCCTCCCTCCTTGACCCTGGAGCATGTCACCCAGTGGCAAATGCATCGGGCCTCACAATATCTGCTGCCACTGAACAGGCAGGGAGGGCCGGGTTCTCTCTTGGGACAGCCCAGAAGGCTGGGCAGGGAACGGGCACGCACATTCCAGGGAGCCATCTGCACTCAGTGTTAAAAGCTGTCCAGAGGCCCTGGCTGGTTGGCTTAGCGGTAGAGCGTCGGCCTGGCATGCGGGGGACCCGGGTTCGATTCCCGGCCAGGGCACACAGGAGAAGCGCCCATTTGCTTCTCCACCCCCGCCCCCTCTCCTTCCTCTCTGTCTCTCTCTTCCTCTCCCGCAGCCAAGGATCCATTGGAGCAAAGATGGCCCCGGCGCTGGGGATGGCTCCTTGGCCTCTGCCCCAGGTGCTGGAGTGGCTCTGGTCGCGGCAGAGCGACGCCCGGGAGGGGCAGAGCACCGCCCCCTGGTGGGCAGAGCGTTGCCCCTGGTGGGCGTGCCGGGTGGATCCCGGTCCGGCGCATGCGGGAGTCAGTCTGACTGTCTCTCCCCGTTTCCAGCTTCAGAAAAATACAAAAAAAAAAAAAAAAAAAGCTCTCCAGAGAAGAATCAAACCCAGGAGCCAGCACGCTAGCCCCAACCCTTGGAGATACTCAGGTGAGGATCTGTTTGGCTGTGCTCTGTGGAAGGGTCTGTCGGGTATAGAGACATTTTATAGCTGAAGGGAGCGTCGCGGGTCTCTGCTCAAACCCTTTTCTTTTACGGATGAAGAAAGAGGCTCAAAGCAAATGCACCTTAGAGCGGAGGCAGGATTTGACCCCTTGAAGGCTCCTGGCCGCACCTCCATTCATTCGGTCAGCCCACGGTTACTGAGGGCCTACTGTGTGCGTGGAGAGTTCTCAGCGCTGCGGACTCGGTGGTGAGCCAAATAGGGACGTGCTCTGTTCTCAGAGCTCGCATTCTAGTCGGTAAATAGATAAAATTAAAAATTAACAAATAATTAAATAAGGACATAATTTTAACTCGTGGAAAGGGTTATAAAGCAAATGAAAGCCATCGACACGTTAGAGTGACTGCGGGTAGGCAGGCGCGCTCCTTCCTGCTTGGGGCTGGCCTGTTCGTGCCAGCGTCTCTGGGGTCCCCGAGGACCTTCCAAGCCAGTAGCATGCTGGAGTTGGCTCCTCCTGGCTTTCAAGAGCCAATTGTTAAAATTTTCAGGAATTTGGCAAGCAAGTTGTTAAACAGAGCTGTTATTAAAAATTAAATTATATAAACTTACGCAGCCATTATTAAAAATTAAATTATATAAACACAACTAAATGAATTCTATTAAGAACAAAGGTAACCATCAAAACTCATTGCTTCCTAATTGTTTTATGACACGGTAAACTCTTGAGGTTGCCGACTCCTATTGTATGTAGACAGAGCGGAAAATAACAGTTTGCTCCCAGTTCCACAAGTGGTGGCTTGAGGCTGCCGATGGTGGAAACACTTATATTACGGAAAGTGGCAACTACCACCTAGCAGGGCTTCCATTTTTTCAAAGAGCTGGTCATGAAACACTGAGCAGCAGGCCTGGGCCTCCAGCTCTAGCCGAGGCCCTCTGGCAGCCCGGGCCCTTCCAGTGAGAGGTATGGGTGTCCCTGCACGCACTCTCCTGGGGATGTGTGTGGGGGTGCTGCCTCCCATCACGTGGGCGGGAACTGCCCTCTTCCTTTTTTAAAGCTTCCACCCTGAGGAAGCAAGTCTGGGATCTCTAAACCAGGGGTCCCCAAACTACGGCCCACACATGCGACCCCCCGAGGCCATTTATCCAGCCCCGCCACACTTCCGGAAGGGGCACCTCCTTCATTGGTGGTCAGTGAGAGGAGACATTGACCATCTCATTAGCCAAAAGCAGGCCCATAGTTCCCATTGAAATACTGGTCAGTTTGTTGGTTTAAATTTTCTTGTTCTTTATTTTAAATATTGTTTTTGTTCCTGTTTTGTTTTTTTTACTTTAAAATAAGATATGTGCAGTGTGCATAGGGATTTGTTCATAGTTTTTTTTATAGTCCGGCCCTCCAACGGTCTGAGGGACAGTGAACTGGCCCCTGTGTAAAAAGCTTGGGGACCCCTGCTCTAAACAGATCTGTCTCTTCCTGCAGAACTCTCTTCAACACGGTTTATCAAGGGTCTGTAAGATGGTGATTCGTTCATGTACTTATTTATTTTTATTATTTTATTTATTGATTTTAGCAAGAGAGGAAGGGAGAGAGAGAGACAAGAACATCAATCTGCTCCTGTTTGTGCCCTGACGGAGATTGAACCTGCAGCCTCTGCACTGCGGGAGGAGGCCTAAGCAACTGAGCTACCCCGTCAGGGCATCGTGTATTTATTTTTGATAAATTATATTTTATTTTATTTATTTATTTATTTATTTTTTGTATTTTTCTGAAGCTGGAAACGGGGAGAGACAGTCAGACAGACTCCCGCAGGCGCCCGACCGGGATCCACCCGGCACACCCACCAAGGGCGTGACGCTCTGCCCACCAGGGGGCGATGCTCTGCCCCTCCGGGGCGTCGCTCTGCTGAGACCAGAGCCACTCTAGTGCCTGGGGCAGAGGCCAAGGAGCCATCCCCAGTGCCCGGGCCATCTTTGCTCCAATGGAGCCTTGGCTGCGGGAGGGGAAGAGAGAGACAGAGAGGAAGGAGGGGGGGGGGGGTGGAGAAGCAAATGGGCGCTTCTCCTATGTGCCCTGGCCGGGAATCGAACCCGGGTCCCCTGCACGCCAGGCCGACGCTCTACCGCTGAGCCAACCGGCCAGGGCCTATTTTTGATAAATTAAATCATATTGTGAGGATCCAGAGGAGGTAAAAATTTAAAGGGACCCCAAATAGAATCTCTTTATAAATGTGTATGGTCACTTCTGAATTTAGATAGATGTTCACACGTTGGGTTTTCTTCCTTTGAGGACAACTGTTCTGCTAGCAGCCGAGTGAAGTTACTATTATTTCTACTATTAATAATAGTAACAGTAGTGCCATTTAATAGTATCATATGTCAGGCACTAGACAGTTATATATTATTTACAAATCCATGTCAACCCATTTTACAGATGAGAATGTTGAGGTTCAATAACTTGACTAAGGCCAGGCCACCCCTCTGAGAGGTCCCCAGAAGACTTTTCCCTCCTGCACTGCAGCCCTTGGACTCTCCTTAGATCTGTGGGATTCTGTGGCACTACAGGCTTCCCCATCACTGGTGACTTTGGTGGATTTTGTGACTGATAAGCTTAGAGGCAGGAGACCCCTCCCACCACCAGAGCAGAGCAAACTGGATGGACCTGGAATGCAGGACAGTGGCCCAGGCCTGGCCAGTGAGCAGCTTGGCATCCTTAAAGAAGTGGCAGGAAGGCTTCAGCGTTGCTGAAACGTTACAGGATTTGCATGGCAGCAAGATCCAGAATTAGCTCCTGTGCGGACCCCTCACCGCCTTGTTTATTGCCCGAACTCTAGTGGTCTGGGCCAGCTTGGTTTTCCAGCTGTCTCAGGGATACTGTGAGCAACAAAAAGTCCTTCCAATGCATGTGTTTTCTGCCTCAGTGAGCTAGAATCTCCATCTGTTGCTTGCAACCAGGATTGCTGACCGGGACAGCTTCCCATGTGCTACTCAATATATCAACTCCAAATGTTCACTGAACATTTTCACACTAGGGAATGACTTCCTAAGCACTCAGTTAAATTTCCACATAGGAATGTTCATTCTTTCTTCCTTTGCACAGCCCTGGCTAACATGTAAAAACAGAATTTGCTATATAAACAGACCAATCGACAGACAAGCACAGGTTAGTCAACGGAGAGCAAACCCAGAGCACTCCCCGTTCTCAGGGAGCAGACCCCCTTAGAGGAAATCCTGCCCGATTCTGAGAGAGTCTTGGCTTTCCCTGCAGGTGCCGGGCAAGTTCCTGTCCGGGGCCACCGGGCAACTCACGGTGGGGAGAGAAAGGCAGCTGCCCTTCTGCAGCAGCTGCCGCCAACCCAAAGTCACCCCTCTGGGCAGCTGCCCCATGGCCCCAGACTTGCTCCCTCCTCTGTGCTCCTCTCTGCCCCCCACCAACCAACAGGGCCATGGGAATTTCAGAACAGCCAGGGGCATGTCAGAATGATAGGTCTTCACAGCCTCTTCTTTCTGCCTGAAACTTCTCTCTTCACCCTCTCATTCCAGCAGGGCTCAGTGTAAAGGTCACTTCCTCAGAGAAGCCCTCCCTGACCACCTACCCGACAAGTTTCAGCCTCTGTTGACACCCCAGTCTGCACTTGTCTTTCAAAACTCTTGCTGTGCAATTGGTTGTTTAATGCCTGTGTCCCAAGCAAGATTCTAGCCTCTGCATGGGCAGGGATTGTGTCTGTCCACTGCTACTTCTCAGGAACCCAGCACAGCCCATAGCGAGAGCTCAACACGTTCTGGTCATGTTAAGAAGCGAGTGAACGGCTGGTGGCTCAGTGAATGTTGAATAAATAAATATCTGATTCAGACATGAATCTCTGGAACAGATGCCTCTCCTACAACCACAGTTTCTGGTGCCCAAAATGGCAAGTGGGGGCCAAAACCTTGGGGTCCCTCCTCCCTGGGAGGTTGTTAGTGTGAATGTTCATTTCCTACAGGATTGAACTTGTTTAATAGCAGGTGTTGCTCAGAGAGAAGTTTGCTAGATCACGGCCTTGTGCCATTGGCTGGCAGGGAAACTGAGGCTCCGACAGCTCCCACCGCGGGCAGCACCAGCATGAGGTGGGGCAACACCAGCTCACTTTCAGCCCGGAGCTCTTTTCAGTGTCCCAACCCTATGAGGGGCCGAGTCCAGGGCACTTCAAGGCGAGGACTCCCAGACCGGGATGGAACGAAACATGTTTGTTAACTATACTAACCAGTCACAAGACCTGGCCTCTCTCTCCACCGCCTCTTCCAGCTGCTGCTTTGCGCGCTCTCTGGCTGACTTCTGTCTGAGCAGTGCCAGACAGGGGCCCTGTCCTGGGCTGGGCGTGGATCTGTGCCTCAGTGACTTCTCCAAAGCTGCCCCCGCCTTCGAAACCACCTGCGCTCCCCGGCACCACACCCACGTCTCCAAGCCACACTGTTTGGAGTCAGAACGAGGTTCTCCTGCCTCAGTCTGCAGCTTCTTTCTTGAGAGACTTTGGCAGAAACATTAAAGCTCTAAGCCTCAGTTTCCCCATATGGGAAAGAATTTCCAATTTGCAGACCTCACAGGGTTTCTGTGAGGCTCAAGCAAGATGGATCTACGTCCTCACTTTTCAAACCGTCAACTAGTGTAGGGAACTCGAATAATTTTATTTGTGTTTGTTTCTCCCAGGACCCATAGCTACCAGCTCTCTCTCCCAGGGCGCATCCCCCCTACCCAACCTCATGACACCATTCAACCTTCCTGACACCATTCAACTCCTCCAGACTTCCCAGACTCTCCTCCTCCACCTCAAACCTCTCCCTCTCCCAGTCAGGACCTGGCCCAAGTGGCAACTCCATGCTCTTCCCTGCCATTCACATCTGCCAAGGACACATAGCCTCAGAGAACCACAGGAAACATGTCCACCACCCACCTCCCTTGAAGATGCTTGCGTGGGGTTTCCTGAGTGCTCAGAAATGTGAGCACTAAGCCTCCGGTCTCCACGGTGCCGCCATCAACACCGTTCCTTTATAAGATGCTATTTGGCAATTAAAATAGTGTCATGACTCCAGGAGCTCAAGTCTGGGCGGCAGGCGGCCGAATTCTGTGGCCTCCACCCTGGGTTTGGACAAGCTGAACAGATCAGCCCTTTGGCTGGAGATTTAGATGACACTTTTAGTTCCTCTTTTTAGAACTGAAGGACTTTTATTTTGGGGGGCTTCAGTGAATTTATTGGCGTTGCCCTGACTGGACAGCTCGGTTGGTTAGACGTTAGAGCATCATCTCAATACGCAAAGGTTTCTGGTTTGATTTATTGTCAGGCCACTCACAGAAATAGATTAATAATGTTTCTGTCTGTCTGTCTGTCTCTCTCTCTCTCTCCCTTCCTCTTTCTCGGAAATCAGCAAATAAAAATATTTTTTAATGGTTAATAAAATGATACAGGTTTCAGGTGTACAGTTCTATAATACATCACCTGTACATTGCATTGTGTTCACCACCACAATTCAAGTCTCCATCCATCACCATTTATCCCCCATTACCCTCTTCTACCTTAATTCTGGGTTAAGTATGCTAAGTGATGATCCCTTTGCTTTCAGTCCTTGGACCAAATCTGCATCGCTCTTTGACTTCCCAAACTAACCCACCTGGACTCTCTCTCTCTTGGGAGTGAAAGTGAAGCTCCCGTCAGCAACCCTGTCAGCCTCAGCTCAAGGTGAGGTGCCTTGTCCCCGGTCCGACAGCCATTAAGGATGCAAACTCGGGCAGCGGGACTCCAGAGCGACCCTTACCCACCAGAGAGGGTCAAGTGAAAAGTGCTGTGGTCCTGAACCGTGTGCCCTCTGGCTCCAGCAGCTCACAAGGGAGGAGGGACGGACATGTATGAGACAGAAGTAGCTGCTTCAGCCTGGGTCCGGGCTGAGAAGACCAATGGAGCAGAGCTTGTCTGGCTGGCACTGGGAGCAGAGCCACAGAAACCCTGCAGCTGTAACTGCCTTGCAGCTGTCGTGCAATGTGGACAATGAATAAACCTTTGTGGTCATAAGTTCAGACTTGGGAGTTATTTGTTATGCAGCATAGCTGCATCAAGGTAACTGATACACACTGTAAGTGTGAGATAAGGGAGCAGATGGTGAAGAACCTTTCACATCATGATTAAGATTTGTGTGTATGGGGAGCCAACAGAGAATTTTGTATCTGATGAACTTTCTGATCTTCATCACTCACATCTAGTCTCAGAGGTAGAGACATCCACCCTTCTTTCTGAGCCAACCCTCCCTTATTCCCTCCTGCTCCTCTCGCACCTTGTTCCACTGGCCAACTCTTCCCTCTCCTGCACTGAGTCCTTCCCCTGTGCCCATATCTCACTTATCTTTTCCATCCTAAACCTATTTTCTTCATCCTGTCTTCCTACACAGCTGTAGCTTAATCTTTCTCCTGACCTCAAACTTCGAAAGACTTGAATACACTCACCACCTCCACTGTTTTCTTGCCTATCAGCAATCTAGCTTGCCTGCCCCGCCTTCCACCGAAACTCAGTATACCCTTCAGTAATCTCCAAATTGCCCAATGCATTTTCCAGCCCTTATCTTCCTAGACTGCTCCGCACCATTTAACACGGAACTAAATTCATTATCTCCCCGCCCCAAACATTCTTCTCAGCTAGTGATACCATTATTCATCCAGTGACCCACGGCAGAAAGCTAACAGGAGATAATGAATTCTGTTCCAGACTTGCTGACTTTGTAGATCCTTTCAGACATCCAAGGAGAGAGAGATGCTCAAACGGCAGTTGCACCTGTGAGCCGGGAGCCCCAAAACGGAGATCTGCACTGGAGATAGAGACGACAGCTAAGAGAGGTTGCATTTAAAGCCACGAGTCTGGATGAACTTGTCTGGTTTACAGTGTACAAATACCAGGTCTTCACATCTCAGGTGATACAGAGAAAGTTCTCCTGAGGCAGACATTCCTATTCCTCAAGTCACAGTTCCAACCACCTTTTGATTCCTTCCCTCCTGAGTCATGGCTCCTCGTGGCCTCCAGGCCATCATCCTCTCTCCTATTCTGCCCCCTGCTCATCTTGTCTTCTCCAACAACTCTTAAAATTTCATAAGCCTGCCCTGGCCGGTTGGCTCAGCGGTAGAGCGTCGGCCTAGCGTGCGGAGGACCCGGGTTCGATTCCCGGCCAGGGCACACAGGAGAAGCGCCCATTTGCTTCTCCACCCCTCCGCCGCGCTTTCCCTCTCTGTCTCTCTCTTCCCCTCCCGCAGCCAAGGCTCCATTGGAGCAAAGATGGCCCGGGCGCTGGGGATGGCTCTGTGGCCTCTGCCTCAGGCGCTAGAGTGGCTCTGGTCGCAATATGGCGACGCCCAGGATGGGCAGAGCATCGCCCCCTGGGGGGCAGAGCACCGCCCCTGGTGGGCGTGCCGGGTGGATCCCGGTCGGGCGCATGCGGGAGTCTGTCTGACTGTCTCTCCCTGTTTCCAGCTTCAGAAAAATGAAAAAAAAAAAAAAAAAAAAAAAAAAAATTTCATAAGCCTGACCTGTGGTGGCCCAGTGGATAAAGCATCGACCTGGAAATGCTAAGGTCGCCGGTTTGAAACCCTGGGCTTGCCTGGTCAAGGCACATACGGGAGTTGATGCTTCCAGCTCCTCCCCCCTTCTCTCTCTCTGTCTGTCCTCTCTCTCTCTCTGTCTCTCCCTCTCCTCTCTAAAATGAATAAATAAAAAAATTAAAAAAAAAATTTTTCATCATAAAACCAAAGCTATGAGATACCTCTGCCCAGTCACTAAAACAGCTAAAATAAAAAAGACTGACAACACCAATTCTTGTCAAGGATGTGGAATAATCACAAGTCTAACACACTTTGCTGTGGAATGCAAAATGACAGTCATCCCTCACCATACCACGGTTCACTTTTCACGGTCTCCCTGGATCACGGATTTTTAAACCGTATATATCATCTCATTTTGTATTGCAGATCTTCTGCTGTATCGTGGGATTTTGCGGTATTTAGGTACTTTTATATATTTATTATTTTAATTATTTTTGCAGCAAAATAAGTGTGAGACAGGTTAATAACAGTGTGGAAAAGGTTTATAAGAGTGTGGGGGCCCTGGCCGGTTGGCTCAGTGGTAGAGCGTCGGCCTGGCGTGCAGGAGTCCCGGGTTCGATTCCCGGCCAGGGCACACAGGAGAAGCGCCCATCTGCTTCTCCACCCCTCCCCCTCTCCTTCCTCTCTGTCTCTCTCTTCCCCTCCCGCAGCCGAGGCTCCACTGGAGCGGAGATGGCCCGGGCGCTGAGGATGGCTCTGTGGCCTCTGCCTCAGGCGCTAGAGTGGCTCTGGTCACAACAGTGACACCCTGGATGGGCAGAACATCGCCCCCTGGTGGGCGTGCCGGGTGCATCCCGGTCCGATGCATGCGGGAGTCTGGTCTGACTGCCTCCCCCTGTTTCTGGCTTCGGAAAAATACAAAAAAAAAAAAAGGAGTGTGGGGAAGGTTTATAAAGCCTTAAACTAT
Organism: Saccopteryx leptura; assembly: GCF_036850995.1. Classification (NCBI taxonomy): domain Eukaryota; kingdom Metazoa; phylum Chordata; class Mammalia; order Chiroptera; family Emballonuridae; genus Saccopteryx; species Saccopteryx leptura. The sequence goes on along the minus strand of NC_089504.1, from coordinate 14,099,656 downwards.
ATATAAATAATAAAATGAATATAAGGTCACTACTTCGCGGATTTTTGCCTATTGTGAGGGGTTCTGTAACCTAACCACTGTGATAGACGAGGGACCGCTGTATCCTGTGACCCAGTTTTATTTTACTCCTAGGTGAAAACAAATGTCTACAAAAGAATTCTATAGGAAATAACAGCCCAAACTGAAAATAACCCAAATGTCCATTAATAAGAGAGTAAGTACATTATGACACATCCATGCAATGGAATATTGTTCAGCAATAAAAATAAACCAACTACTCATATATGCAACAATACAGATGAATGTGAAAGACACGATGTCCAGCAAAATGAGCCAGACAGACATGAAAGAGACACACAGTGTGATGCCATTTATGTGAAGCCCAAGAGTTGGCAAGATTAATCAATGGTGAGAAATTCAGAAAGTGGTTACTTGAAAGGCAGAAGGACAATTAATTAAAAATGGCAACTTGCTAGGATGATGTAATGTTTTGTATCTTATTTTTGGTGTTGGTTACACTGGTGCAAACAACGGTCAAAACTTGTTAAACATACCTGACTGGTGGTGGCCCAGTCGATAGAGAGTTAACATTGGGATGCTGAGGTCCCGGATTTGAAACCCAAGGTCACCAGCTTGAGAGCATAGTTGCTGGCTAGAGCGTGAGATCATAGACATGATCCATGGTTTCTGGCTTGAGCCCAAAGGTTGCTGGCTTGAACCCAACGTTGCTGGCTTGAAGCCTCAGGTTGCTGGCTTGAGCCCAAGGTCGCTGACTTGAGCGAAGGGTCACTGGCTAGGCACATATGAGAAGCAATCAAAGAGTAATTAAAAAGCCACAACTATGTTTTGATGCTTCTCATCTCTCTCCCTTCCCGTCTCTCTCTCTCTTAAAATAATTTGTTAAAATACTGAAGATTTGTGGACTTTATTGTATATAAATTATATTTTAAAAATTAGAAAAATAAAATAATTTTAAATTATCTATAGAATAAACACTAAAATGAGGCCCTGGCCGGTTGGCTCAGCGGTAGAGCGTCGGCCTAGCGTGCAGAGGACCTGGGTTCGATTCCCGGCCAGGGCACACAGGAGAAGCGCCCATTTGCTTCTCCACCCCTCCGCCACGCTTTCCTCTCTGTCTCTCTCTTCCCCTCCCACAGCCAAGGCTCCATTGGAGCAAAGATGGCCTGGGCGCTGGGGATGGCTCTGTGGCCTCTGCCTCAGGCGCTAGAGTGGCTCTGGTCGCAACATGGCGACGCCCAGGATGGGCAGAGCATCGCCCCCTGGTGGGCAGAGCGTTGCCCCTGGTGGGCGTGCCGGGTGGATCCCGGTCGGGCGCATGCGGGAGTCTGTCTGACTGTCTCTCCCTGTTTCCAGCTTCAGATAAATGAAAGAAAAAAAAAACACTAAAATGAAAATACAGCGAAAACATTCATTTCAAATAAAACATTTATACTATGAATGCACTTAGATAAGTGCCCAGTCCTCCCACTTAATGCTGCTCCCTTCCCGTCATTCTCCCCATACCCTTGTCCTCATCTTTTTTTTTTTTACATTAAGCTTGTACAATACAGCAATTTATTTAGATGCTTAAAATGAATACAAAGGGAAATAAAGATCTCAAAATTATACATACTACAACAGTGTGTCATATATTAGATGGTATAAATGAATACACCAGGTGGTGTTTAACTAAAGATAAAACTAAATATCCAGCCTGGCCTGTGGTAGTAGCACAGTGGATAAAGCATTGACCTGGAAATGCTGAGGTCGCCAGTTTGAAACCCTGGGCTTGCCTGGTCAAGGCACATATGGGAGTTGATGCTTCATGCTCCTCCCCCCTTCTCTCTCTCTCTCTCTCTCTCTCTCTCTCTCTCTCTCCTCTCTCCCTCTCTCTCTCCTTTCTAAAAAATGAATAAGTAAATAAATAATTAAAAAAAAACAACTAAATATCCAAAATGCAACACTCATTGGTTTGCTGCTTCAACACAACACACTTTCATACAGATCTAAAAGGTGTCAAAATTAGTACATGCGGCCTAACCTGTGGTGGCGCAGTGGACAAAGCGTCGACCTGGAAATGCTGAGGTCGCCGGTTTGAAACCCTGGGCTTGCCTGGTCAAGGCACGTATGGGAGTTGATGCTTCCAGCTCCTCCCCCCTGTCTCTCTCTGTCTCTCTCTGTCCCTCTCTCTCTCTTCTCTAAAATGAATAAATAAAAATTAAAAAAAAAAAATTAGTACATGCAAAGTCAATTCTTGCATATGATTTTAGCTTAAAACATTTCAGAAAACAGATCTAAAATACCAGTTTTTGTTTGTCAGCTGTAATGTCATGGATATTAAGAACAAGAAAACTTCTATAACGCAAGAAGAGTCCAGATATATATCTTACATGGCTAGCCTCTATTGCAAGATTGTACAAGGTTATGTGCAAACCTTGTCCCCATCTTGACATTTGTCCCTTAGCCATTTTCTAGCCATCAAGAGAGGTGATTTAAGGGGAAGAGCACACACCTTAGAATCAGATGGAGCTGCATTCAAACCTAGGTGTGATTTAAGAATTGAGTGCCCACAGAAGCGTACTTCCTCCACTGTGAAAGTAGTTAATGATACCTACACCTTACCCTGTTGGGCAGGGCTAAGGCAGGGCCAGTGCTGTCTGGCTCCTGGGGAACCTGATTCTTTCTGACCTCAGCCTGTGAAACAAACCCACATGTGAAGGTCCCCTTAAAGTCCTGGAAAAGCTCGGAGGATGAGACTCACTGGCTTTTTCTCCCAGAAGTTAGGAAGGCAGCCCTGGGTCTCTGGAGTTAGGGTCCAAGTGAGCTGGGGCTAAGAGCTGGAGTTTTAAATGGAGCCAAACCGGCCACAGACAGGTACCCCTGGCCTGCAAGTTAGGGGCTAAGATTTAGCTACTGGAGGATCTTGCCCAAATCACTTTGCACACCTCCTGACTCCGTTTCTCCAGTGTATAGAAGAGCTAAAGGCAGAACTGAACTGGTTCAGTCTGAAAGAGGGAAGGTCAGAGCCCTGCCCCCTCGGCTCCCCTCCCCCACCATTTGGCCCTCGAGCCAGGATCCTAGGGACACAATTTGAAATCTCCTGGACCCTGTAAACCCTAGGGGCTGTTTCTCTGTTTCCACCCTGCCTTATTCAGTCATTGAGCACCTGTTACTTGTAACAATAACCCGTACCTGCACCTGCCCCCCATCTGTTAAGGAAAGCTAGGTACACCCATAGATAGCTCCAAACAAGCGCTTAGTATAGCCAAAGAAGCACGGAGATGCAAAAGAATAACCAAATCTCATTACTCTCTCTCCCCCACCCCACCCCCATTCCCACACAGGAGCCCCTGGAAACCTTGGCATTTCCTTACTCAAAGCAGTATTCCGAATTTTTCGGAGTTTGGAAACTAAGTTTGTGTTTGGAAAAGCGTTTCCTAGCTGGGAGGCGTCAAGGCCAGGGTTCCTGCCAGTATCTCCAGCCTCCTGAGACACACCTATTTCCAGGTGAATGAAGGAGGCAACACGAGGCCTGCTCAGGAGCCAGGAGGAAGGCAAAGGACACGCGAAGCCACAAAACCAGCCTCCTGGGTCTGGGCCCCTTCCTGTGCGGAGGAGTGGCCCAGACACCTTCAGCGCGGTCCTCCTGCCTACCCGCGGGTCAGCGGGAAGATTGGGGAATCCTCTTCCCTGCGCCTGACTTTTTTTTTTTTTTCCATTTTACTTTCTTGGACGCCTTTCAAGAGTTTGTGCAATAATTCTGTTTAGCTGTTTTTCTGCCGTTTTCAAATGTGGTGTGGTGTCTCTTTCGGGTGAGAATGGGGTTGTTTGAGGAGCTGAAGGGATCCTTTCACCTCCCATCACACTAATGAAGCAGGCTCCTTGCTGCCAAAGTTACGAAGTCTGAAAGTTTCCGCGTGCCGGGGTTTTGGCTCGGTGCTGGGCTCTGCGAGCTCCCACTTCTTCCCCTGCGCCCCGGCGCTCGGGAGTTCATGCGCCCTTCCCTATACCGCCCATGCTCCCTCTTCCCATCCGTCCCGGGCGAGTGCCGTGCCTCCTTCCTGCCCCAGAGACGGGGCAGACCCCTCACTGCTTTCGAGACGTCCTCGGTGGTCCTACCCATGGCCCCTGAGCCTCTCCTCTCCGCCCCTCCCCGCGGACCGGGTGCGGAGACCTCGATCCGCAGTCCCCCGGCCCCAGTCTGGAAGGCTGGGCAGAGGCTGCAACAGGGACCGGATGGGGACAGTGATGGGGTCCGATCTGGAAGGCAGCGACGAGAACAAAAGCAGTAACACAGCGAGGACAGAAACCCGGCTGGGCCGGAACAGCGGCTCCTCTCTCCCCCTCCGGTCGCACCCCAGCCCGCAGCCTCCGGGCCTGGCCTCGCTCGCAGCCTCGAGGGGCTCGGGCGGCGCCCCGCGGGACCCACCTGATTCGCAAAAGCTGGGCGCGCTCGGGGATGGACCGCGCCTCGGCTCCTGGCCTCCGCGGCGCCCTCGGCTGTCGGAACAGCGGCCGCGCCACCTCCTCCGAGCCCCGCAGGGTGTGCCGCCTGCGCTCCGGCCGGGCGCTGGGCGCTCCTCCCGGGCAGCGGGCAGCGCGCAGCGGGCAGGGGCGCGAGGGAGCGGCGAGCGCTCGGCGGCTGGCGGCGCACTCCCGGCTCTGAGCGGCCCGCAGCTATTTATGCAAAGAGGGTCCCGCCCCGGACACAGACAGCCGGGAGGCGGCCGCGCCAGGGCTCGAGTGCCGGTGCGTGCGTGTCTGGTGGCCGGGAGGCAGAGGGGGTGTTTGTTTCATTTCACTCAGGCAGAAAAAAGCCTGAAACCAGCAAAAAAGAAAGAAAGAAAAGAAAAGAATCCCTGGTGATGGTGGCCCTCTGCCACCTCGGGCCTGCACGTGGTGGGGCTAGGGGTGGGGTGGGGTCTGTCACCCTGCTCTACTAGGAGTGGCCTCCGCGCCCTGGCGCACTGCCACGCGCTGGGGAAGCGAGAGCCTGGGAGGTCCGAGCCACCATTGTTTCCTGGGGAAGGAAGAGCGCGGATGTAGAGAGCGACCGGCCGGCAGGCTCGAGCCACTCTAGACCGAGCCGCCCCCAGTCCTGAGCTCCGGAAGTGGAGGGCTTTTCCTTGGGCACCTAGCGCGGGTCCTGCCGGTGCTTGTTAAAGACTTAGTGATCTTTCAGCCCAGAGTTTCTCAAACAGGGCTCTCCACACCCCCTGGGTTGCTCCACTAAAAACTGTTTAGAAGGGAACCAAAAAGGGGAAAATTTTTTTTTCTTTCTATTTCAGAGTGTGTGCCTCTGTATACAGTATGACAGCAATTCAATTCTGGTGAGTTGATGTAGACACATCCGGCTTAGCTTGTAAGGGCAACAGTCACCTGAGTCCCAGCCTTGGGCTCAGGACCCTGTATCTTACCGGTGGAAATTCAAAACTTCAGTTTGCCAGGATCATTTGCATCGAACATCAATTTCAGAGACTAGGAGATGAGCTTCTTAAATATTTTAGTGCATTGAAACTGTAATTTGACACCATGAAAAGTGACACAGAGCATGGGGCCTGATGAATAATTTTAATTGTTTCATGCTAATGAGAAAAGAAAAGGCCTAATGGAATACTTGAAGGAGGCCGGAGGCTGGAAGCAGCCCAGGTGTCATCTCAGGGCTTGGGAGAAGGAAGTGTCCCAATGGAACCCATGGAGTAAAGTGGTGGGAGAATTGAATCATCAGGCCCCCACAGGGCCTCAGGAATGAGGAGCTCCACAGTAGGGGGCATAGAGGGTCTTTTGCTAGAGCATGAATTGTGCCTTTATCATCTTTGGTGAACACATTTGTAATAGTTCATTAGCAGTGAGTATCACGGTAAATATACACTGAGCAATGTTATATATACTAAGTGCCTAGTTCCCATTTTTCATTATTGCATTTGAAAATGCATTTGAGAATGCATTGTTTGCTTGGCACATCAAAACAAGGTTTTTAAAAAGAAAACAATGACTAACTTTGACAATGGCTCAAGTGATGTCACTCATCATGATCAAAATCAAATATGATGACACAGGAAATATAAAGCATGTGAAAACATTATCCTGCTCCCATTAAACCTGGTATCAGGGTCTTGATTTCAGCAACACATGATCAGTCACATTAATTTGATGTTGTTAATTTTGATTTTATTGGTTTTGTGGTTATGTTTGTATTAGAAGATTTGTTTTTGTTTTTATGGTTGGTGTGTATAACTGAGTATGAGGACTTCATGCTTAATTTTAAGGCTTCAGTAACACAGTAAATATACACTGAGCAATGTTATATATACTAAGTGCCTAGTTCCCATTTTTCATTATTGCATTTGAAAATGCATTTGAGAATGCATTGTTTAAATTGCTTGGCACATCAAAACAAGGTTTTTAAAAAGAAAACAATGACTAACTCTGACAATGGCTCAAGTGTCCGAGTAACAATAAAATAAAAATAATTTAAGTCAACACCTATTTCAGTAACAATAAAATAAAAATAATTTAAGTCAACACTGGGTCGGGACTTTTTTGTTTTATTTTGAGAGGAGCCATGTGGTTCTCAAAATCTAACTAGCAGTTCTACTGACTGAATGAGCTAGAAAACACTTTACAGACTGTATACATTGAGTTTGGTGTCGGGGGTTAAAAGTTAAAGGTCTTAGATGAGTTAGTTAAAGGTCTTCTCTTCTAAGACTCATTTGCCTCTAACGCAAAATGGGGATCAGATGACTGGTTTGTGGGAGAAGTAAAATCAGAATGAGATAACTGATGCTGAAAATATTTTGGCAGGGAAAGGCAGGTCAGTAAACACGATAGCTCTGACCACTGGCCAGGCTTTGCTCCAAGTGCTTCACACACACCTGAGCTCAACTTAATCCTCAGCAAGCCCTAATCACATTCTCACACTTTCCAGGAAAGCTAAAGCGTGCCAAGTTAAGTGCTCTGAGGCCAGAAGACCTTCCTCCCGGTTCCTCCTTCATTCTTCTTCTTTCAATCAATTTTAGAGAGAGAGGGGAAGGGATAGTAAGAGAGAGAGAGAGAGAGAAACATTGATTTGTTATTCCACTTATTTATGCTTTCTTTGGTTGATTCTCGTATGTGACCTGACTGGGGATTAGAGAGAGAGAGAGAGAGAGAGCACTAGAAAGCTTCAATATCATAAAAATAACAATTCTCAAATCAACCAAAAAAATTCAAAACAGAGCCCAACAGAGTTTCTGTGGAACTTGATGAGCTGCTCCTAAAATTCATGTGGAAAAGCAAAGGGCCAAATTTAGTCAAGACAGTTTTGACAAAGCAGGGAGAACAGACTGGGCATTTGCTCACCAGCTCACAGTACGTACCATGAAGCTCTATGAGTCTGCAATATAGAGTTGGTGCTCAGATAGACTATTAGGCCAATGGAACAGAAGATGGAGCCCAGAAAGAGCCTCACCCCTGTGTGGGAAGTCAGGGTGAGACAGAGGTGGGACTGCAGATAGAACAGACTGATCAGGCTTAACGAGGCAGTGGTACAGTGGATAGAGCATCCATCTGGGATGCAGAGGACTCTGGTTTGAAACTCCAAGTTCGCCAGCTTGAGTGTGGGCCCATTCGGTTTGAGCGCAGGATCACCAGCTTGAGCGTGGAGTCACTAGCTTGAGTGTGGTAGACATGAACCCATGGTTGCTGGCTTGCAGCCCAAGGTCACTGGCTTGAGCAAGGGGTTACTACTGGCTTGCACCCCCGGTCAAGGCACATATGAGAAGCAATCAATGAACAACTAAAGTGCCGCAACTATGAGTTGATGCTTCTCATATCTCTCCCTTCCTGTCTCTCTAAAAAAAAGGCAAAATATATAGAAAGGGTATTGTAACAAATTAATAGACAAACCAGAGATTGGGAGAAGATATTTGCTACCTAGATAACTAACAAAGAATTGATATCTAAAATAGACAAGGGCCTGACCAGGCGGTGGCGCAGTGGATAGAGCATTGGACTGGGATGTGGAAGGACCCAGGTTCGAGACCCTGGGGTTGCCACCTTGAGCGCGGGCTCATCTGGCTTGAGCAAAAAGCTCACTAGCATGGACCCAAGGTCACTGGCTCAAGCGGGGGGTTACTCAGTCTGCTGAAGGCCCGCGGTCATGGCACATATAAGAAAGCAATCAATGAACAACTACGGTGTTGCAACAAAAAACTGATGATTGGCCTGACCAGGCGGTGGCGCAGTGGATGGAGCATTGGACTGGGATGTGGAGGACCCAGGTTCGAGACCCCAAGGTCGCCAGCTTGAGCGTGGGCTCATCTGGTTTGAGCGAGGCTCACCAGCTTGGACCCAAGGTTACTGGCTTGAGCAAGGGTTTATTCAGTCTGCTGAAGGCCCGCAGTCAAGGCACGTATGAGAAGGCAATCAATGAACAACTAAGTTGTCGCAATGAAAAACTGATGATAGATGCTTCTCATCTCTCTCCATTCCTGTCTGTCTGCCCCTGTCTATCCCTCTCTCTGACTCCCTCTCTGTCTCTGAAAAAAAAATAAAATAAAAAAATAAAAAAATAAAAAAAAAATTAAAAATTAAAAAAAACTGATGATTGATGCTTCTCATCTCTCTCCGTTCCCCGTTCCTGTCTGTCTGTCCCTATCTATCCCTCTATCTGACTCTCTCTCTGTCCCTGTAAAAAAATTTAAAAATAGCCTGACCTGTGGTGGCACAGTGGATAAAGCGTCGACCTGGAATGCTGAGGTCGCCAGTTCAAAACCCTGGGCTTGCCTGGTCAAGGCAGATATGGAAGTTGATGCTTCCTGCTCCTCCCCCTGTTCTCTATCTCTCCCTCTCTCTCTCTCTCTAATAAAAATGAATAAATAAAATCTAAAAAAGTAAATAAACAAAAAAATTTTTTAAAAACTAAGAAAAAAAATTAAAAATAAATAAAATAGACAAGGAACTCCTGCAAACACACAGGAAAAGACAACTATTTTCCAATTGTCACATCTGACTCAAATCCCTGGATGAAATGTTTCTGGGTCAGGGTCCCTGTATGTCCCCTGCATGGCACTTATAACTGTTTGGAGATAATTTTTATTTAGCAACATGCCTTAAAAGTCAATCGCCACCTCTGTCTTGTTCCATTACATCCCCAGTACTTGCCTGGCACACAAGAGACATGCAATGGACACGTGTTGACTGAATGGAGACCTCGGGCTGGGATGGACAAGGTTCCCGGAGTGTGGGGTGAGGGGGACAAGGTTCCCGGAGTGTGGGGTGAGGGGGACAAGGTTCCCGGAGTGTGGGGTGAGGGGGACAAGGTTCCCGGAGTGTGGGGTGAGGCGGACAAGGTTCCCGGAGTGTGGGGTGAGGGGGACAAGGTTCCCGGAGTGTGGGGTGAGGGGGACAAGGTTCCCGGAGTGTGGGGTGAGGGGGACAAGGTTCCCGGAGTGTGGGGTGAGGCGGACAAGGTTCCTGGAGTGTAGGGTGAGGGGGACAAGGTTCCCGGAGTGTGGGGTGAGGGGGACAAGGTTCCCGGAGTGTGGGGTGAGGGGGACAAGGTTCCCGGAGTCTGCTGAGTCCTTCCCAAGGAAACACCAAACACCACATCAGGGAAATTTGAGACCTGCCCTGGAGTTCCATGAGATGGCCCCTCAATTTATCTATGAGGAACTGAGTTTCAGATGGGGGAGTGACTTTCTGAAAATCACAAACTAGGGATTTTCTGAGCTGGGTTTCATTCATTCTCAACTTTCCCACATGCTCCTTAACTCTAGACAGGTGGGGAAACGCCCAGGTCCACAGCGCATTGTTTTGTTTTTGAGAGAGAGAAGGCCAGGGAAGAGCGGGAAGCATTAACTCATAGTAGCTGCTTCTCTCACATGCCTTGACCAGGCAAGCCTGAGGTTTCAAACCAGTGACTTCGGCAATTTTTTTTTTTTTTTTTTTTTACAGAGGCAGAGATAGACAGGGACAGACAGACAGGAACGGAGAGAGATGAGAAGCATCAATCATCAGTTTCTTGTTGCGACTTCTTAGTTGTTCATTGATTGCTTTCTCACATGTGCCTTGACCGCAGGCCTTCAGCAGACCGAGTAACCCCCTGCTGGAGCCAGCGACCTTGGGTCTAAGCTGGTGAGCTCTTTGCTCAAACCAGATGAGCCCGCGCTCAAGCTGGCGACCTCGGGGTCTCGAACCTGGGTCCTTCCGCATCCCAGTCTGACACTCTATCCACTGCGCCACCACCTTCAGTATTTCTGATCGATGCTTTATCCACTGAACCCCCAAGGTCAGGTCAAAGTGGCCAGTGTTTTATTTTTATTTACTTATTTATCAGCCCCAGGGCTTGAGGGGCTAAGCTGGAGTCAGAGCAAAGAGGCTGTGAAGGGGAAGACCAGGGATTGGCATTCTGTCCTTGCCACGGAGGGGTCCTCCAGAGGATCCCGGGTGGGGGTAGCACAATGGAGGTCATGTTGAAGGGATTCTCCCCTCCCCCGCCCGCCCCACTATCACAGTCACCACTGAAACATGAAGTCTGTGGCTGAAAAGGATTTCTAAGGAATATACCCTCACAGGGTGACCTGATCATAAATTCCAAAGGTCATGGTGAGTAGTCACACCCCAGGCCATATCACTTATTTAGTAAAAGATTGATATTTGCCTGAATGAACAATGATATTTGCCTTATTTTCTCTCAGCTTCATGTAATCTTCCTTAGTTCCCTTCCTTAATTTCAAATGTATAAAAGAAACCGCAAATTGTCATTCTCCAGAGCATTTGAGACCTTGCTTTCTGGCGGTTTGGCTCAAATAAAATCTTACAAAAATTCTTTATGAGTTTGGACATTCTTATGTCTACAAGTCAAAGGGATCGAAATAAAGTAGGGAGGGGAGGAAGAAGAGAGTGAGAGACAGAAGGAAGGGAAGGAGGGAGGGAGGGACGGAGGGAGGGAGGGAGGGGAGGGGAGGGGAGGGGAGGGGAGGGGAGGGGAGGGAGGGAGGGAGGGAGGGGAGGGGAGGGAGGGAGAGGGGAGGGGAGGGGAGGGAGAGGGGAGGGGAGGGGAGGGGAGGGAGGGGAGGGGAGGGGAGGGGAGGGAGGGAGGGAGGGAGGGAGGGAGGGGAGGGGAGGGAGGGAGAGGGGAGGGGAGGGGAGGGGAGGGGAGGGGAGGGGAGGGAGGAGGGAAGGCATTCTGACTTGGAACTGACATCAGAGAATTGCTTTCTGTCCAGCGGCCCCATAAATAAGACGGGAGGGATTGACAACCCCAGGGGAAAGGAAGCTGACTTGGCTCTTCAGAGGCCCATCGACTTCTCTGTCCTTTATTGAACCGGGGAATGCTGTTAAAATTATTTCCAGGGAAGAAAATATCTTATCTTTTGACTTGATTTTGCACTTGGAAGTCATTTGTTTTCTAATGACATTAAATTCTACCTCTGTCATTTACATATATCTAGTTTGAAAAAGCAGAATGGTGTGTTAAGTTTATTATTTTTAAAAATCTGTCAGGTCCTCCCAGAGCATAAGAATTTGACCAGCTGAAATAAAATTCTACCTACCCAACCAAACTTACATTCCAACAGTTTTTTTTAAAGTATTCTTCTCTCAAACTTTAAAAAAGTTCATAGAGCCAATCCACTTGAGTGGAGGAGGAGTGGGAGGGGTGCCTTCACTGTGATGTTTTTTTAGTTTTGGATTCTTGATCCATGAGAATGAGTTATCTGTTTTTCAAATTAACTACGAGAAAAAAGGAGAGATGAGAGAGGAAAGGAGAAAGGAGGGGAGAAGAAAGGAGGGAAGGAGAGAGGAGAGGAGGAGAGGAGAGGGGAAGAGGGGGGGGAGGAAAGGAGAGGGGGAGGGGAGAAGAGAGGAGGGGGAGGAGAGGGGAGAGGAAGGGGAGAAAGGATGAGGAAGGGGCTGCAAGAAGAGGCCACCAAGATAAGACTATCTAGAAACATGTTTGCTTATTGAGAAATCAAACTGTGTGATCAGTTATATCTCAATAAAGCTGAAGAAAAACCCCAAAGCTAGATGTATGCGAGGAGGGCAGTTTGTATGTATTTGTTGTCTACCTGTGTGTGTGTGTGTGCACGCACGCACGCACTTATCTATGTGTCTGTCTTTGTGACTGTGGGTATGCTTGAGTATGCGCCTATATGTGTGTGGATATGTTTGAATATGTGTCTGTGCATCTGTATCTAGACAGTCCCTGGCATATATTAGGTGCTCAATCAATATGTATGTGCATATGCTTTTGTGAATCTGTATAATTGTGCACGTGTGTGGCTGAGTGTGCATTCTTGTATGTTGACTGTGCCTGTTTGTGCCTGTGGAAGGGTGAAGCATAGATGTGTATTGGTGTCTGGGTGTGTGTTGTAAGCATGTGTCTTCACACATAGGTGTGAGGGTACATTTGAAGTGTGAGTGCATGGTTCAGTGTGAGGCTGCATGGCTGAGCTTGAGGGAGAGGGTGCATGTGCACATTTGTGAGCTTGTCTCAAGGGCGGTACATGAACACACCGTGATGTGTGCTTGAGGGTGCATGTGCACATGTGTATGTGTGTGCTATGAGGATGTGTGTGCATGTGTGTGCTATGAGGGTATGCATGCATGTGTGCATGCATGTGCTGTGAGAGTATGTGTGCATGTGTGTGTTTGAGGGTGTGTGCATGTATACACACAGTGTGCATGTGTGTGTTGTGAGGGTGTGTGCTGTGAAGGGTGCATGCATGTGTTCATGCGTATGTGCTATGAAGGTGTGCATGCTGTGTGTGCTATGAAGGTGTGCATGCTGTGTGTGCTGTGAGGGTGTGTGTGCATACATGTGTGTGTGCTGTGAGGGTATGCGTGCATGTATGTGTGCTGTGAGGGTGTGTGTGCATACATGTGTGTATGCTGTGAAGGAGTGCGTGCATGTGTGTGTGCTGTGAGGGTGTGCGTGCATGTGTGTGCTGTGAGGGTGTGTATGCATGAGTGTGTGTGTGTGCTGTGAAAGTGTGTGTGCATGTGTGTGTGCTGTGAGGGTGTGCATGCATGTGTGCATGTGTGTGTGCTGTGAGGGTGGGTGTGCACACATGTATGTGCTGTGAGGGTGTGTGTTTCTGGGCACCTGAATGTGTGGGGACTCTGGTAGCCCAGAGTTTATTTTCTCTTCCTCAAGTCAGGAAATGCCTGTGGGTTTGTATGATTGGCCAGTTCCTCTTTCACTTTAATGGGGGCCATTTGGGCCCCTGGCAGCCTCTTAGCAGTTCCCACCCACCCAGTTAATTCTGCTTCCTTTGTGGAAACCAGAAGGGTGAGTTTGCAAGAGCTCAATTAAAACTAGTCACATGCCCTGATTCTGAGGAAGGGAAGAAACACTGAAGCTCTGGCCCCACAGCGGGAGAACTCATTTTTCCTCCCTCCTGTCTTATTCCCAGTTCTCTGCTGGGCAGGGGTGAGACCCCTTCCTGGCTAGGTACGCCTCAGCGCGTGCGCAGCAGTGAGCAAGGCACGAGGACTGGAGGCAGAAAACGTGGGCTCAAATGCTGCTCCCACCCTTGCTGAACTAGGAACCTTGGGACAGGTGCCGAAACTCTCAGGGCCTCCACCTCCTCACTGGCAAAATGGGCTGCCTGACATGGAGGTTGACTCTCTTGGCGATGCCGGTAAAGCCTGAGCTGAGACCATGAGCACGTGCACTTACCCTGCGAGCAGTAGGGGCCTGAGGGTTTTAAACAGGGCCCTCCTCATTCCAGATCATCAGAGTCACCTTCCAGTTCTTATCATGACAATTCACTCCTCTCGGCCTGTTGAGACATCCCCTCTCCACCTGGGCGGCCTCTGCATGCTGCAGCAGGCCCCCTGCACCTCTCCTCACCACCCCGAAGTGACTCAGAGTGCAGGTATTTTAGGATCTCAGAGAGACACACCTAGAAACAAATGTTGCCACCATGCGCTGCACCAAGACCCACAGGGGTCTTATCAACAGCACAAAGCTGAGCAGGGGGCACAGGGTCCTCAGAACAGAAAGGAAAGTCTCTGGGAGTCTAGAGAACCCACCGGGAAGCTGGGTTCTCCTCTTGGACACCCTGCTTGCCTCCCCACTTCTCACCTCCCACATACAAACACACACACCCATCCGACGGGGTTTAATCCACCCACCTACGGCCTGCCCAGCCCTGCTCCAGGCCTGCTCCAGGCCTTCTTCCTCTGCACGGGAGGAGGAGGGCGCCGCTGTGGAGGATGTCAGGGCAGAAGCCCCTTTGGAAGCCAATGGGTTTGTGGAGCCCTTTGCCTTCCCAATGCCCAGGTGTCGAGTGCAGACTCCTGAACCACACACAGTGACTGCACCCCTGTCTGCGGGGGTCCCAGGAACCTGCATGGCACTAAGGTGGGGAAACGGAATACTGCTCCCCCAACAATATCCACATCCTGATCCCGAAACCTGTGAGTGTGTTATGTCATCTGGCAAACAGAATATTGAGGGAGTGCAGTGATTTTCCACCGGTGTGCTGCAAGAATTTTTAAAACATGCAGTGCCTGACTATTTAGGGAAGGGCACTGACCTCTTTTCCCTTAGATTGTCAAATAAAAAAAGGGACAACAACCAACACAGTAATAGCTATCCAGTGTGACTGCCGTGTCTTGAATCATAAACATATAGGTCATAAAATAGAATTGCATCTTATTGGTTGTGTCACATAATAAGGTTGCATCTGATTGGTTAATTCTTGGTACCAAAAATAAATGTTGCATCAAGACCCACAGGGGTCTAGCCTGAGCAGGCAGTGGCGCAGTGGATAGAGCGTCGGACTGGGATGAGGAAGACCCAGGTTCGAGACCCCGAAGTCGCCAGCTTGAGCGCGGGCTCATCTGATTTGAGCAAGGCTCGCCAGCTTGGACCCAAGGTCGCTGGCTCGAGCAAGGGGTTACTTGGTTTGCTGTAGCCCTATGGTCAAGGCACATATGAGAAAGCAATCAATGAACAACTAAGGTGTTGCAACGAAAAACTGATGATTGATGCTTCTCATCTCTCTCCATTCCTGTCTGTCTGTCCCTATCTATCCCTCTCTCTGACTCTCTCTCTGTCCCTGTAAAAAAACAATGTAACTTTGGAGCAAAAAAGGTAGGTAATTACTATTTTTTTTGTAAATTAATCAAAATTATCCTTTTTGTTGTTAGATTGGCAAAAAGTGTGTGTGCGTGTGTGTGTGTGTGTGTGTGTGTGTATATATATATATATATATATATATATATATATGTATATATATATATTGTGTGTGTGGGTGCCACAGCAGTTTAGTAATTAGTTTAGGTGTGCCATGAGATAGAAAAGGTTGGAAATTGCAAGGGTAGTGGATAGGGAATTAAAGTTGCTAACGAACAGGCCTAAAAAGTAAAACGTAGAAATTCTGGTATCTGAGTGAGTCCAAGACAAGTGCCTTTAAAACTGGAAGACAGAAGCAGAGGAAGATTCCGAGAAGGAAACAGAAGTTGGGGTGATACAATGTAAGGACTCAGCTCCTTGCTGCCAGCTTTGGGGGTGGGAAGGGACCACAGGTCAAGGGGTGCTGGCCAGCCTCTGGAATAAGAAAAGGTGAGAAGACAGGTTGCCCCCTAGAGTCTCCAGAAAGCGACGCAGTCCTGCCGACACCTTGATTTTCGCCCAGGGAGACCTATGTCAGGCTTCAGACCTCACAAATAGAAGATGATAAATGTGTGAGTGTGTTTTAAGCCACTAAGTGTTTGGTGACTGCTTCAGCGGCGGTAGGAATCTGACACACAAAGGCTCGGTGACTCTGGTGCAGTGTTCAGGGAAGCCCTAGGCTCCCCTGGCTGGCCTCTCTGGCCCAGGCAGAGGCAGGATTGGGGAAAGAGGCCTCTGGTTTGAAGAGACACGGTGTCAGGGGTCCGAATGAACATAGACATGTCCCAGGAGTACTTGCACTGTAGTAGAGCGCTGCCCACAACAGTTAATGCCACTACGTGTTGATCACAGCATTACCCTCAAGATTTAAGGGGTACAGTGATGTATAAGCAAGGGCCCCAGCTTCTGAAGGTCTTATACACAGGAGGAGAGATAGATGTGTACGAGTTGGGAAACAAAACCATTCATAACCAGAGGAATGAAGTCCCAACGGCGGAATGTCAGGCAGTGGCACTGAAGGCACAAGAGACCTCCCTGGTTTTCTCATCAATCCCAAGGCCTGCCTTAGGGCAGACTGACTTGGAGTCCCGCCCTTATCACTGGACGGCTATGTGACCTGGGAAAAGGTAACACAGGAGGTCCACATCCGGAAAAATTGATCTGATGTTGTTTTGAGATCCCAAAGACACCACAAGGATAGCCAGATGGAGCGGACGACGCCTTTTCTACTTGCATACAGAGGCAACACCCTGATGGCAGCCGGCAGGGGAAGGGGAAGGCCCCACAGCCCTCAGAGAAGGGTTCAGGTTTTTTTTGGGTTTTTTTTTTTTTGTATATTTCTGAAGCTAGAGACGGGGAGAGACAGTCAGACAGACTCTCGCATGTGCCCGACCGGGATCCACCCCGCACGCCCACCATGGGGCCACGCTCTGCCCACCAGGGGGCGATGCTCTGCCCCTCTGGGGCATCGCTCTGTTGCCACCAGAGCCACTCTAGCGCCTGGGGCAGAGGCCAAGGTGCCATCCCCAGCGCCCGGGCCATCTTTGCTCCAATGGAGCCTTGGCTGCGGGAGGGGAAGAGAGAGACAGAGAGGGGGAGGGGTGGAGAAGCAGATGGGCGCTTCTCCTGTGTGCCCTGGCCGGGAATCGAACCCAGGACTTCTGCACGCCAGGCCAACGCTCTACCACTGAGCCAACCGGCCAGGGCCGGGTTCAGGTTTTTATAGCTAAGCCCTGGGCAACTGCTCAAGCGAAACTCTGTCAAGGAGCAATCAAGCAGGTGAGCAGGGTGTAAGGAGAAGGGGTTTGCGCCTTTCTGTGTTGTCCCGCCTTGATACGTATCCGGTGACTCAGTCCCATTGTTCTTAGTGAAACCTTAGTGACAGTACAGTCTTACTAGCTTCTATTTCACGGCCCGTGATCAGGATCCATGACCACAGCACCACGCAGCTGGGGTGGGGGGGGGGGGGGAGGAAGGGCCATTTTCAGCATCGACCCTCCAGCAAGCTGTTTCCCTGCCCTGGCTTGGATTCTGCACTTATTTAGTGAGGCCCCTCCTTCTTTCCGTCATCTTCCTTCTGGCTGAAGACCTCAGGGACAGATGGGGCTGTCCTGATGGTCATCATCCACAATCATCTCTACGCACCTGCAACATGCTGACCTGAAGTTGGAGTTGTCACGGGCACGTTTTCAATTATTCCGCAAACTACCCTAAAGCAGTTAAGTGAAACAAGCTAGACACAGAAGACAAATATTGCGTGGTTGCACGTATATGGGGCACCTAGAGGAGTCGCGTTCAAAGAGAGAAAGTAGAATGGTGGTTGCCGAGGGTGAAGTGATAAGGGAACTCAAGAGTTTAAATTTTGGCCTGAGTAATGGTGGCTTTGCTTATGGTCAGTGAGCATAATGGTTAACGCAAGCAAAAGCTTTATTCCAGGATCTGGGATTCCTGAACCAGCCAACGTGACCTAATGAGATCTGAGAGTGACCCACCTTTGTGCCCCAGGGGTCTGCAAACAAAGCCTTTGTGCTCCAAGGACAGGAAGTCCCTTGACTATGACCTGAGTAACTCTCCTTTGAAATCCTGAAACCCTTACCTACCCTTTCCTTCCCCTTATAAAAAGGTTGGCTGGGAAAAGAGTGTTAAGATGATTTGGGATGTAACCCAGTTGGGCAGATAAAATATATTATGCTCACTTTGTTAAAGATGGCGCTGCCCACGTGGAAGCCTGTCTCCCAGGTGATTGCTTGGGATGGGCGTGATTGTATTAATGTGTGTTGGGGCCGACTGTGGGCAAGCAGGATCCTTGTAGCCTGGGGCTTGGTTTTAGGACTAAACCTTTCCCACCCTTTTTGATGTGGGGTGGTACAATCCCATCATGCCTCAGATAAGTGACTTTGTATTAGGGACTTCCCTATTTTGTATATTGGATTAAAGGTTTTGATGTCTGCACTATAAAGTGGGGCAGACCGGGAGTTTGTGCTCTCGGTTCCTGAGATTAGCATTAGAGGAGAGAGCAGAGAGGAGAGCAGAGAGAGGCCACTTGGAGGCCAGGAGAAGCAGCCAAGATGGCAAAGTGCTGAAAGAAAAGCCAGTTTGTGCAGAGTTTGTGCAGGGAGAAGGAAGGAGTTGGAGAACAGAGGTAAATAAGTCTGGTGAGCTAGAAACCTTTGATTCTAGGAAACTCGGATAAGTCAGTAGCTTTGTGAGCACTGAATGAGTGGGTTTTGGAGCCCAGTGTGTGTTTTTACTTGCCCGCCGGGTGCAAGCTAGGATTAAAGCTAATGGCCCACCAGTTCTTGGCTCCGTTGTTTTATTACCATCTGTCCAAATCTAATGCGAATCTGCATGGGCCAGGTGGTTATGATGGTGGCCGTGGATACTGGCCATACAAACCCCATCTCCCCAGATTGCCGGTCATCGAAATAAAGTGCCCAGAATGATTCAATCCTGTCTATTTTTTGGCTGAAATGGTGACAGGCATTTTTTCTGGTTTCAAAGGGAGGGGGAAATGGGAGTTATTATTTAATGGGTACCAAGTTTTAGTTTGGAATGATGAAAAGTTCTGGAGATGGAAGGTGGCGATGGTCGTACAACAATGTGAACATATTAATGTCAATAAAGTGTACACTTAAAATGGTTAAAACGGTAAATTTTGTGTAAATGTTTTACCAGAATGAAGATTTTTTTTAAATACCCGTAAAAATTGGGTGATGGGTATGCAACATTGAATGACAAGATAACCTGGAGTTGTTTTCTTTGAACATATGTACCCTGATTTATTGATGTCACCCCATTAAAATTAATAAAAATTTATTTTAAAAAATACCCATAAAAAATAACGTTAAAAAAAATGTCCAATGCTGTAGGAATTTTTATAAGTTTATTTGAACCAAATTTGACAATCACTGGGAAGCAAGATCTTAATGCACTGAGAAAATGCTCCTGAAAATGGCGTTTCACCACTTATTTTATAGGTCAGAATCCAAGGGGAAGACGTAAGGGGGCTACATGGAATCTATTGGTGACAGAGTAGGAGGCGGGAGAAGACTCTGGGATTGGATAAAAAGTAAAAGGAATAGGCAGATGTTTCTTGTACATAGGTGGAAATAGGATAGTGAACAGTTAGCAGTTAAAACGATAATAATAACAAGGAGAGGCCGGCTCTGTTTCTGGTGGTTGCGCTTTGATATTCCACAGGTATGTTATCAGGCATGTTATCTGAGATGCAAAAAAGACAACAGCGGCTCAGTTAAGGAACACTGACCTTTGTTAGGAAAAATACTACTCTAGGACATGACTGCCCACCCTAAACTGCTTTTAGAAAGTTTTCGTTTCAGACCATCCTTTGTGGTTTCTTCAGGTCTCCGAGTTCATCCGGCTGCCACGTCGGCCTCCCCTGAGCTTGTCAGGTTTCGTGTGTGGCCCTCTTTTCCTCTACACCCTAAAGCAAAGGTGACTCACCCCATTTTACAGATGAGGGAGCTAAGAGATGAAAGGATTTGCCCAACATCACGAAACCAGAGAACCGCAGAGCTGGGATCTGAACCCAAGCCTGACTCTAAACCTAGGGTCCTTTTCTTCTAATATCTTGCCTCCATTCTTTCCAAAGGCTCATTAGGAGAGCCTACTAGGGGAGCCCCTGCACTAGGCACAGTGGAGAGGAGGGGAGAGAACAAAGCAGAGGCTGTCCAAGAGAATTGAGGAACAGGCATTATCTCTGAGGTCATGTGCAGACCAAAAGGAGGAAGCTGCCTTCTGGCCACATTGATCCCACCCTATCAAGCCAGTAGCCGCAGCCACCATCACAGCCACCTGGTCCATGCAGTTCGCATTTGATTCAGACAGACGGTAATAAAACAATGGAGCCAAGAACTGGTGGGTCACCCTTTATTCTAGACTTGTATTGGCCAACTGTCGAACAGATAATATATGTTATGCTCACTTTGTTAAAGATGGTGCTGCCCACATGGAAGCCTGTCGCCCAGGTGATATTAATGTGTATTGGGGGCCTGACCTATGGTGGCGCAGTGGGTAAAAGCATTGACCTGGAACGCTGAGGTCGCCGGTTTGAAACCCCAGGCTTGCCTGGTCAAGGCACATATGGGAGTTGATGCTTCCTGCTCCTCCCTCTGTTCTTTCTATCTCTTTCCTCTCTCTGTCTCTTTCTCTCTCTGTGTCTCCTCTCTCTAAAAAAATGAATAAATAAAATGTAAAAAATAAATAATAAAAAAAAATAATAATGTGTATTGGGGGCGGGCTGTGGGCAGGCAGAGACCAGAGAGCAGAGAAAGGCCACGTGGAGGAGGCCTGGAGAAGCAGCCAAGATGGCAGAGTGCTGAAGGAAAAGCCAGTTTGTGCAGTTTGTGCAGGGAGAAGGAAGGAGATGGGGAACAGAGGTGAATAAGTCTGGTGAGCTAGAAACTTTTGATTCTAGGAAACTCGGATAAGTCAGTAGCTTTGTGAGCACTGAATGAGTGGGTTTTGGAGCCCAGTGTGTGTTGTACTTGCCCGCCAGGTGCAAGCTAGGATTAAAGATGATGGTTCACCAGTTTTTGGCTCTGTTTTTTCTTTACCGACTGTCCGAATCCAATGGGAACCTGCATGGGCCAGGTGGCGGTAGTGGTGGCCGTGTATAATGGCTTCACACCAACACATAAAAAACAAACACATGGGCACCAAAACCCACTCACATGTTCTCCTGTTCCACAACTGGGAGGATCTTTCCGGTTTTCCCTAGAATCAAAGGCTCCCACCTCACCAGTTCAGCAGAGCTTACAAAGCCCCTGACCTCTGTTCCCTGCAGCTCCCTGCCATCTTGCTTGCTTCCTCTCTGCCACCATGTGGCCTCTCTCCCTGCAACAATGTGGTCTCCTCTCTGCCAAAATGGCCTCCTAGCTCCTCCTATTAAAACTTTTCAGCGCCAAAGCCCTCCTCCAGCACACATTAGCATAACTAAGCCCCTTCCCAAGCAGGAAGGTAATCAGCCACCTCACGTGGGCAGTGCCATTTTTTTTTAAATTTTATTTATTTATTTATTTGCTACAGAGACAGTGAGTCAGAGAGAGGGATAGACAGGGACAGACAGACAGGAACGGAGAGAGATGAGAATCATCAATCATTAGTTTTTTGTTGGGCGTTGCAACACCTTAGTTGTTCATTGATTACTTTCTCATATGTGCCTTGACTGTGGGCCTTCAGCAGACTGAGTAACCCCTTGCTAGAGCCAGTGACCTTGGGTTCAAGTTGGTGAGCTTTTGCTCAAACCAGATGAGCCCGCGCTCAAGCTGGCAACCTCGGGGTCTCGAACTTGGGTCCTCTGCATCCCAGTCCGACGCTCTATCCATTGCCCCACCACCTGGTCAGGCAGCAGCACCATTTTTAATAATAAAAGTGAGCAAACCAAATAACACAAATTTTACAAACTTATTTGCCCAACACACCCCCATAATTTGGCTGCTTCTCTGAGCTTCCTCTGACAATCCTTATTTTCCATGACAAGAGTGGAAAGTGACAGGAGACCTGTGAAACAGAAGCCCTTTCCAGGGAGATGTAAACACTTCTTTGCTTTCTGTAACAACAGTCACTGGAGAGCTGACAGCATGTTGAGCAGATAAAATATATTACATTCACTTTGTTAAAGATGGCACTGCCCACGTGGAAGCCCGTCGCCCAGGTGATGGTATTGGTTGCCCTTCTTGCTTGGGATGGGTGTGATTATATTGTGTGTTGGGGGTGGGCTGTGGGCAGGCAGGATCCTTGTAGCCTGGGACTTGGTTTTGGGACTAAGCCTTTCCCACCCTTTTTGATGTGGGGTGGTGCACTCTCATGAAGAATTTCATTGTGCCTCAGATAAGTGACTTTGTATCAGAGACTTCCTTGTTTGTATATTGGATTAAAGGTTTTGGTTTCTACACCATAAAGTGGGGTAGAGAGGAGAGCAGAGAAAGGCCACGTGGAGGAGAGGAGAGGCAGCCAAGATGGAGGAATGCTGAAGGAGAAGCCAGTTTGTGCAGAGTTTGTGCAGAGAGAAGGAGATAGGGAACAACGGTGAATAAGGTTGGTGAGGTAGAAACCCTTCATTCTAGGAAACTTGGATAAGTCAGTAGCTTTGTGAGCACTGAATGAGTGGGTTTAGAGCCCAGTGTGTGTTTTTACTTGCCCACTGGGTGCAAGCTAAGATTAAAGCTAATGGCCCACCAGTTCTTGGCTCCGTTGTTTCATTACCGTCTGTACGAATCCAATGAGAACCTGCATGGGCCAGGCGGCTGTGATGGTGGCCGTGGCTACTGGCTTTACACAGCATCCCGGGTCAACCTGCCACCCAAGGAAGGGGGCAAGAAGGAGGTCAATAGCCACCCAGAGTTACATAGCAAACCTGCAGAGGTTTTCAGAATTAGTACTCTTCACAACCAATTCTGGTCTGGGCTATCACCCCCATCGAAGGGGGACACCTCAGAGTCAAAAGATGGCACAGAGAGAAGTTCTGAAAGACCCGGTGGACTAAACAGATTCTTCTACTGGCCCAGAAGAGCCCAGAAAACAGAGGAGCCAATGGCTGCAAGCAAAACAGAACCAGAAGAGCCCAGGGGACAGCGGGGTTGGAGAGGGAAGGAGAAAAGCCTTTGGTTAGATGTCCATTGTTGCTTAGCAAATTATAACCAAATTTAATGGCTTAAAACAACCAACATTAATAATCTCGCAGTTCCTGGGGTCAGAAAGCTGGGTGTCTCTGGCTCAGATCTCTCCTGAGGCTGGAAGGAAGGTGATGGCTGGGGCTGTGATCTCAACAGAAGGCTCAGCTGGGGGAGGGCCCATTTCTAAGCTCACTCAAGTGGTTGTTGGCAGGATTCAGCTTCTCGTGAGCTGTTGGACTGAGGGTCTTAGTTCCACTTCCCTGCATGTTGACTGGAGGCCTCTCTCAGTTTTCTTTTTGCCTCACTGGGCCTGTCTACAAACTGCTCACAACAAAGCAGCTGGTTGTACTGTAATACTGACTTTTTTTTTTTTTTGTAATGCAAGTGCCTGACAAAAGCTTTGATTGCATCCCTTTCAAAGACAGCTATATCAAATAAGCATATGGCCAGCCACAGGACTAGAGGAAGAGCCAGGCTTCTTTGTTTTAGAGATCGTGGGTGATTTCAGTAACTGACCATCTGGGCGACTTGTTTGTTTTCTCTTCCCTGCACATTAAATTCCTGCTCTCCTGTTTTCAGTTCACCAATACAGTGAGCCCACCAACATCCTAGGCCCCCACCTTAGACCCCAACGAAAGCAGAACCCTAGGCCCTCTCTCTCTCTCTCTCTCTCTCTCTCTCTCTCTCTCTTTACCTGCCACTTCCTGCATGGCCCCAGATGTGCTGTGCGATTTCTAGGTCCTGTAAGTAAGGAACATTTTCTTTCAAAGCTTCCCAGATGGTTGTTGCCAAAGGGCATCTTGCAATCGTAGTAAGAACCACTAGGGTGGGTCCAGACACAAGGCTGGTTATTAACAGATGAGAGCAGCCGAAAGCACTGGCTTCCCTCAGAGTACACAGTGAGGCAGCGAGCGATAATGCCTGACATGGAAGCTGCTGTTTCTGCAACCTCATCTTGGAAGTGATGTTCCTGGCTCTCCCCGCATTCTACTAATTAGAGGTCCAGCTCACAACAGAAGGAGGTGCTGGCATGAGGGCCTGGATGCTAGAGGCGGGGATCATTGGGTTGTATTAGAGAGGTTTTTTTTTTAAATTTATTTATTATTTATTCATTTTAGAGAGAAGAGAGAGAGAAAGGGGGGAGGAGCAGGAAGCATCAACTCCCATATGTGCCTTGACCAGGCAAGCCCAGGGTTTTGAACCAGCGACTTCAGTGTTCCCAGGTCGATGCTTTATCCACTGCGCCACCACAGGTCAGGCCAGGTTGTATTAGAGTTTGCCCACCAGGCACCAGTTGCTGCTGCTGCAACACTCCTTTGGGATGGAGCCGAGGTGGGTGTAACGAGGGCAGGGCGCTCACTGGGGGTAGCCACCTTGGAAGAGAACAGGGCAGACCCAGAGCTCAGGGCTTGTGGCTCAGGGCTCTTTGCCTGTGTCTGATTGGGCCTTACAAGAAGCTCATGCCCAAGTTGTTCTATTCTGTGGCCAGCAGGTAACACAGGCAGGTAAGAACACCCCATGCCCCCTCCTGAGGCGTCTGACACAGCTATCTAGGCCTGAGCGGTCCCTTGATCCAACCCCTGCGTTGGCATTATTGGACCCACAGACATGGGGACAATGTTAGACATTAAGATCATCTCAGGCAGGACCACAGGTTTGTGGAGCTGGAAAAAGAGTACCAGTGAAGGTCTCCAGGCCTAACCCCATCCATGGCTCCATCCACAACACAACAGGGACCTTGCACACCTGCATGTGGGTCCTGTTTGTAGTCCACCCGCAGGAGGCAAGCCCGGCACCACTGAACAGAGAATTGCAGGGTGCCAGCTGCCTAAAGCTCCCAGTTCTAAGAAGAGGACAGTGCAAGCTCTGAGAGGGGATGTCCCCTTAGCTCCAGGAACTCCTCACCCCACAGAGAGGGCACAGCCAGAGGAGGACCAAAGCATGATGGGAAATCTGCCCTGGAGTCCAAGAGCAGAACTGATGGGGACTCTCCTCCTCGAAGGTCATTCAGAGCGATCCCTCCCCTACAAGCCCCAGTCACTATTCCTCAACTTCTTGAGTTTGCATGAGTAAGCATCAAGCACTAGCATCCTCATGTGACAAGGAGTGACGAGAAGGACAGACCAAAGGGGAAGTTCTGGAACCAGCTGAACATCCAAGCTTCAGTTCTGTGTCACTGTTGAAGTAGACATACAAAAGGACAGAGTTCTGTTATCAAACAATTCTATAACCATGAGAAAACAAAAATAAAAATAGACACACATTTGTGTGTAATTCTGCATCTATTCTTTGGGTTTTTTAATTTATGTTGCATAGGTTATGCAGACAAAAACATCATGTCACGCTATGAAGTCATGAAGCGTTATAATGAAACAAGCGCCTGCTCTTCAACCATGTCTATGCTTAGACCTTTGAAGTCACCAGGCAGCTCGCTGTAACCACTAACTACAGTTGTGTTTCTGAGTCCTGTTGCTTTTCAAAACTGGTTGACCATGGAAATATTTGCCTCTTAAACAATGTATGCTTTGGGCCCTGGCTGATTGGCTCAGTGGTAGAGTGTTGGCCTGAAGTGTGGAAGTCTCAGGTTTGATTCCCAGTCAGGGCACACAGGAGAAGCACCCATCTGCTTCTCCACCCTCCCCACCTCACTTCTCTTTCTTTCTCTCTCTCTCTTCCCCTCCTACAGCCATGGCTCGATTGGAGCAAGTTGGCCTCTGGCGCTGAGGATGACTCTATGGCCTCTGCTTCAGGCACTAAGAAGAGCTCTGTTGCTGAGCAATGGAGCAACGCCCCAGATAGGCAGAGCATCGCCCCCCTAGTGGGCTTGCTGGGTGGATCCTGGGTCGGGGCACATGTGGGAGTCTGTCTCTGCCTCCCCTCCTCTCACTGAATAATAATAATAAAAAAGTATGCTTTGGCCCTGGCCGGTTGGCTCAGCGGTAGAGCGTCGGCCTGGCGTGCGGGGGACCCGGGTTCGATTCCCGGCCAGGGCACATAGGAGAAGCGCCCATTTGCTTCTCCACCCCTCCCCCCTCCTCCCTCTCTGTCTCTCTCTTCCCCTCCCGCAGCCAAGGCTCCATTGGAGCAAAGATGGCCCGGGCACTGGGGATGGCTCCTTGGCCTCTGCCCCAGGCGCTAGAGTGGCTCTGGTCGTGGCAGAGTGATGCCCCGGAGGGGCAGAGCATCGTCCCCTGGTGGGCAGAGCGTCGCCCCTGGTGGGCGTGCCGGGTGGATCCCAGTCGGGCACATGCGGGAGTCTGTCTGGCTGTCTCTCCCCGTTTCCAGCTTCAGAGAAATGCAGAGAGAAAAAAAAAAAAAAAGTATGCTTTGGTCTGGGTGCTTAATTTTATTTATTTATTTATTTATTATTATTATTTTTTTTTTTTGTATTTTTCTTTAGTTGAAAACGGGAGGCAGTCAGACAGACTCCCACATGCGCCCAACTGGGATCCACCTGGCACGCCCACCAGGGGGCAATGCTCTGCCCATCTGGGGCGTTGCTCTGTTGCAACCAGAGCCATTCTAGCGCCTGAGGCAGAGGCCACGGAGCCATCCTCAGCGCCCGGGCCAACATTGCTCCAATGGAGCCTTGGCTGCGGGAGGGGAAGAGAGAGACAGAGAGGAAGGAGAGGGGGAGGGGTGGAGAAGCAAATGGACGCTTCTCCTGTGTGCCCTGGCTGGGAATCGAACCCCGAACTCCTGCACGTCAGGCCGACGCTCTACCACTGAGCCAATAGGCCAGGGCCGGGTGCTTAATTTTAAAACTTATAATATGTTGCATGCCTTCTGTGATTTGACTTGTTCCCTTGATTTTATGTTTCTGAGGTCCACTCATCATGTTGCTTCCAGTTATGATTTCTTCTTATTCACTTCTTTGTAACAGTTCACTGTGTGATCAGAAACTGGGTACACAGAGCATGACACATTCTGGGTTTTCTTTGTTAGTTTGTTTTGTAAATCCTCTCCTGGGAAGGGCTATAAGTATGTTTTTCCTCTCATGTTTGGTGTTAAACTCATGCTGATACCCAGGGTTTTTTAATTTAAATTTAATTTTACTGGTTCATGGGACCCAGAGCCTTTAGTTTGCTGGTCCTCAGCATCCCCACCATTTAGTTATCTCACCTCCACTAGCATCCTGTGGTGCCAGGTCCTCACTATTTCCTGAAGAGCTGTGGCTCTGGAAAGTTCTTCCTTGGATGGAAGGACACACTGCTTCCCTGTGGCCCACTGGACAAACCCTTGAGTGCCTTGCCAGCTGGTCCTTTCCGCCTCCTCCACCCCACTCTGCCACACATCCCCGTATGTCTGAACTGGACTGTGGACACCCTCTCCCAGGTCGTTCCTCAGCCGTGTTGTGAATCAGTGGGTACAAAGAGCATGAGGCTGGCAGAGGATTTGCCTGACTGGGCGTGCGTACAATGGTTTCCAAATCCCAACTCTGACCAGCCAGGACCCCCAGTACTTAAGGATAAAGTTTTCTTCATCCCTGCTAATAAGCTGACCCAACCACGCTGTTATGTAAACAAAGAGAAGAGAAGACGATTTTTGAAACCCCTGTTTCATAGAAGCCCCTAAGTTTTTTGTCTCCTTCTGATAAAGAAGGGTGGTTAGCATTCCAAGTCATTCCAAGAAGCAACTGCTATCTACTCAGCCCCGGCAGAAGAAGTCTAGGAGAAAAGTGGTTTAAAAGAGTCATACTGTAGCTGAGGAAATACACTGTTAGCCAGCTCTCTTCTCGTGGTTCTGACCACTCTCTGCCTTGGGGTTCCTCTTCATGTAAGAGGCTTAACTCATACAGATCTATGAGGTCCTGATGGGCAGGATCCACGTCTGACCCCTCTGTCTTTCCCAGGACCCAGCCCAGGGCTCGGCTCATACTAAACAAAGAATCAAAGAATCAAGGATGTCTGGGCTCTGATTATGTCACTTCCCTGCTCAAAAACCTTCAGTGGCCCCTTGGCCAGACATTTGTGACTTTTGGGTCCTGTGGCCACTATCCACTTCTCTTTCCTCCTTTTCCATCCCTCTGCCCCACAATCCCTGTCCTCCAGCCTCCAGCTATGCAAGACTCAGTGTTTTAGTTGGTGGCTTGTTTGGAGAAGCAGAACTGGTACCGGACAGGGGACCTGGTCCTTTGGGTCTTCTTAGGGCCAGAAATGTGTGCGTTCTTGACTTTGTGCAGGGAAACTTTCACAACATGAGTCCACGTGATCTTGAGTGTAAGTTTTATTAAAGCTGGGGACCGTGACCCTGGCCGGTTGGCTCAGAGGTAGAGCGTCGGCCTGGCGTGCAGAAGTCCCGGGTTCGATTCCCGGCCAGGGCACACAGGAGAAGCGCCCATCTGCTTCTCCACCCCTCCCCCTCTCCTTCCTCTCTGTCTCTCTCTTCCCCTCCTGCAGCCGAGGCTCCATTGGAGCAAAGATGGCCCGGGCGCTGGGGAGGGCTCCTTGGCCTCTGCCCCAGGCGCTAGAGTGGCTCTGGTCGCGGCAGAGCGACGCTCCGGAGGGGCAGAGCATCGCCCCCTGGTGGGAGTGCCGGGTGGATCCCGGTCGGGCGCATGCGGGAGTCTGTCTGACTGTCTCTCCCTGTTTCTAGCTTCAGAAAAATACAAAAAAAAAAAAAAAAAAAGCTGGGGACCGTGAAACAAGGACGGGCCTGGAATAGAAGCAGCAGCAGAAGGGAGCCTAGGCAGGGCTGCCTAGAAACCTTATGGGGAAGAAGAGAGCGGAGAAAGGGGGACCTGGGAGACAGGGTCAAGGGGTTGGCCTGGGAGGAGCCGCCGCTGCCCACTGCTCCCCTGGTAGCAAGCTGACCCTTAGAGTCTAGGAGATACATGCCTGTGGGGGAAGAAGGGAAAGGGGAAGAGAAAAGCGAAGGGCATTTAAGGACTGGGAGTATAGGGACGGATTTCAACAGAATACTTATTAGCTTTTCCAGCTGTGCCTGCCCAGGGCCTCAGTCCCCACCGATTAACCAGCCCCAAGGCAGGGGTCTATCAGCCATTGCAGCCTTCTTTGGGATTGGTGCCCATCTGGACCTGGAGCCAAAACACAACTGAGGTTTAGATGTTATCTCTAAGGAGATGACACTCTGCATCTGGCTGTTAATTGTTCGGTCAGTTTCATCAGATATTTGTTTCAGTTTCCTCATTCTACTTACCAAGTAATTTTCCTAGCTTCTTACTATGTTATCTCAGAACCACTAGGCATCATAGAGAATCAGGATATATTATTTAGGGAGCTGACTTTATGCAATTAAAGAGAATACCAGCTACATAAATGATTGGCGCACAGCTGTGGCCTCTGCGTTTAGAGCCAGGTCTGAGGCCAACAGACAGGCAATAGAGGGGAAAAAATGGTCAGGAGACAGGGAAAGCAAGGCAAGCTGGAACCCACGAGAATGAACTAGAACCCACACTGGTCTCTCATTGTATCTGTAAGGCCAGTAGCCACGGCCACCATCACAGCCGCCTGGCCAATGCAGGTTCACATTAGATTCGGACAGACGGTAAAGAAACAATGGAGCCAAGAACTGGTGGGCCATTAGCTTTAATCCTAGCTTGCACCCAGTGGGCGAGAAATACACACAGTGGGAAAACACTTCCCTTTCCATTCAGAGCTCCCAAAGCCACTGACTTATCTGAGTTTCCTAGAATCAAAGGTTTCTAACCTCACCAGCCTTATTCACCTCTGTTCCCCATCTCCTTCCCTTTGCACAAACTGCACAAACTGGCTTCTCCTTCAGCACTCCACCATCTTGGCTGACTCTCCTCTCCTCCACGTGGCCTTTTTCTGCTCTCTGCTCTCCAATGCTAATCTCAGGAACCAAGAGAGAGCAAGCTCCTGTCTGCCCCCATTTTATAGTGTAGAAATCAAAACCTTTTTAAAATTTTTTTTTAATTTTTATTTATTTTTATATTTTTTTGTATTTTTCTGAAGTTGGAAACAGAGGAGGTAGTCAGACAGACTCCCGCATGCACCTGACTGGGATCCACCCGGCACGCCCACCAGGGGGCGATGGGGCGTTGCTCTGTTGCAACCAGAGCCATTCTAGCACCTGAGGCAGAGGCTACAGAGCCATCCTCAGCACCCGGGCCAACTTTGCTCCAATGGAGCCTTGGCTGCGGGAGGGAAAGAGAGAGACAGAGAGGAAGGAGAGGGGGAGGGTTGGAGAAGCAGATGGGCGCTTCTCCTGTGTGCCCTGGCCGGGGATTGAACCGGGAACTCCCGCACGCCAGGGCTGAAATCAAAACCTTTAATCCAATATACAAACAAGGAAGTATCTGATACAAAGTCACTTTATCTGAGGCATAATGGGATTCCTCATGAGAGTGAACCACCTCACATCATGCAATCAGTCAAGGGTGTGGGGAAAAGTTTAGTCTTAAAACTAAGCTTTAGGCTATAACGATGCTGCCTGCTTACAGCCTGTCCCCCACACCCAAACTATAAGAGAGCAAACTTATATATCATATTTACTGTAAGGCCAGGAGCCGCCATCGTGGCCATTCACATGCAGGTTCCCATTGGATTCGGGCAGACGATAAAGAAATGGCGGAGTCAGAGGATGGGGGGCCATCCTATTTATTGGTGTCTCACCAAGACAGGCAAACCACAAAAGAAGACAAGGGAAAAGCAGAAAACCAGCTCTTCTCATGAAGGGCCAGGGATCAGGGAAGCCCCTGCAATTGTGATAGCAGGAACTGTGTGTCCAAGCTCCTGGTCTGTCCCACTTTATAGTGTAGAAAACCAAAATCCCTTAATCCAATATACAAACAAGGAAGTCCCCGATACAAAGCCACTTATCCAAGGCATAATTGGATTCCTTATGAGAGTGCACCACCCAGATCATACAATCAGTCAAGGGTGTGGGGAAAAGCTTAGTCCCAAAACCAAACCCCAGGCTACAACGACCTGGCCTGCTTACAGCCTGTCCCCCACACCCAATATAAGTCACAAGCGAGCAAACATATATATCATATTTACAAACTTATTTGACCAACATTTACCAACTTATTTGACCAACAGTATCCAAGCCTCTGATTTCCACCATGTGGTTGATGGGCAGGAGAAGCGGGAGACTTGAAGAAATTGACCCACAAGATGAGACGATCCCCACAGTGTTGTAAAGTGATCAGCGAGTTCTCCAAAGACACCAAGTCCAGATGAATCTTTGAAAAGTTTATTGGCTGACGACTAAAAGGGGGGGTAAGACAAACCCAAATTTTGCAGCCCCCTACAGTTGAGAGGCCTGCTTTTATAGACCAAATCATATCCCGGTTGGGGTGGGTAAGGAGGAGCTGTGATCCTTTTGTCTAGAGATATTCGTCACTCTCATGACTTTAGGGTGAGTCCAAGTATAGGAATTCTTGATTAAGGTACATAAACATTCTTTTCTTTTTTTTTTTTTTTTTTTTCCTTTTCATTTTTCTGAAGCTGGAAACAGGGAGAGACAGTCTGACAGACTCCCGCATGCGCCCGACCGGGGTCCACCCGGCACGCCCACCAGGGGCGATGCTCTGCCCACCAGGGGGCGATGCTCTGCCCATCCTGGGCATCGCCATGTTGCGACCAGAGCCACTCTAGCGCCTGAGGCAGAGGCCACAGAGCCATCCCCAGCGCCCGGGCCATTTTTGCTCCAATGGAGCCTTGGCTGCGGGAGGGGAAGAGAGAAACAGAGAGGAAAGCGCGGCGGAGGGGTGGAGAAGCAAATGGGCGCTTCTCCTGTGTGCCCTGGCCGGAATCGAACCCGGGTCCTCCGCACGCTAGGCCGACGCTCTACCGCTGAGCCAACCGGCCAGGGCCAACATTCTTTTCTAAAGGCTTTTAAGAAAAGAGAAGAGGAAGGAGTTTTCAGGTAAGTTCTTTCTTACTTGCTCTGTGTGGCAAGTGGCCCCAGGCACCCTTTCAGAGAATTATAGGAATTAGCTAAACTATGACTAGATGACCCACTTGCCCCTATAAGCTCTCCCTCCTTCATTCTTCTCTTTCCTTTCTCCACAGAAAGGAGGGGGTAGGAGGCCTGACTTTTCCTCTTTAAATGGCCTTGCTAGCCTGACCTGTGGTGGAGCAGTGGATAAAGCATTGACCTGGGAATGCTGAGGTCGCTGGTTCGAAACCCTGGGCTTGCCTGGTCAAGGCACATATAGGAGTTGATGCTTCCTGCTCCTCCCCCCCTTCTCTCTCTATCTCTCTCTCTCTCCTTTCTAAAATGAATAAATAAAATAAAATAAAATTTAAAATGGCCTTGCTAATGCTAAGTTTTACAGTTCCTTGGCACCTTCTCACAACAGGAGCTGCAGCAGGTATGGTCCTGGCTGCCACATGGCACCACCACCAACAGAAAGAGCTGTTAGATCTGTCAACACACCTGAGCTGCGGTGGCGTCTCTACTGATTGAGCATAAACAAAAGGCTGTGTTCACTTCTACGCATTCTTTTTTTTTTTTTAATTTTCATCTGTTTATTCTTTTTTTGTGACACAGAAATTTATGTTACCAAAATTAAGGTCTTTGTTATTTAGGTAAAATGGATTATTATGTTTTTAAATTTTACTTTGTATTGGTTTGGATGGGGGAACTCAAGAGTTAAAGTTTTAGCCTGAGTAATGGTGGCTTTGGTTATGGTCAGTGAGCAAAATGGTTAATGCAAGCAAAAGCCGTGTTCCAGGAACTTGGAGACCTGAACAAGCCTACAGGACTTAATGAGATCTGCAGTGATCCACAGGGGACTGCTAGCAAAGCCCTTGTGCTCCAAGGAGGGAAACCCCCTGACTCTGACCTGATTAACTCTCCCTTGAAATCCCCAAACCCGTACCTACTCTCTTCTTACCTTTATAAAAAGGTAGGCTGGGAAAGGGAGTTGAGATGATTTGGGATGTAACCCCCACCTCCCCAGATTGCCGGCCATCTGAATAAAGTGTCTGCAATGATTTGATCCTGCCTACTTCTTGGCTGAAATGGTGACAGGCAGCATGAACTCCGTTATATTTTCTGGTTTCATTTCCAGGCGTACCGCTTTGTGGTTAGACAATCACTAACCTGCACACCTGTACTTTCCCAACCTCATGCAGGTTGCTCTTAGGGCCAATTCTAACCCAGAGGAGACTCTAAGAAAGGTAGTTCAGCTCTGCTAAACTCAACCAAGCCCACACTTCTCCAGCCTGCTGCCTTCACTGACAGTGTTCTTTCCCATTCTCCTCCTGAATAACTCCAGCTCAACCAAGGCCCCACCCAAATGGTTCTTCATCCCTCAAGAGTCCCCTGTCATTCCTGGAGACTTTAATCAGCCCTGAGGATACCCGGGACTAACCTCTGCTCCAACCAAACCTCTCAAAGAGTTAACATCTATTTCCATCCTCAGTGTGAGGCCCGTTCTGTGTCATCTCAATGACCCAAGGGACTACATACCACTAAACATCTTAATCTTCATACCAACCCTTTGAAGCAAAGTATTTTTATTGTCTCATTTTACAGCAGAGGAAGCTAAGACCCAGGAAAGCAGAGTCAGGTCTTAGTCCAGCCGACTCCAGAGCCTGAATTCTTAATCACCAAGCAGATATTAAAGGAGACAATATGAAAACTACGATGAGAAGGGAAGTAGCCAAACATTCCGTTTACCAGCTCTCTGGACTGAGGGATTCTTGGAATGCTGGATTTTCAGGGGTTTTTTGTTTGTTTGTTTTGTTTTGCTTTGTTTGTTTTTTTGGTGAGAGACCGAGGCAGAGACAGACAGACAGGAAAGGAGAGAGATGAGAAGCATCAACTCGTAGTTGCGGCACTTTAGTTGTTCACTGATTGCTTCTCATATGTGCTTTGACGATGGGTGGGAGGGAGGGCTCCAGCCGAGCCAGCGACCCCTTGCTCAAGCCAGCAACCCCGCGCTCAAGCTGGTGACCTCGGGATTTCAAACCTGGATCTTCAGTGTCCCAGGTTGGTGCTCGGGCCACTGTGCCACCACCTGGTCAAGTGGGATTTTCTGTTTTAAAACTGGTATAGTCCCAGGCCAACTGGAACCATTCGGTCAGCTGAGGAGAAAGTGCTCTGGCTGCTCCAAGGCGGGAGAGGATCTGAGAGCCAGGCAGGGGCTGTCCTGAAGCACTGAGCTTGTGCCGCCCGCAAGACCAGAGCAAGAAGGGAGCAGCTTTCTAGTTTCTTCCTTCCTCAGGAGCTCCTCCTTCTTGGTTATCTGGAAAGCAATCCCAGGCCGTCGTGGTTCTACGGTTGCTGGCTGCACGTGAACTGCCAGGGAAGGACGTGCCGGGTAAGGAGTGCTGGGAAAACGTCTCTCTTCCTATTCAGTTCATCGCGGTCTGCAGTTTGGACGTCAAAACAGATTCACGGAGCCTGCAGAGGAGGGACTGGCTTCTTTGGGCCCTGCCCTGAGTGAAGAAGTGGCTAAAGAAGCATCTGCAGAATTGATGGAGGTAGGATCCCATCCTCTTAAATATCAATGTTGTGCCTTACTGGTGGTGGCCCAGTGAATAGAGCATCAACCTGAAATGCTGAGGCCCCAGGTTCAAAACCCCAAGGTCTCCAGCTTGAGCACAGGCTCTCCAGCCTGAGCGTGGGGTTCCTGGCTTGACCGTGGGATCATCAATATGATCCTATGATCGCTAGCTTGAGCCCAAGGTCGCTGGCTTGAGCAAGGGGTCACTGGCTTGGCTGGATCCCCCTGGTCAAGGCACATATGAGAAAACAGTCAAAGAACAACTAAAGTGCCACAACAATTAGTTGATGCTTCTCATCTCTCTTCTTTCCTGTCTCTCTCTCTTAAAACAAACAAACAGCATCGGGTTTTGAGGAACTGCTCAATCCATCCTTGTGTCAGCTCAGCTGCGGGACGGGATTTATCCAAGGTCACAGAGCGATCAGGAGCCGAGCTGGAGCTAGACCCTGGTTTCCAGGCTTCTGCCTTCAAGTGGAGAGACTACCTGGGCAGCAAAAGAGGCCTCGCTCAGAGCTAAGTGCAGGCAAGCTGCTTCTCTGTCTCTGATGCCAAGACTCTTACATAACAGCTGTTATATTAAGCAAGCTCTTGCTTTCTCTCGGTGTCAGTTTTCTCCTAGGTAAAGTGAGGTAACAGTGCCTATCTCTGGGACTCCTGAGAACATGAACAAGGAAAGTTGTCTTAACAGCTGGGAACTATCTTTGTTTGGGAAAAACACTTTGATAAGCTCCTTGGAGAGACTCACCAGGCTGGATGCGATAAGCTGAATACCTCTTCAGCGCACCACATGGACGGCTCTGTTTAGGGTTGGGAGAGTAAGAGATGGGGAGGGCGAGGAGCAGACAGAAGAGCCAGCAGGATGGAGACAGCCAGCGCCAGGGAGGGGGGACCAGCCAAACTTGCAGGCAGGCCGTGGGGTGAGCAAAGGAGAGTTTTAGAGAGATGCATTGCCACTTCGTGTTCCCCAGGTGTTGTTGGCAACACTACCTGTCCCCTCTCCACCTCCAAATCATCAGTAACATCTGCCAGTTCCACAGCGTTTGATACAACTTTGTGTGTGTGCGTGTGTGCGCGTGCACAGGTACAACGTAAAGAGAGCCAAGGGTTTCCTGTTTGAGTCGAGGCAATACAAAGCAGAGACCACACATAAAGGAGAAGAAGCGAAGGGTTTGAGAAAGTTTGGTTTGGCAGAGACCACCGGCTCTATGTGGAGATCCATCCTCCCCCTCCCCCACTCCTGGGCGCACAGCTACGTCCCCCAGCCTCCCTTGCAATTAGGTGTGGCCAGCTGAGGGAGCGGGAGCCAGCGGAATGTGCATGGAAGCGATGAGTGCCGTTTCCAGGACTGGCCCAGGCCACCTCCCACTCCAGCCCCGCCCTGCTCGTGGGACGGCCCTGGGAGCCACGTGTGGACAATAGCAGATCCCACATCAGTCGGCCACAGCCTGCCACTCGAACCTCAGCCGGGGCCTGCCACCACCCCTGCACACCTGGAACCTCCTAGGTCTTATCGTGAGGGCAAGACACACTTCTTTTGTGTTGGGTCACTATATTATGGGTCTCATTGTTAAAGAAGTTTAGCCTCCACAGAACAATGAACTACCAAAGGCCTTAGACTTCTAGAAACTCTGAAATCCAGATGGAGAGCTGGGGGGTGGGGGTGGAGGATGTTGGCACGTTTTAGCAGATCTCCGGGATGGGCAGTGCCATCTGACATGTGGATGACACATGTGAAGTGTTTCGAATGTACTCAGCAAGTGACAGCCGTTCTGGTTAGGATGGTGTTTATGAGGGAAGAGCTTGGCTGTCTCTCAGATGGATTCGGGAACCCCACCTCTCGAGGGGGCTGTGGATGCTGTCAGTAGGATGAAGCCTAACGGGGGTTTTGTTTTCTCGATGCTGGGGAAAGACGTCCCCTGCATTCACCTGGTACAAACAAACGTTTGCTGCAGGGAGGAGAGTGTCGTAGGCTCAGGAAGGAATGAAAGCTGTTGTTACTCTCGGGGAGGTCTGAGAGAACCCTCCCTGCCAGGGAAGGCATCCTGGTGCCTTTCCAAGTCCCTGCCCTCCTCAGTCCCGGGGCCACAGGACAGAGGGAGGGGCAGGAAGCGCCTGAGTGATTCTAGAGGGTGAAAAGGAGAACACCAGCCGCCGGGTGGGCTCCCGGGCCCGGGGAGGCAGCCGCAGGGGTGGGGGTGGGTGGGCAGGGCGCCAAGAGGTGCAGAGACCTGGCCCCCCTCCCGCTGCCCTGAGGCCTGTGGGCACTGAGGCACTGAGAACACACCCCAGGGGCTGAGCCTAGCATCAGAGGGATGAAGTGGACAGCTGAGCACCCCCTCTTTGGAAGGGTGCTGGTGGCCTGAACCGGAAACTGGGCAACGTAGGGCAGCGGCCATGGACAGACGTCAAGGTCCAGCGCCCATGTCCGCAGCGGCGAGCCTCACAGCACCGGCGGCAGTGACAGGACACCTGGCAGCATCCCCGGAGTCCCCTGACAGTCTGAGAGTGTGACACAGAAGTATCTGTCAATGGGGTGGAGAGGGGATACAGCTGGTTCGAACTGAACTTGAAGAACAAAGATGGAATATGAGTTCCTGCCCAAGGTGAAAGAGTCCATATACTTTTTAAAAAAATTTTATTTATTTATTTATTCATTTTAGAGAGGAGAGGGAGAGAGAGAGAGAGGAGAGATAGAGAGAGAGAAGGGGGGAGGAGCTGGAAGCATCAACTCCCATATGTGCCTTGACCAGGCAAGCCCAGGGTTTCGAACCAGTGGCCTCAACATTTCCAGGTCGACACTTTACCCACTGCGCCACCACAGGTCAGGCAAGTCTATATACTTTTTAATTTTTTTTTTTTTTTTTGTATTTTTCTGAAGAGAGAAGTGGGGAGGCAGTCAGACAGACTCCCGCAAGCGCCCGACTGGGATCCACCCGGCATGCCCACCAGGGGGCGATGCTCTGCCCATCTGGGGCGTTGCTCTGTTACAACCAGAGCCATTCTAACACCTGAGGCAGACGCCATGGAACCATCCTCAGCGCCCAGGCCCAGTTTGCTGCAATGGAGCCTCGGCTGTGGGAGGGGAAGACAGAGAGAGAGAGAGAGAAAGAGAGATAAGGGAGAGGGGGAAGGGTGGAGAAGCAGATGGCGTTTTTCCTGTGTACCCTGACTAGGAATCGAACCTGGGACTTCCACATGCCGGGCTGATACTCTATTGCTGAACGAACTGGCCAGGGCCTATTTTTTTAATTTAAAAAAATTTTTGTTTATTGATTTCAGCGAGAGGGGGAGGGAGAGAGAGACAGACAGGAACAGCCAGCTGCTCCTATATGTCCCCTGACCTGGGATCGAACCAACAACCTTTGTGCTTCAGGGCGATGCTCTAACCAACCGAGCTATCTGGCCAGGGCAAAAGAGTCCATAGTTGTCACCAGAACTTAGAAGAAGAGAGAGCTGCTGGTATTTGGTGTCCCCTGGATCCGGAGCAGGTTGTGCCCACTGACCCAAGCCAGACACCCTCTGCTTTGTCCACTTCAACAAGCTGTGGCTCGCAGCATCCCTTGGCCTCTCAGGAAGGACACCCGACTTCCTGAGCAAACCGGCCCCAGGCCCGCAGGAGGCTCAGCGCTCAGCCCTGGGGGTGCTGGAGAGGCGACCGAGCGGGTAGGGAGGAGAGTCAGAGCCTGACGGAAGGACATGAGTTGCCATTCCGGGAAGGCTCGGAGTGACTTACAGAGGAGAGCGTGGCCAGGGTGTGAACAGCATTGCCAAGACAACGAGAGGCGCAAACGTCCACGAGGACCATTCATCCTGCAGACAGACCATTTCTGCCCAGGTTAAAGGCGAGGAACAGCCAGAAGAGATGTCAGCGGAGCCAACCAGAGTTCTGTACAGAGAAGCTTAGGATGGAAAGTCGGCACTCTTGCATTCATGGGCCTCACCTTCCAGAAGCCAAAGCTAGCATTCTCGATGACCTTGGCTTCTAAGGTTTTCCGTCATTGCAAGAACACAGACTCTAAGTCAGGCCTGCCAGGGTTTGGGTCCCAGCTCTGTCCCTTACTAGCCCTGCTTGGGCAAATCACTTCACATCTCTGAGCCTCAGTGTCTCGGACTGTAAATTGGGGATTATAGTACTTTCCAGATAAGGCTGTTG
Organism: Saccopteryx leptura; assembly: GCF_036850995.1. Lineage (NCBI taxonomy): Eukaryota > Metazoa > Chordata > Mammalia > Chiroptera > Emballonuridae > Saccopteryx > Saccopteryx leptura. The sequence continues at coordinate 14,061,314 of NC_089504.1, read as the reverse complement.
CAGGGAATCAACAGAAATAGAATGTGGAAACAATTGTCCCCATTGTGACTTAATGACCAAGCGTTCACTCTGTGTGTGTGTGTGTAGGGGGCTTTTCTGATTGAATTCTCTCTATGATCCCTCTGGGCAGATGAGAGAGTGGAGCCCGGAGAGGGAATGATTTTCTCAGGGTTGCTTGCTCACTTTTAAAGTGGCTGAACCTGGTCTCCAACGCAGGCTATCTGACTACAGGGTCCAGGTTCTGGGTCTCTCCCTCTTTCTGATACAAAGCAGTTATCACTGGTGCTCAAAGAGAGTCTGAATTTTCCAGTGGGAGTGTGAGGAAAGGAAGCATTATTCTGAGAAAAATCCCTGGCCTAGTAGCTCAGTTGGGTAGAGTGTCACCCTGGTACCGCAAGGTTATGGGTTCGATCCCCAGTCAGGGCACATATAAGAAGCAACCAATGAATGCATAAATAAGTGGAACAACAAATCGATATTTCTCTTTCTCTCTCTCTTCAAAGCCAATAAATAAAAAAGTAAAGAAAATAAAAAGATTCTGAGAAGCGGGCAGGATTGAGCTGAAACTTCCCCAGGGAAAGCTGGGTGTCAGCGGGAGAAAGGGGTAGAGGGGGGCACAGTCAGGCAGCGGCTGCAGTTGGAGCGGAGGTGGGGAAGTAGACACCGGAGGACTGGAGAGCCACCGGGGACTGCGTGGCTGCAGCCACAGCCACAGCCCCCAGGCAGAAAACTGAGTGGGGGCCTCACAGTTAGAGCTCTGTCCTTACAGAAAGGGGCGGTCGTTCTTTTCTCGGTCCCCTTCACATGTCTAGCAGACTGTAAGCTCCATGAGGGCAAGGGCCAGCTCAGTCTCCTGCCCTGCTGCACCCCCTGCGCCCACCTGGCCCACTGGTGCCAGACCACAGTAGGCACCAGACAAACATTTGCTGAACAAACTGGAAAGGAGTGGGTACATGTTCTCGTTCATCTCTTTTTTTAAAATTATTTATTTATTTATTTATTTAATTTATTTTTTTTACAGAGACAGAGAGTGAGTTAGAGAAAGGGATAGACAGGGACAGACAGATAGGAATGGAGAGAGATGAGAAGCATCAATCATTAGTTTTTCGTTGTGCGTTGCAACACCTTAGTTGTTCATTGATTGCTTTCTCATACGTGCCCTGACAGCAGGCCCTCAGCAGACCGAGTAACCCCTTGCTGGAGCCAGCGACCTTGGGTACAAGCTGGTGAGCTTTTGTTCAAACCAGATGAGCTCAAGCTGGCAACCTCGGGGTCTCGAACCTGGGTCCTCTGCGTCCCAGTGCGACGCTCTATCCACTGCGCCACTGCCTGGTCAGGCCTCATCTCTTATTTTGATAGAAATACACCTGAAGTACCATGTGGGCCCCTCCCCCCCTAGAAAGGAGGCAGACTGTAACAAAGGGTTGGGGAGGGAGGTTAGAGAACAGATGTGAGGGGGACCCACACCAGCTCCTCTCCCCCACACCTGCTCATTGGGGTATTGATGGAAGACATCTCTCCAAGGGTCTTTCCAGTCCTGTGGGCAGAGCCACTGGCTGCCGTTTGTTCTAGATTAGCTTTTCCAGGATGTTTTTATAGCAAACATCCGTGAAAGATGGCAAGAGTTCTCTCTCTCTCTGCGTCAAAAGGCAGGCATGTTCAGCGCCCATTGTGAAAGTTTGGGGTTTTCTAAGCTCGGGGGTCATCTCTAGTATTGCAATCACTGCATGTGAATCATCCAGCTGGCCCCTTCAACGTCACTCCTGTGTGGAGTTGCCAATTCAGATACAGGACATCCAGTTAAACAATGAGTATTTTTAAATATCAGTATGGCCCATGCAATATTTGAGATATACTAAAAAAAAAAAGAGTATTCATTGTTTAGCTGAAATTCAAACTTCACTGGGTATACGTTTATTTTCTAAATTGGGCAATCCAACACCCGTGGGATTTAGGGACAAGAGGAACTGGTGCAAATATGCTGACGTTTGTGCCGGTGCCATGCCATGAGTAATAAAGTCCTTTGTCTCTGACCTAAGAGTCTTGTGTTTCTGCCAGCATCCAAATTAACTCACAAGTAGGGCAAAATCTCATACCCTTTCCAGTTCTTGCTAGGTGTTCCCATCCTAAGCTTGGAATCTGGCATAGCCTTGGCAGCCCAAGATACCTGTGGGATGAATGGTTGTCAATCCACAGGAATAGCTGCCAAGTATACAGAATTCCTCAGGGACTTAGAACGGCTCCTGGGGGTTGGTGCTGCAACTCTCCATTTCACTAACTTATTGCTGTTACCATGGTTACTATAACTACATAGGGCTTCTGAGCTTCCAAAGAGCATTTTCCTGTATTATCTTTTTCAATTTCCCAATGACTTTTCAAAATATACGTCATTATTCTTACTTCAGGCATTAGAAAACTGAAGTTCGGAGTCAAGAAGTACATTGTACAAGGACACACAACCAGTAAGTGGCAATCCACCAGTAAGTTGTAGGCGACGGGAGTCACACCCTTTATAGTGATTTCCCAACCAGTAGATGGGGACACCCGGTAGGGTCCCGGTCCCACAGGCCATAATGAACAGGGTCTAGCCTGACTAGACTGATGTTCAAAATGACAGTCCCGCTCAGGCTGGGAGCTACAGGGGAAACGGAGGCACCTCAGCCACACACACTGGACCAGCTCAGCAACCACACCTCCTAGGACTTCAGCAAAGCCCACAGTTTATTCCGTGGCCCCTGGACTGGCGAGCTAGGGTTGCCCCGGCATCCCAACAGTCTCAGGGGAGGAACAGTGATTCAAGCTGGGAGGGACAGGACGGGAACTGGGGCGTTTCCTACCGTCCTTGGGGGAGAGCTCACGACGTTGGGGGAAGCACAGTCTTGCGCCAGAGTTTCCCAGCGTGTTTCCTGAAACACTCGTTTCAAAACTAGGGGAAAGAAAATAAAATATTCTGTGCTGAAAAAAAAGGTTGGAAAATGCCACGGCCCACTTCTCCTTGCATTTACTGTCTTCAGTAGATGAAAGGCACCACCAAGCCCTGCAGCAGAAGAATCTGGCCCTTCAGTTCACCTGGGCATTTCCTGAAAATATCAATTGGGACTGTTCTCTCTTATTTTTTAAAATAAGTTTTTTGGGTTTGTGTTTTTGTGCGGTTTTTTTTTTTTTGGCGGGGGAGCAATAACTTTCATTAAAACCCTTTGGAAAATGCTGGAATTGCAAGAATTTGGAGGCACACCGTTGCCTGAAATTCTCCCTTTTCCTTATTTTCAGCAGGACAAAGTGCCGATGGGCTCAGGAAGTGGGAGAAGCGGCCTCAGGGCCCCTGTGCCAGAGGGACCGGGTGGGGACAGCGTTCAGGGCTCCCCACCGGGCTGGCTCTGCGCACAGCAGGCACGGTAGCCGCCCTGGGCAGCATTTATCACCAAAAAGAGGTGTTCTGATAGAGCCTCTTATCTCTGGGGCCTTTTGTATCTGCCCCATAAGGCCTGGCAGAGAACCTTTTTACAGAGTAGGCACAAATGAGATCATATTTAGCACTTGCCTCTTGAGCCAGAGGAAATGCAGCTGAGGCCAAACGTCCCTACCGCACAGGAAAGAGGAAGGGGTGTCTGCTCGCCTCTCACACCAGCTGCAAGCGAAGGTTCTGATGCCCTCACCAGATAGCTCTTCTGGGCACGGTCAGAGTCACCCTTTGGCCATGGACGATTTCCAGGCTATAAGCTTCCTAGGTAAATGTAATTACCCCTGAGAAGAAAGACCTTCTTGAGTCACACTGTCCCCCCAAATCCAAAGGCCACCTTATTTAAGGTATGGCCCAAAGAATTAATACATGAGATGTTAGCAAATATTGCAAGAAAAAGATGGTCCCCTGCTTACACAAGTTCGGGCATCTGGGCGCCCTGCCGGCTCTCTGCAGAGAGTCACTGTAGTACACAGTACAAGGCGGAGAAGTCCTGGGAAGAAGGGCTTTGATTTGTATGGGCATAGAACTACTTATAGACTATAAATAGCTATTTATAGATGTCAGGAATGAGAAATGATGGGCGCAGGAGATTGGGTCAACAGTCCATTAAGAACCAGGCTTATGGGAATGTGCCATGGACTCAAAAGTCAGTCAGATACGTGTTCAAGTCTCGTTGCACGAGTAGGAACTCTGCAGAGTAGGAACTCTGCAGCAGAGGCCAAGTTTCCGAACCTCCCAGACTTCGACTTCCTTGTCACAACAGCAGGGATGATGAAAGTGCCTCCCACAAGCGGGTTTTTTTTAAGGACTAAATGAGATAGTGTGTGCACATGGCAAGTGCCCGAGAAATAGTTGTCAGCATTATTGTTTTTTTTTAAAGGGTATAAACTTCTTTTTTAAAATTTTTATTAATTTTAATGGAGTGACATCAATAAATCAGGGTACATATATTCAAAGAAAACATGTCCAGGTTATCTTGTCATTCAATTATGTTGCATACCCATCACCCAAAGTCAGATTGTCCTCCGTCACCTTCTATCTAGTTTTCTTTGTGCCCCCCCGCCGTTACCACCACACTCTTGTCCATGTCTCTAGCATTATTGTTGTTAGAGGTTTTCTGTGATTGTTTATGGCGAGGGAAGGGAGGGGTAGACAGCAAGTGATGGGAGGAATCATGAAAGGCAAGAGGGAAAAGGCCAAGCATAGAGGTCACTGCCTCAGTCATGGGCTGTCTAAGGTCAGAGCCAGAAGACCCTTCCTTGCCCACAACCGGCGAAGAGACTGGCCCCACGTCCCACAGGTGATTAGTCTCAAGCCAAGACGCCATTCACTCTTTTATTTTATTTTATTTATTCATTTTTTAGAGAGGAGAGAGACAGAGAGGGAGTGAGGAAAGAGAGACAGAGAGAGAGAAGGGGGAGGAGCAGGAAGCATCAACTCCCATATGTGCCTTGACCAGGCAAGCCCAGGGTTTCAAACCGGTGACCTCAGCATTTCCAGGTCGACGCTTTATCCACTGCACCACCACAGGTCAGGCCCCATCCACTTCTCCACTGCTTACTGAGCCCTCCTCTGCTATGTGGAAGTTGTTTGCGCACCTAAGAAACAAATATGGCATGCACCAGAAATCTCGTGCTTGGAATTTACCTTACAAAACTTTTGCAAAGTGTTTTCGAGATAAATGTAGTTTTTAAAAGATATATAAGAAAATATACACACATCGGCTCACTTGAGCAAAAGGAATACAGTAAGGATAAACCTGGCAGGATTGCTTATGTACAGGGGGTAGGTGAGGACAGGGTGGACGAAAGGGGGATGGGAGAGGTAAAGGTGAGTGACCTTCCTCTGAGTCTGCCCTTTTGTGCAGCTCTGACTCTCAGAACCATGGTGACATTTCACATGCCCAGGATTAACCAGCCAAACAGAGACAACCAGGATGTCGGGGGAACCTGAGAGGGTGTTCAAACAGTAACAGATGAATCTAATAATATGGCAAATGAATAATGCCCCCACAGTGAGGGCAACCGGGGAGAAAAGAGCCAATTTAAACAACTTTGTAAAACAGTTGTTTTACATCTTACTTCGACTAGATGTAGACAAAAAGGCGACAAGGCTAAAGATAAAGAAAACTGTACACAAATAATTATATTCCAATTAGTAAATCGGTTTTCACAGGAATATGGGATAGCAGTTCTGAAACTGCTTTAATGCATACACTTGGGTTGAGCAATTAAGTAAATGTGTTGTGGAGCCAGGTTTTACGCTAGTGACGAAAAAGGTTGGAAATAAATGAAGGAGGGAGGACAGAATGAATTCTGTGGTGCTGGGTTGGAACCCGATTCTTGGCTTGCTCTCTCTCTCTGTGCGCGTTTGTGTGTATGCATGAGTATACATAAACATATTTATGTAGATTCTAGTTTCCAGCTTATATGATATTCCATCTTTCTGAAGGAACTTCTTTTATTATTTTTTACAAGGCAGGTCTACTAGCCACACATTGTGTCTGTTTTTATTTGTCTGAAAGAGTATTTCCCTTTCACTCTGGAAATGTAGTTTTTGCTATATATAGAATTTTAGGTTGGTGATCTTTTTTTCTTTCAACATTTTAACCATTTCACTCCATTCCCTTCTTCTGGCATACTTTCTGATAAGAAGTCTAATATAGTTCTTATTCTTGTTCCTCTGTAGGTAAGGCGTTTTTTATTACTGACTTCTTTCAAGATGTTCCTTTTGTCTCTGGTGTGCTGCAATTTGAATATAATATGGTGTTGATTTTTCGGCATTTGTCTGCTTGTTGTTCTCTGAGCTTCCTAGATCTGTGGTTTGGAGTCTGTCATTAATTTTGAAAAATTCTCAGCCATTGTTACTTCCAAAATTTCTCCTGCTCCTTTCCCTTCTCCTCTGGTACTATCATTGTACATATGTTATACATTTTGTAATATTCCACCATATATATATATATTTTAATTCTTTTTTTCTCTTTGCATTTCAGTTTGGGATGTTTCTATTGACATGTCTTTAAGTTCACTATTTCTCTCCTTGACTTTGTCTAGTCTACCTATGAGCCCACTAAAGGCATTCTTCATTTTTGTTGCAGTGTTTTTGATTTCTAACATTTCCTTATTATTTTTTTTTAGTTTCTATCTCTGCTGACATTACTATCTGTTCTTGTATGTTGTCTACTTTTCCATTAAAGCTGTTACCATATTAATCAGTTATTTTAAATTCTTAATGTGATAATTCCAAAATCTGTATCATACCTGAATCTGGTTCTGATTTTTGCTTTGTCTACACACACACACATACACACACACATAAACACACCTCTTTGTCTTTCACATGTCCTGTAATTTTTTGTTGAAAGCCAGCCATGATATATCTGACACTAGAACTGGGGTAATCAGGTTTTTGTTGTGAGGTTTTATGTTAACCTGGCTAGGAACTGGGCTGCCTTTAACGTTTTGTAGCTGTAGGTGCTAGAGGTTTCAGTTTCGTCTAGTTACTTTCTGTTTTTCTCTTATTGTCTTTGGCTTTCCCTAAAAATTCACTCTTTTTTCATTACAGCTAACATTCAGTATTATATTAGTTTCAGGTCTACAGCACAGAGGGTAGACATTTATGACATTTCTATAACTTATGAAGGGAACTCCTAACTCCATAAGTATATGACCCTCTGATACTTGCTACAAAATTATTGACTATATTCCCCATGCTGTGATGTTCTTAATTGATATCTTTTCATTCTTTAGCAGCTCTTTAAACTGTAATCTACTATTACTATACCTGTTGATGTGGTGGTCACAAGTCAGGGAGGGGAGGTGTTCTACAGTCTTATGATTAAATCCCCACTGTTTGGTTTTTTTGTTTGTTTGCTTTGTTTGGTTTTTGCAGTGGGCCTGAGTCCCTGGGCTGTGATCTTCAGAAGCTGTTTCTTTTTATTTTTTTTAAAAATTTTTTTATTTTTTATTCAGTTTTAGAGAGGAGAGAGAGAGAGGGAAAGAGACAGAGAGGGAGAGACAGAGAGAGAAGGGAGGGAGGAGCAGAAAGCATCAACTCCCATATGTGCCTTGACCAGGCAAGCCCAGGGTTTCGAACTGGCAACCTCAGCATTTCCAGGTCGACGCTTTATCCACTGCGCCACCACAGGTCAGGCCAGAAGCTGTTTCTTAATTCCCACCCCACCCCCAGCCTGCCTCCTTATGTTAGACAGGAAGGCTGGAGGAAGCTAGAGTTGTCTCATTGCCCTTCACCTAGATCAGATAAGACTGGGGTAGTTTTCCCTGGGGGCCCCGCCTTGCTTGTTACAGACAACATCTGGGTATATTTCAACAAAGTTATTCTTCTGGGCCAGAAGCACTACCAGGGGATTTCTCTCCAGTGTCACTGTGAGAAACTTGTAGGCTCCCAGAGAGAAAACCCACAAATATATGGGGCCCCTAAGAGGTTTTAACTCTCAACCTCCTCCATGCTGAGCCTCCAGTGGTCTGTCAATTACCATCAGAAGTGCTCCAGCCAGTGCTGGCCCTTGCAGTTTCTCCTTCCCTAGAGGCTGACCGTCTAGTTCCTGTCACTCCCAGTTTTAGGGTGAAGTTTGCCCTGTGAACTCAGTTTTCTGATGGAGCTAAGATGTGCAGTTTGTTCAGTTTTTTCTTATGGTGAAGATGACCCCCAAGCTCTTTGTATCTTGGGGTTAGAGCAAGGAGTGTGTGTGAGTGTGTGTGTGTGTGTGTGTGTGTGTGTGTGTGTGTGAGTGTGTGTTTTAAACACTTAGTAAATGTCACCCTGAACATTTTGGTTTATTGTTATCTGCAAACCAATAGACTCCAGCCTGGAAGCACTTGCAGTTTGGATGGAAGGCAGAGTCTGCCATTAATTCTGGAAAATTCTCAGCCATTATTCCTTTCACAGTTTCTTCTCCTTTCTCTCCTCCTTTTCCTTCTGGTACGCTCATATACTCATTCCACACTTCACACTTTTGTAATTGTCCCACAGTTTTTGGATATTCTGTTCCTTTTTTTTTTCTTTGTTCTCTTTACATTTCAGTTTGGAACGTCAAGAATGGTATCAGTGAATCAACGCTCTATCTGGTGAGGAGGGCTGGGAAGTTCCTAAAAAAATGTCTCCCAGGGAACCTGGCTCCTGAGCTGGAGGTGGGTCCGCACAGCCTGCCCTGCGGTAGCGACAGGTCTGTGGGGGTCTGGAGGGTGCTCAGGCACGGGGGTGGGGGGCAGCCTTGGGGAGACAGGAGGCCCTGTGCTTTGTGCTCTGTCCTTTGTCGCTCCCCTATTATCCTCGTCTTTGGCTTAATTTGTCAACTCTACTGCGTTCACCTGGTGTGGACTTGGGAGGTGCTTTCACAGCGGACAGGCTTTCTGCAGGTTGCATGGGGGGGGGGCGGTGAGGTCTGATAATCCTTCCCCTCTCTTTTTCTGTTTTTTGTATTTTTCCGAAGTGAGAAGGGGGGACTGGGGGGGGGGCAGACAGACTCCCACATGCGCCTGACTGGGATCCACCAAGCATGCCCACCAGGGGGCGATGCTCGGCCCCTCTGGGGCATTGCTCCGCTACAATCAAAGCCACTCTAGCGACTGAGGTGGAGGCCATGGAGCCATTCTCAGAGCTCAGGCCAACTTGGCTCCAATAGAGCCTTGGCTGCGGGAGGGGAAGAAATAGAGAGAAAGGAGAGGAGGAAGGGTAGAGAAGCAGATGGGCGCTTCTCCTGTGTGCCGTGACCAGGAATCGAACCTGGACTTTCACACGCGGGGCTGACGCTCTACCGCTGAGCCAACCAGCCAGGGCCGTTCCCTCTCTTTTTTGAATAAAGCTGCTCAGGCCTGGTGAGTGGTTCTGGGAGGAGACATCCACCAGGATCGCTCTGGTCCCGGGTCCTGCTACCACCAGCCTCCAGAAAGGCAAGCAAAGGTCAGAGCTGGGGGGGGTGAGGGTGATTAGTAAGAAACTGGGAAAATTCCCTGGCAAGTGGGATGAGAAAACTGGAACAAATGGTTGGCCAGAAACGGCCAAGCAATTAGCAGCCAGCTGATCAATCACATGACTCTAACCTCCTTAACCAGCGACACCAGCTTGCATGGTTTTCCTGAGCGAGCTCGTCCACTCCCACGGTTTCCCTCTGCCAAATGCTGACCTCCAGCCCCGGCCCCTGGCCTGAATTCCGACCCCTGCTCCAGCTGTCTTCTGGACACCTCTCCTTGCATGGTTGAATGTCCAACGCTGGACTCTGCCTCCCCCAGCCCCGCCCCCTGCCCAGCCCCGCCCTCTCCCGTGCTCCTAGCTCCAGCAGGTGGGTTAAACCTAGTCTCTCTAACCAAAGACATCTAAGAGCAAGAGGTTTACATCAGCCTAGTCAGGGAGGCAGATGACCAAGACCAGTTAGGGCCACACACACTAAGCCAAGCTGAAGGAAAGCTGACCAGAGGACAACCCAAGGCTCCTTCTACAGCCATTATAATGTAAATTGCACCACAAGTAGAGGGAGGCCAGGGGGTCTAACACCCTGACACTTCCAGAAGGGACCATATTAGGAACAGGACTCCCAACCAGAAGGCAGAGTCGGATGATTGGCACCGCAAAGCTTGGAGATGATTCCCCCTTAGAAACACTTAACATCCCAAGAACTGACGGACCGTGTGCTCAGCTCACTCGTGAGTTGGCCCACTTCCACCTGGACGTGTACGTTTTGCGTCTTTTTACAACAGTGCCTGCGCCCTGGCCTCTTGCTTTTTCTCCACCTGAAGAAAACTAGCTTTGTTCTCACCCCGACTTGCCCTTGACATTTTTCCTGGGCTAGTCGAGAACCTGGAGGTGCCTGACTCAGGAAGAGTCCCCACTGTACCCGGGCCGGATCGACCCACCCTGCGTGGAAGCCACCAGGTAAGAGGAGCTGTGTCCTGTGTGCTGGTGTACGTCCTCTGAGGGAGGCGTGCTTCTTCTGTGAGATAAGCGTTATTGCACCCATTTTACAGATAAGAGAACTGAGGCTCAAGGCCGGGTGCTCATTTGCCCAAGTCTCCAGGCAGCTGGGATTCAAACCCACATGTCCTACCTTTAGGTCTGTGCTCCCTCCTCTCTATTCCCACTGAGGCCCTGGCCTACCCAGCGCGCGGGAACCATGTCCTCTGTGGCCACAGCTGCCAGCGCCTGTCCCCAGATGCACAGGCAGATGCTGGGGGAGAGTTAACAGCCGGCCTGCTGGAAATTTGGCTGGGAGCCTCCATTGTCTCAGCATTTTGTAATCTGGCCCCGGGCAGGGGGCTGGGGGTGGAGGCCACTTTTTGTGGGAACTCAGGCACAAAGGGGGTGTGAACCATCGGGCTGGGAAGGGGGCCAAGGCAGCGAGAAGAAGGCTGGGGCCTTGGCCAGGGTTCCAGGCCCTCGGGAGCCTCCAGCTGGATGGGGCCATGTGGGCTGGGCCAGATGTGGGCTGGGGAAAGTCACAGAGTTGCTAGCAACGTCTTGTCTGCAGGGGCGAGAGACAAAGAGCAAACTGACATGACAATCAGAGGGTGAAGCACCACCGTCCAGAGAGACACAGGGGCCTCTGTTGCCAGGAAAGGAGCCCGACCCGCTGTGGTGCGGCAGGGGGCTTCCAGGAGGAACACGCCCCTGTGTGCCCAGACCCGAGGCCCCAGAGCTGAGCAGATGTTGTCCGGGGTGAGAAGGAAGCGGAGCCTTTGCAGAGAAGGGAGCAGCTGGCAGGAGAGGCCTGGTGAGAAGGAACTGTCTGCCCCGTTGCCATGTGCGGGTGTTTCGAGCAGTTAAGTGCGTCCTGCGTGTCAGCTGTGAAATACAGTAGAGCCAGAGATGAGGTTGAAGGGCTGGAAAGCCCAGACCATAGAAGTCCTGATGCCAAATATGGCAGGGGACAGACGTACACTAAAAAAAGAACACTGTTTATCTGAAATTCTAATTTCACTGGACATCCTGTATTTTTATTTGCTAAATCTGGCAGCTCCAGCCTCAGGGGCCATCTGGACTTCATTCCTAGGTCGTGGGGAGTCCGCAGGGGCTTTTCAGGAGGGCGAGGATGCGCTCAGATTTGAGTTTCAGCAGGAGATGGGTAGCAGAATGGAGGGAAGGCGGGGAGACCGCTGAGAGAGAAGCCGGAGGGACAGAGTAGGTGACAGACGGGGTTCGTAAAGAGGTGCGGTGAAGGGGCCTAGGTGCTAACTGAGTGTGGAAACTGAGAACAAGGGCAGTCAAGGATGACATCCAAGGTTTCAAGCAACTAGACAGACGGTGATGACCTTCCCCGAGCTAGGAGCACGGGAGAGGGCGGGGCTGGGCAGGGGGCGGGGCTGGGAGGCGGAGTCCAGCGTTGGACATTCAACCATGCAAGGAGAGGTGTCCAGAAGACAGCTGGAGCGGGGGTCGGAATTCAGGCCAGGGGCCGAGTCTGGAGGTCAGCATCTGGCAGAGGGAAACGTGAGAGTGGATGAGCTCGCTCAGGGAAACCATGCAAGCTGAGGGCGAAGGGGCACTCAGAACGGACCCCTGAGAAATGGTAACGATTTAGAGGAAGCAGAAGGAGGACACGCCAGCAAATTAGACCCGGGGGATGAGGCCAGAGGTCTGGGGAAACGCAGGAAGGGTCGTCGATGCCATGCGTCCCTCCTGGAAGCTGAGGCAGGAGACAGTGAGAAGGAAAGTGAGTTGGAAAGTGTCAAGTGCGACCGAGACCTCAAGTCATGAGTTCATAGGGACCTGAAGAGGGACATTTCAGGGAAGCGATGAGGGCAGGGACTGGGTGGGCGGGGTAGGGAGAAAGTGGTCTGTAGAGGCAACTCTGTCCTGAACTTTGGCTGTGAGCCACTCAGATGGGGGGGGGGGATGGCCACAGGCATTTTTCTGTCCCTCCAGAGACCCCATCACACCAACAGTGAAGGAATAAAGCAGGCATCACCTACCCATAAAGACAAAGAAGCTGGGTCAGGCGGCCCCAGCAGAAAAAAAAAGATTTCCACAAAGCTTTGGAAGATAGGAAGCCGACAGAGAGGGAGGTAAATTCGGGGCTGCGCCCTGAAGTCCCTGCGGAGGAACTGAGGAGAAGGAGAGAGCCGCTTTGTCCTGAAGCATCTCGGAGAGGCCCAGGTCTTGGCGAGCCCAGGTCTGGTCTGAGGGCTGGTCACCGAGCAGTTGTTCTCGGGTCTTACAAGCAGGGATGGCCATACCCACAGGCGAAGAGCATCAGTGTCTTCTTGGGAGGACTTGAACAGCAAAGAGTTACAAATACCAGGCATGCCAGAGAACAGCACTGACAACAAGGATAAAGGGATATGCATCCTGAATGGTGGGACTGTGAGCCCTCTTTCCTGCCCTGCTCTCAGGATGCCAGCAGCTGGAAGTATTCCCACCATGCAAGACATTGGAGGAATGTTCTCTTGAGTTCTTCAGTCCCATAGGCTGGACCTCCACTGAGGCTGAGGCTAGGAAGAGGAGGCTGAGGCCACAGTCCAGGTGACAGAGGTGGGATCTAAACCATGGCAGCTTGCTTGACCTTTGGTGGCGCAGTGGATAAAGCGTCGACCTGGAAACGCTGAGGTCGCCGGTTCAAAACCCTGGGCTTGCCTGGTCAAGGCACATATGGGAGTTGATGATTCCTGCTCCTCCTCCCTGTCTCTCTCTCTGTCTCTCTCTCCTCTCTCTCCCTCTCTGTCTTTCTCTCCTCTCTAAAAATAAATAAATTAAAAATTATAAAAAAACCAAAAACAAAAAAACCACGGCAGCTTTAGTGGGAAGAGGAGGGGTGGAACCTGGAGATGTTTAGAAGACAAGGTTTGTGAGGGGTGAGGTGGTGGGCTGACTCCCGGAGAGAGGGCTTGTGGGGATGGGAGACCATTTCTCAACATAAGAAACACCTTCAGTGGGCAGGATCCTCAGGGGACAACCCAAGGAAGGTGTGTCCCATGTTCTGGGGCAGACATGAGGGCAGAGGAGGGAGCTGGGCCGCCTTGAGGGACCCCTGAGAGAACTGAACTTGCTTGAGGATACCCAACTGCCCGAGGCTGGCTGGGGGGTGTGTGTTCTTCATGTCGGGTAGTGAGGAGTCATGGAGAGCCAGGGGCTGTGCGGAGAGCAGGGGCGGCTGGTGACAGGACAATATGATGGAGACTGTGATGCCCATCCAGGGTCAGCTCCTCGGAGGACTGTGCCTGAATCGGGCAGCTTCTTCTGTAGAAATGACTCAAAACCCAGACTGGCTTAAACCAAACACGGCTCATATTGTGGATGGATCTGGCTTCAGATGTAAGTGGATTCAGGACTCAGTGTCCCCAGGGTTGCAGGTCCCTTCCTGCTCTGCCTGGGGCAGCTCCGTTCTTCAGCTCCCTGGGGCGACTGCCGGCAGCTCCCATCACCTTAACAGCACGTCCAGTGGAAGAAGCCGTGCCCTTCCTTCATATCTCAGACCAGCGTCCTGGGATTGAGCCGTGTTGGTCCTGCTTAGCCTGATGTAGGTCATGATGGCCGGAGTCCCGGAAAGCACCAATGGCTTTAGCCTAGGTCATGTGTTCACCCCTAACGTGGGAGATAGTTTGCTGCTACAAAACACACAACACAATTGCCCCAAGAAGAGAGGATGCTGGCCAAAAAAAACCCCCGATGCCAAGTGCTGCCACCGGGTCCAGACTCTGGGAACCTCTGAATTTTGGGGACCCCTATTCTAAGTTTTTGATACATTTTTGTGGGGTGACTACATTTTGTGGGGAAAATGAACAAACAGACAGATGGATGAATGAACAAGGCATCTTTCTAGCTCTCAGGGACAATAAATGATCTTCCCCCTCCGTTGTCACCACATTTTTAAATTAAAAATATTTTCCTGCCTGACCGGGTGGTGGCGCAGTGGATAGAGCATTGGACTGGGACGTGGAGGACCCAGGTTCGAAACCCTGAGGTTGCCGGCTTGAGTTTGGGCTCATCCGGCTTGAGTGCAGGGTCGCTGGTTTGAGCCCAAAGGTCGCTGACTTGAACAAAGGGTCACTTGCTCTGCTGAAGCCCCCCCCCCCCCCCCGCATCAAGGCACATATGAGAAAGCAATCAGTGAACAGCTAAGGAGCCGCAGTGAAGAATTGATGCTTCTCATCTCTCTCCTTTCCTGTCTGTCTGTTCATATCTGTTACTCTCTCTGTCTCTGTCTGTCACACACACAAAAAATTTCATTATTGAATGAGAGAGGGCGAGAAAGAGAGAGAGAGAAAAACATCAATTCTTTCACTTAGGTACTCCATTTAATTGTATACTCATTGATTGCTTCTCATATGTGCCCTGACTGGAGATCGAACTCATGACCTCAGTGTGCTGGGATGTAGCTTTATGCACTGAGCCACCCAGCCAGGGATGTATCTTCCCCTTAATTTACCCTTACACAGCCCAGCACAAAGTATTGCCATTGTCTTGTTCACCTAGGACCAGCACAGGGCCTGGCACAGAGTAAGGGCTCAGAGAACATTTGAGTGAACGAATAAACTCAGACAGAGCTCCCAATTTGGCCGCTTACCCTCTGAGCCTCAGTTTTCTCATCTGTAGCCAGTGGGTGCTGCTTGGGGCATCAGGCAGTTATGACAGCTGTTCAGTGACTTTGTGACCATGAATACTGACTGGGGACATTGCCAGTCCACACAGAAGCAGCCACTTGCACTGACCACTACCTTTCCAGGATGATCTTAGCCCTGGCAAGGAAGCAGTTAATTACCCTCCTAAACCACAGGAAAACTTTGTTGCATGCCACCCTCTCTTCTGCTTGCCAGATCCTGAATCTAATTGTGCAAAGGCTGGAGGACTAATCCATTTAGCAGGAGTCCTGGGGAAGGGAAGTGAGGAGTTAGTGATGGCCTCAGGAGATCAAGATTTGGAATATGTTCAACTCCTGGCTGGAAAACTACTCGGAGATAAATTTTGGCCCCACCTAAAGAATGATGTTGTCCTGGTCAAAACAGGGATAGATAGGGCAGGGCTTCCTTGGAGATGGTGACCCTCTTATCACAAGCATTCTAACAGACATAGGGTACACACTTAGAGGGGATATGTACAAGGGATTAGAATGAATGTTTCCTTCCATTTCTGGATTCTTAGGGTCCTAATCCAGCCCACAGTGACAGGGAATCTGCTGGCCACTGTCCAAGGGGCTATACACTTGCTGGCTCCCTTAATCCCAAAAACCCAGAGAGGGAGTTATACACAGCTCTATTTTGCAAATAAGGAAACCAAGAGCCCTGGCGGGTTGGCTCAGTGGTAGCACATCGGCCTGGTGTGTAGATGTCCCAGGTTTGATTCCTGGTCAGGGCACACAGAAGTGCCCATCTGCTTCTCCACCTCTCCCCCTCTTGCTTCTCTCTCATGCTGTCCCTCGTCCCCTCCTGCAGCCATGGCTCACTTGGAGCAAGTTGGCCCCGGGCACTGAGGATGGCTCCATGGCCTCTGCCTCAGGCACTAAGAAGAACTTGGTTGCTGAGCAATGGAGCAATTCCCCAGATGGGCAGAGCATCGCTGCCTAGTGGGCTTGCCAGGTGAATCCTGGTTGAAGCACATGCGGGAGTCTGTCTCTGCTTTCCCTCCTCTCACTGAAGAAAAAAAAAAAAAAAAGAAAGAAACCAAGGCTCCATGGAATCCAGTTGCTTGCTCCATGTCCCTCCACAAAAGGGAGCAATAGTGATAAGCAGCATTGATTAGAACTGTAGCCCAGGTGCCAGGCTGAGCACCCTGCCCACATTCATTCACTGAATTCTCACAACTATCTCTCCCCGTTTGATAGACGAGGAAACTGAGGCTGGGCGAGATGAAGGGATTTGCACAAGGTCAGGAATTCAGTAAGCAGCAGTGTCCAGATGCCGACACTGGCCTGAGATCTGCCTGACATCAAATCCAGGCTTTTAACCAGAGCAGCAGATGCAAACTCAGGTTTTCAGATTCTTTCCTCAGAGGCTCACTGCTGGGGAACAGCACAGGCCCCTAGCAAAGTGCCCCTCCTGCTGGCTTCCTCTTCTGGGAGAAGAACCGGAAGAACAAGGGGAAGTGGAACAAGCTACAGCTATTTCTACCATCTTTCCCACCCCCTGCTTTCACACTGGAAGGGGAGCTGCTACAATAGAGTGGGGTTCTGTCCTGTGGAGAGAGTATTTCACAATGCCAGGGGAGAAATGCATGGTGCAGGGTTGAGTTCCAGACACTGGCCCTTTAAGAGGCAAAGCCACCCATTTCTTCTGGGCAACACAGGGAAAAGATCCCAACATATCCTGAACCCCTACTGTGTGCCAGGTGCTGAGCACATTCTATCAATTCTCTCATTTATTCCTGACATTGAGCCAGAATATTTACCTGACATTAATTAGCTCAGGAGTCCTGAGGAACATCCCTGCCTACCGGATGCTAATGCTGTTGTTTCTCAGCTTCCGCCCCAGCCCCCTTCCCTCTGCTGTCCCCAAGGCCTCCATCTGCAGCCACTGTCCACCCAATGCCTGAGGTCACCCTGACCCAGACCCTGGCATGACATTTGGGAGCACTCTAGTGCCACCTTCTGGCTGATGCTGGAAGAACAAGGGGCCAGGCTGGAGAGTCCAGCAGCTGGGTTGTTCGTAGGCTGGCTAGTTGATTGACTCCTGGCCTTGATGCAGAAAGGACCTTGGGCAGGTTCCTAGGATGCATAATATACAACCAGAGCAGAAGATAAGAGTGTGGGAAAAAGTAAAACACAAGGTTGGGAAGCACAAAGGAAGCAGGAATTAAGTTTAAATCTAGACCATAGGATCTATTATGGTGGGGCCTGGCCTGAGAGTTTAGTTGTTTGGAGCATTGTCTCAATACACAAAGGTTGTGGATTTGGCCCCAGTCAGGGCACATACAAGAGTCAACCAATGAGTTCATATGTAAGTGGAACAACAAGTCCATGTTTCTCTCCCTTCCTCTCTTTCTAAAATCAATCAGTAAAATTTTAAAAATGATCTATTGTGGTAAAAATAAGACACAGACTGAGAAAACTTCGAAGATGGCTTTTAAAAAATCATCTACTCAAGGCACAAAGAAATGCGAGGAGTCTGAGTGACAACTCATCTTAGTTCTCACCCCGTCAATTTCACAGGATTGTTATACATGGGTACAACTCAGGATTTCATGCACAGAACACACACACACACACACACACACACACACACACACACACACTCACACACTCACACACTCAACACATCTTTCTAGAATTCCTATTGGGGTGCACATGGTAGGGAGATCCTTACAATATAGATTTGAAAAATGATTCAAGGTGTATATTTTGAAAACAAGGAGCATCACAGTAAAAAAAAATACGGTATTCATGTAAAAAGATATTCAGATATACATTCGAAAATATAGTATTCTTTCTAAAAACAAACAAACAAAACCAAGCCTGACCTGTGGTGGCGCAGTGGATAAAGCATCGACCTGGAAATGCTGAGGTCACTGGTTCAAAACCCTGGGCTTGCCTGGTCAAGGCACATATGGGAGTTGATGCTTCCAGCTCCTCCCCCCTTCTCTCTTTCTGTCTCTCTCTCTCCCTCTCTCTCCTCTCTAAAAATGAATAAATAAAATAAAAAAATTTTAAAAAAATTAAAAACAAAACAAAACAAAAAACAAACAAACAAACAAAACAAAACCAAAGAGGGTATCATTTTGAAGGAGAAAAACATTACGGATATTTCTGTTAGTTGAGGTTTTACGTTTTGGGATACGTGGCACAGAGTTCGTTCGATATGAGGCGCTGGGTTTTCTCATCCCTGTACTCTTGCTGTTGGAGGGCCACACCGCATTCTAAGCGTCCTAGCAGGTGACGCAAAGAGGGAACCGTAGCCCCTTACACAAAGTCTATGAATGAAGACAAACCAATCACTCAGGAGAAGCATGGCTTTGGTGCTATGATAGGAATAAGTTGCTCATGGGCGGGCTGAAAGGTGTCGGGAGAAGAAAACAAACCGGGAGGGTCTCTCCAGCCAGCCCATTCCTTCTACTCCCACTAGGGGGAGTGTGAGCTCCTTGCCAAGACCTCAGAAGGCGGGAAGGGAAGGGTCTGGAGTCCCAGGTTCCGCCAGGCAGCCAGAAAGGTGCAGCCTGCGAGGGAAGAAGGGGGGGTTGTAGCTGAGCGCGCCGGAGGGGGGGCGGGGGGGGGGCAAACGCCTGGCACCTGGGAGGAGGCCACCCGGCTTGAAGTCCCAGCCC
Organism: Saccopteryx leptura; assembly: GCF_036850995.1. Taxonomy (NCBI): domain Eukaryota; kingdom Metazoa; phylum Chordata; class Mammalia; order Chiroptera; family Emballonuridae; genus Saccopteryx; species Saccopteryx leptura. Next base: position 14,042,650 of record NC_089504.1, on the reverse strand, counting down.
TGCCACTGCCTTGCGAGGCCCCTCCCCTCCGCAGGCCTCGGTTTTCTCTCCTATGAAATGGGAAGTGGGGTCCACAAGAGCAGCGCTTCTCACCTTTTCACGTGTCTTCAATCACCTGGAATCTTCTTCAAAGGCAGATTCCCATTCAGTGGGTCGGAGATGAAACCCGAGAAGCCGCATGTCTGTCAGGCGAGCTGGGGAGACCTGCCCAGGTTCCAACCCACCGGCGGAAGCAGAAGTGGTTGTTCTGGCATTCGGTCATTCATTTCTTCATTCGTTCAACAAGCATTTTCTGGGCCACTCTCTGGGCTAGGACCTGCCTGGTGCTGGGAACATAGAGATGGCCAAGACCCAGTACTGCCGTCGAGGAACCCACGGACACAAAACCAGAGCCTCATGTGCGGGGAAAGAAGAAAGCCCCAGGTGGGGGCTTGTGGGAACACCAGAGAGGCCGCTGGCCGCATACAGGGAGCAGGGAAGTCTTCCCAGGGAACAAGATTGCTTCATATACTTTAATGTGTGCAGACAAAGGTGATGGGGGGAGGGGGGTGTTCCTGGCAGAGGAAATGGCACATGTAAAGTCCTGGAGAAGACAGAGCCAGATCGATTGTGCAAGGAGGGGACCACACAGACACACATGGCAAACACACACAGACACAGACACACACACACACAAACACACATCACTTTGGAGGTGCAGATGTGGGGAAGAAACAGCATCCTTAAAAAGATGAAAATCCTTATTTAGGAAACTTCCATGAGCTCTCATTGGAGTGGGTTGTTATGGGATGGTTTCCATGGCAACTCTGCTTTTTCTCCCCAAAGATTCTGCAAGGACAGCTTCCAAGGCTGCTTCAACTCCGTGGTCAAGGATCCCCCAGCTGCCAAACTGCAGAAGCAGCCCCCGCCCCTACTCTGGGCCCCCCCTCCCCCCTCCCCCGGGGAGAACCAGCATCAGGGAGTGTCCTGTCACAGGCGGTCCGCACCTGCCCCACCTCGTCTGCCCGGACCCTGCCTGCTTTCTGCCGTCCTTGGCCCCACACTGCCCCCAAACAGCTCTGGGAGGCAGGGGTGCCTACCCCCTTTGGAGGTGACTGGAGCTCAGGGAAGCACACAATTACCTGTGTTTGACTTCTTCTCATGTGGAATGGGGAGGCGGGGACAAAGGTCAAGGTCCTAGACCCCTTTGCATCGCCTGCACCCCGAGGTCACAGCACCCGTTCATCCAGCCCAGCCATTCGGATCTACTGAGCAGCTACAACGTGCCCGGTCCCATGCCAGGCCCCAGGAACACCGGCCCAGGCCCAGCAGCTCACAGGCCCAGGGGGCCAGACTTGGAACAGAAAAGCAAGTGAACACATCAAGGCTCTTTGGCCGTTCATGCATGTGGGCTCTCTCCACTTCTGGCGTCGCTGGGGAAGATGAAAAGGCTGGCAGTTCTGAGGGAGGGGGTCGGAGAACACAGGTGGAGGAGGAGGAACGCAAAACCCCATTGTTATGGACTGAATGCTCTCTCTGGAGCACTTGCTCAGGGGAAGCCAGCTGCCATGCTGTGAGGACACTCAAGCAGCCCAACGGACAGGCCACATGGCACTACACCAAGTCCTCTTCAGCAGCCTGCACCAACTTCAAGTTTTTACTCATTTTTTATTTGCTTTTTTTACCCATTACTGAAAGAGGGAAGGTGATACGAATGAGCCATGTTGGAAGCAAACCCTCAGCCCCAGTCAAGTCTGCATTCAAATGCTGGCACCCTGGCTGATGCTTGATTGCAAACTCATGAGACCTCAAGCCAGAATCCTCAGCTTAAGTTGCTCCCAAATTCCTGACCTATAGAAACTGTATAATAATCCATGTTTTTTGTTGTGTTATGAGTTACTGAGAGAGGGACTGTGGATGTATCTATTTCTCCTCTTAGTTCTCTTGAGTTTTGATATACTTAAAAAAACATTTTTTTTTTTTTTACAGAGACAGCGAGAGGGACAGATAGCGACAGACAGGAAGGGAGAGAGATGAGAAGCATCAATTCTTCATTGTGGCTCCTTAGTTGTTCATTGATTGCTTTCTCATATGTGCCTTGACCGGGGGAAAGGGGGGGAGCTATAGCAGAGCAAGTGACCTTAGGCGCAAGCCAGTGACCTTGGGCCTCAAGTCAGCAACCTTTGGGCTCAAGCCAGGGACCATGGGTCATGTCTATGATCCCACGCTCAAGCCAGCGACCTTGGGCTCAAGCTGGTGAGCCTGTGCTCAAGCTAGATGAGCCTGCACTCAAACTGGTGACTTCGGGGTTTTGAACCTGAGTCCTCTGTATCCCAATCCAGCAATCTATCCACTGCACCACTGCCTGGTCAGGCTATTTATATATATATTTTGATAATTCTTATTTATTGATTCCAGAGAGAGAGAGAGAGAGAGAGAGAGAGAGAAACATTGACCCACTGTTCCACCCATTCATGCACTCATTGGTTGATTCTTGTATGTGCCCTGACCGGGGATCTAACCTACAACCTTGGCATATTGGGACAACGATCTAACTAACTGACCTACCCAGCCAGGGTGCTTTATATATTTTGAGGCTATGTTATTAATTGCATACAAATTTAGAATTGCTGCATCTGCTTGATAAATTAAACATTTTTAAAACTGTGAATAGCTCTTTATCTTTGGCATTGCTTTCTCTCTCTCTCTCTCTTAAACTCTACTTCTGCTGTATTCATCTAGCTGTACCTGTCGACCTTTGGTTAGTATTGGCATGGTATAACTTTTTTCATTTTTTACTTTCCTCATCTCTGTATCCTTATGTTGAACATATCTCTTTTGCAAACAGCATATGATTGGTTTTTACTAACCCAATGTGTTACCATTTATCTTTCAATTGGAGTATTTAATCTGCTTGCACTTAATACAATTGCTGTATCTTTGACTGTAGGTCTCCCATCTTACTGTTGTTGATTTTCTATTTGTTCCACCTACTCCCTTTTCACCTTTCTTACCTTCTTTTGCCAACCTGAAATTACATACCCAGCAAACAATATCCTTCAAAAATGGAGGTGAAATAGATATTTTGGACAGATAAAAACTGTAATAATTCATCAACAGCTCTCACCTCCATCAAGGGAATGAGTGAAGAATGATTTGGGGGCAAAAGAAAACGGGTCCTAGATGGAAACTTGAAGATACAGAGAGACAGGAAGGCCAGTGGAGAGAGAAAATATGTGATTAATCTAAACAAATATTGTCTGTATAAAAGAATAATAACATCCTTTTGTGGAGTTGGCAATATATAAAGAATTAAAATACCAGATGGTCCTAGATTACAATATAGCATGTAAGTGTCCTAAGGTTCCTGCATTTTCCCTCAGGTGGTAAGAGTACTAATTTATATTAGACTCTAATAAGTCAAGGACACATATTGTAATCTCTAGGATAAGCACTAAAAAAATGAAAAAGTAACAGGCTAATAAAGAGAGGATATGGATTAATTTTAAAAATACCAAATCCACTGAGAAAGAAGAGAAAAAGAAATAGATGTTTTAACCAAAAAAAAAAGTAAAGCACAAGAGAAAACTCAGAGGTAATAAAAATGTTCTTAAACTAGGTGGTAGGCTCACAGTGTGCATTTTGACCTGATTCATATACTTTCTACATATTAACTGAATATTCTTTTGTCTCAACTCCATCATTAATAAGGCCAAATTTAAAAACCATTTTCAAAAATGTTAGAAGACTAAGCATATGTAATATGATCCCATTTGATATATATGTATATATACATTAAAAAAGAAACAAATAGAAAATAGGTGGGACAAACACATATTTCTTTTTCTGTAGGAAAAAAATCTATTTGCCAAAATGCGACTAGTAGCTGTCCCTGGAGGTGGGGGGCGCGTGGCGTGTGTGTGTGCGCAGGCATGTGGGGGGGGGCAGACACAGAACTGTTCATTTCTGCCTAATAGACATCTATGGAGTTTGCATACTTTTTTTTACTTATATAATTACAAATTACAAACAGGCTGAAAGTATGTTTCCATGTTTGAAAAAATAATTTTTTTTCCCCATTTTTCCGAAGCTGGAAATGGGGAGGCAGTCAGACAGACTCCCGCATGCGCCCGACTGGGATCCACCCGGCATGCCCACCAGGGGGCGATGTTCTGTCCCTCTGGGGCGTTGCTCTGTTGCAACCAGAGCCATTCTAGCGCCTGAGGCAGAGCCCACAGAGCCATCCCCAGCGCCTGGGCCATCTTTGCTCCAATGGAGCCTCGGCTGCAGGAGGGGAAGAGAGAGACAGAGAGGAAGGAGAGGGGGAGGGGTGGAGAAGCAGATGGACGCCTCTCCTGTGTGCCCTGGCCGGGAATTGAACCCGGGACTCCTGCATGCCAGGCCGACGCTCTACCACTGAGCCAACCAGCCAGGGCCAAAAAAATAACTTTTTTTTTTTTCTGTATTTTTCTGAAGCCGGAAATGGGGAGAGACAGTTAGACTCCTGCATGTGCCCGACCGGGATCCACCCAGCACACCCACCAGGGGGCGATGTTCTGCCCCTCCGGGGCGTCACTCTGTTGCGACCAGAGCCACTCTAGCACCTGGGGCAGAGGCCAAGGAACCATCCCCAGTGCCCGGGCCATCTTTGCTCCAGTGGAGCCTCGGCTGCGGGAGGGGAAGAGAGAGACAGAGAGGAAGGAGAGGGAGAGGGGTGGAGAAGCAGATGGGCACTTCTCCTGTGTGCCCTGGCTGGGAATCGAACCTGGGACTTCTCAAAAAAATAACTTTTTTAAAAATGTAACGAGTATGTCCCTGGAGTGCCTCGCAGCCTGGAAAAGGCCTTTATCGTATGGGTTCCTTCCCCTCCCAAGCGCTTAGCGCCATGATGGCGAACCTATGACATGCGTGTCAGCACTGACACAAGTAGCCATTTTCGATGACACACGGCCACATACCAGAGAAGTATGGGGCCGCATGCCGAGAAGGACATTTCATCCTTGGCTCCTGCATGGCCAGGTGCAGTAGCTGAGGATAAAACATTTGCTGTAGTGCAGACACTCTGTGCCGGTGGTCTGTAGGCCAAAACAACAGAACTCCAACACACAGCGTCTAGTTCTGGGACTTCCGGTTAGGCCTTTAGGGGATCTTTGACCTCACTTCCCACCGGCGGAGCAGGGAACAGCGGAATGCCGCGGGGGACGCATCTCTGAGGGCCCTGTGATCGCCATTACCAGCAACCACATAACCACAGCAACCATCATCCAATCTACTGTTGTGGGGTGTCCTGGATTTCTAATTGACCATCATTACTGAGATAAGTGAGGGGGAGGCTGGGAGAGGCGAAGGCCTGTGCTATGGGTGCCATTTCCTGCCATTAGAAATAGCGGCAGCCATCTTAGTTTACATAAGATGCAACTTGCGGGATTTCAATACAGCATCTGGGCTCAGGTGTTTGTCGACTTGAGGTCAAAGCTTGAGAATTTGGGAAGCTGCCGCTTGGAGAATCAAGAGGAGTGCCACTACAAACAGAAAATTTGGAGTGCCTGGAACTGATTACCAGACACTTTTAGCACCCTGAAAAATATAGCAATGGCTTTACTCACAATTTTTCCCTGTACGTACTTTTGTGAGACCTTATTCTCAGCATTAAATAATATCAAAACCAACAAAAGAAACAGATTGACAGATGAAGTTAGTAGCGCTTGCTTGGGCTTGAAGTGTACAAAATACCAACCTTCAATTGAAGATTTAGCCAATGAAATTCAGCAACAAAAAAGTCACTAATAGGCGGGTTAGTTAAAGAATTCCCCCGCCCCCTCACTTATCTTAGTTCATGACACCCCACACAAATTAAATAATATTAAGACCAACAAAAGAAATTGACTGACAGCCTGACCAGGCGGTGGTTCAGTGGATAGAGCATTGGACTAGGATGCAGAGGACCCAGGTTCGAGACCCCGAGGTCGCCAGCTTGAGCGCAGGCTCATCTGGTTTGAGCAAAAGCCCACCAGCTTGAACCCAAGGTCGTTGGCTCCAGCAAGGGGTTGCTCGGTCTGCTGAAGGCCCGCGGTCAAGGCACGTATGAGAAAGCAATCAATGAATAACTAAGGTGTTGCAATGCGCAATGAAAAACTAATGATTGATGCTTCTCATCTCTCTTCGTTCCTGTGTGTCTGTTCCTGTCTATCCCTCTCTCTGACTCACTCTCTGTCTCTGTAAAAAATAAATAAAAATTAAAAAAAAAAAAGAAGAAATTTACTGATAGATGAGCAAAGAAGTCACTAAGCAGGTAAGTTAAATAATTAGTTTTTGGTTTATTAAATACAGTTATATATTACAATTATACATTTTCTTATTTAAACTATAAATATTGCGAAATTATGGGGGTTTTTTCTCTCGAAGTGACACACCACCAGAGTTTTGCTCGGTTTTTTGGCGAATTTTGACACACCATGCTCAAAAGATTGCCCATCACTGGCTTAGCACCTCTAGCTGAGGGCTGCACTCCTGCTGTCCTGACCCGCCTGGCCCACACGGTGGCGCTGCGGGGCTGGCCCAGCCGCTCCCAGCTCCGAGGCTGGTGGTTGGGAGTGGGTAGGGAGGAAGCGCGGTGTTGTGGTGGGGCGGGGGCGGCACATCTTCATGAACAGATTTATTTCTTCAGCGTCCCGCCCACGTCCTTACCAGGTGGCATCCGGATCGCTCGCACGCAACAAGTCAATCGCCCCCGTAGGTGGCTCCGGAGCATCCGGAGCATTTCAGCGCCAGCTTCCAGGCCATTATCCAGGCCGTGGTGCCACCCAGCCCACCTGCCGGCGCTGAGTTCGGTGCTCTCGCGTCTCCAAGTGACAAGACTGGATACCCAGAGCATGCCTGCGGGGCCCTCACAGGGCTCGTTAAATCATCGTTGGGGCCTGCTGCCAGCGGCAGTGAGGGCTAGGTCCTTGGAGAAGTACAAGCCATGTTGACCCACCTCACCGGTCAAGAGAGCTGCCAGTGGGTGGGGGGCGGGGATCCTGGCTTGGCCCAGATGATGCTGGGTCCCTCTGGGCTGGGATTGGGTGTTTCTGATCTTTGTCTCTGAATTTTCCCACATGCAAATCTGAGCAAGCCACTCTGGGCTTAAGACACTCCATGGTTCCCCATGGTCCTCAAAAGAAGGTTTCAGCCTGACCTGTGGTGGCGCAGTGGATAAAGCGTCGACCTGGAAATGCTGAGGCCGCTGGTTCAAAACCCTGGGCTTGCCTGGTCAAGGCACATATGGGAGTTGATGCTTCTAGCTCCTCCCCCTCTTCTCTCTCTCTCTGTCTCTCTTTCTCCTCTCTAAAATAAAATAATTAAAAATATATACATCGAAAAGAAGGTTTCAGGCCCTGGCCGGTTGGCTTAGTGGTGGAGCGTCGGCCTGGCGTGCAGGAGTCCCGGGTTCGATTCCCAGCCAGGGCACACAGGAGAGGTGCCTATCTGCTTCTCCACCCCTCCCCTTCTCCTTCCTCTCTGTCTCTCTCTTCCCCTCCCGCAGCCAAGGCTCCATTGGAGCAAAGTTGGCCCGGGCTCTGAGGATGGCTCTGTGGCCTCTGCCTCAGGCGCTAGAGTGGCTCTGGTTGCAACAGAGCGAGGCCCCGGATGGGCAGAGCATCGCCCCCTGGTGGGCGTGCCGGGTGGATCCTGGTTGGTCCGGCGCATGTGGGAGTCTGTCTGACTGCCTCCCGTTTCTGGCTTCGGAAAAATACAAAAAAAAAAAAAAAAAAAAAAAAAAGAAGGTTTCAGTTCCTAAGCCTGACTGCTGAGGCTGCTCACCACCACCACGCTCCCCAACACACGGCCATCTCTGCACACCCACCCGTTGCTCCGTCACAGTGCACCCTTCATTCCCTCCCACCTGTCATGCTCTCTCTCTCTCGCCTCTGAGCCTTCTACATGCTTTTCCCATTCACTCAAACACTTGTCCACCCCCCTTTTTTTTTCTTGGCTAACTCTGACTCATCCTTCACACCTAGAGTTTATTGCTATTTTATTTTTTTGTGGCAGAGATAGAGTCAGAGAGAGGGACAGACAGACAGGAAGGGAGAGAGATGAGAAATATAAATTCTTCGTTGCAGTTCCTTAGTTGTTCATTGATTGATTTCTCACATGTGCCTTGACCAAGGGGCTACAGCAGACCGAGTGACCCCTTGCTCGAGCCAGTGAACTTGGGCTCAAGCTGGCGAGCCTTGCTCAAACCAGATGAGCCTGCGCTCAAGCTGGTGACCTCAGAGTCTTGAACCTGGGTCCTCCACATCCCAGTCCGATGCTCTATCCACTGCACCACTGCCTGGTCAGGCCAAACCTAAAGTTTAAATGTCACCTCCTTCTAGAAGGCCCCTCAGGTTTCCCTCTCCTAATATCATACTTGACTCAAATTGTGCACTCATTGCCTGACCTGTGGTGGTGCAGTGGATAAAGCATCGACCTGGAAATGCTGAGGTCGCTGGTTCGAAACCCTGGGCTTGCCTGGTCAAGGCACATATGGGAGTTGATGCTTCCTGCTCCTCCCCCCCTTCTCTCTCTATCTCTCTCTCCTTTCTAAAATGAATAAATAAAATAAAAATAAAATTAAAAAAAAAAGAGGGTAGAGAAAAGGTATTCTCACCTGCCTTTAAAAAAAAAAAATTGTGCACTCATTGCTTGCCTCCCTCCCTTGGACAGTGGGACCCTTGAGGGCAGAGGCCTGTCTGCCTGGGTTGTCACTCTGCTCCCGGGGCAGGACAGTGGGACACCTAGTAGGTGCTCTATAAATCACTGTTCTGTGAATCCGTGTTCAGGAATGGCATCGTTTGGTGGAAGCCCTTCCTCTGAGGTGCCCCCGGGGCACGGCAGAGGTGCTTTGTGGGTGGTGGATGGCACAGAAACGGAAGGGCCTGGGTGCAGTAACAACAGCTCGTCCAAGAAACCACCAGGCTCCCCGGGCTCCTGCTGCTGCCGGGGGCACACACACACCACAACGGCTGGCAGCTGCTGGGGCCTCTCCCCAGTGCAGAGGTGGCTGGACACAGGCTTCCTGCAGTGCGGGGGGGGGGGGGGGGTGCCGCTTGGCTCAGCTGCGGCCAGCTCAGACCGGCTCCGGCCAGCCCAGCCCAGCCCAGCTTCATGCCTGCACGTGTGGTTGCCTCTCAGACCCCAATGTCCCGGGCACGTGCTCTGCTGTTCTCCCCGATGTTCTCAGCACCCTGAACTCATCTGAACTTGGAATCCTTCCCCAAATTGCTTTTGTCCTCATTCCCCTACCCCAAGATCCTGCCCTCTCCTCCCGCTCCCACCCACTCACCCATCATCAAAACGGGCTTCAATCAAGGACCCAGCCGTCTGCTTTGCTGGCCATTGTAGGGCCCTGTGAGAACGCCCTCCCCATCTGCCCCTCACACCTCCCACACTCCATATTACAGCCAGACTTGTTCCCCCTCGGTTCCCCAGATGAGCTGGGACAGCTCTGTCCTCCTGCCCTTTGTGCCGATTCTTAGGCCTGGACATCCCCTTTCTCCCTGGCAAATGTTTAGGTACCCCCAGGTCCCCCCTTCCTCCATGAAGCCCTCCCGGCTCCAGTGCTCTTCCTTGGCACTGCCACGGTCACCCTGGCTTCCCCCATCTCTGCCCAACCCACACTGTGTTGCCAAACTGAGCGGTCAGTGTTGCATTCCCAGCTCACCCCGCCGCTCAGCGTCACCTGACTCAGCCAGCCGTGCCCTCCCTGCCCAAATCCCTTCTCCCCTCAGCTCCCAGGTCCCCTCCCCTTCTGCTCCTCCTGCCACTGGCTGCTCCTTCTGAGTTCTCTTGACAGGTCCTCCTCCTCTCCCTGCCCTCGAACGTTGGCATCCCCAGGCCTGGGCCCCCAGGTGTCCTCTCTCCTCCATCTACTCTCTCCCTCAGCGCCGGCATGCAGGCACGTGGCTTTAAGTCCCCTCTCCACGCCACTCGCCGACAGTCTCCGTGTTCCTATCTCCAGCCTGGACCTGTTTCCCGACTCCAGGCTCCACCCTATAACCTCCTCACCTCTCCCCTTGTTGGCTTATGTGCACCTCCGACTTAACAATTTCAGGTCAAGGTCTCGTTCAACCTCCCTTCCTCCAACCAACTCCTCTTCTGGAGTTCCTTTTCTTCTGGTTCTTAAAGCCCAAAGCCTCAGTATCATCCTCCACTCCTTTTTATCACCCTCCTTCCGATCTACCAGGAAAGCCCGTGGCCACCTTCCAAAGGTGCCAGTGCCCCGCCCCTTCTCACCGCCTCCATCCAACCGCCCGGTCCACCGTTCCTTGTTAGGTTAAGAAGTTCAGTGGCCTCCTGACCTGTCTTCTTGCTTCAGCCCTGGCCCACTTTGGTCTGGGCTCAGCCCAGTATCCAGCCTGGAAGTCAGGCCACGTCCCACCTCTTCACTGGGAGGAGCAGCCCAGCCCGTCCCTGCCTGCGAGGCCTGTGAGAGCTAGCCCGCTCTCCTGCCAGCCCTGCGGGCCTCCTTGGCTGGTCCTTGAGCATCCCATCTCAGAACCTTTGCGCCGGCTGTTCCCTCTGCCTGCACTCCCACCCCCACGTCTGCACCCCCCCCACCCCTGCCCTCAGATCTCTGCTCAGCGAGGCCTCCCCTGACCGACCTGTATCCCACCGGCCTCCCAGTACTTCCTACCCCTTCCCTCTGCCTCCTCTTCCCTCTGAGCCCTTCTCACCACCTGGCATCTCGTATTCGTTGTTGTGTTTATTATCCGTCCCCTCCGCTAGAGTGTAGATCTGGGAGGATGGGGATTTTTTTCCCCCTGTGTTCTCTGCTGTATTCTGATGGAACATACAGACCCTCCTTCACCAGACGGTGAAGAGTGAAAAGGCAGAAATAGGATTGTATTCACCACCAACACCAGCGTACCCAAACCATCATCAATGCTCAACAAAGGCTGAAGGTATAGATGGACGGGTGGGCGGGCGGGTGGAGGGGAGGAGGCAGGAGCGAATCGATGATGGATGGGCGATGGATGGATGGGTGGATGAAGGAATGGACAGAGGTGTTGGTTGGGCAAGTGTTGTCCCAGGCTTGGCTCTGCAGGAGGAGGCAAGTCTATTTACCTGGAGATACTTGAGCCCCAGAGCACCTGAGGTGCTGAGGTCGCCTGGCCCCCGTGGGACTCCCTAGGCCCCCGTAGATTTGTCGTGCTTATTACCAGCAATGAGGAGAAACTGCTCCCGTGGGCCACGCTGCTCCAGGTGTTAGGTTCTCATGCCTTTCGATGCGGCAGTTCTGCTTCTGAGACTCTTCTCCGACAAAAAGACTCGCACGAGTACACGGAAATAGGTATGTGTGGCCCAAGGGTCAGGGCTGCGCTGCTTGCGGTCATGCAAAACAGGAACCAGCCTGGCTGTCCCTCAGCAGAGGACCACAGGGTGAGTGGTGGCACAGCTCACCATACAGATCTCGGTGGCCAATACACAAATCAAAGGGCTGGATCCCTGTGCTGAGAGGAGATTCGGGGTTGAGTTGCTAAGTGACAAACTCATGTCATAGAACAATGATATGGAAAGAGTGTGTATGGTATGAATAAATACATTTTGTGTGTATATCCGTGTGGATTGGAAAGGGGTTGGCCTCACACTCACCCACTTCCCAACCATGCTCACTGCTGGGTACAGAGTGGGTTTAGAAGGGAAATTTTCTTGTCAGTGTATATACTTCTTTATTAACTTTTCTGTTAGCAATAAGCTTTCGTGTCTATGTAATTGGACACACATTTTTAAAGAAATTGCCCCTACATATGTTTCAGCACTTGATCTAAACACACATTTTTCTAGCTTCTTGATGGCAGGCAATGGTCTGCTGGCCGATGGGTTGGATGGAGAGTGGGTTGACGGGTTAATGATGAGTTCATCACCCAGGGTGGTAGGGTGTGAGAGCTGTAACCGGGTTCTGACCAAACCAACCCTGAAAACATCACCCAGTCATTCAAAGCCCTCTTCTATCCAACTTTCAAGCACAATCTCCCAGGATTTCCAAACACACTTAGCAGGAGTCAGAAAATCTGGCCTATTGCCTGCCTGTTTTTGTACAGCCTGTGAGCTAAGAAGGCTTTTCTACATTTTTTTTATTTTTTAATTTTTTTTTATTTTTTTTTACAGAGACAGAGAGTGAGTCAGAGAGAGGGACAGACAGGAATGGAGAGAGATGAGAATCATCAATCATTAGTTTTTCATTGCGCATTGCAACACCTTAGTTGTTCATTGATTGCCTTCTCATATGTGCCCTGACCGTGGGCCTTCAGCAGACCAAGTAACCCCTTGCACGAGCCAGCAACCTTGGGTTCAAGCTGGTGGGCTTTTTGCTCAAGCCAGATGAGCCCGCGCTCAAGCTGGCAACCTCGGGGTCTCGAACCTGGGTCCTCCGCATCCCAGTCTGACGCTCTATCCACTGCGCCACCGCCTGGTCAGGCTATTTTTTAATTTATTTTTATTTTTTTGGATTTTTCTGAAGCTGGAAATGGGGAGAGACAGTCAGACAGACTCCCGCATGCGCCCGACCGGGATCCACCCGGCACGCCCACCAAGGGCAACGCTCTGCCCACCAGGGGGCGATGCTCTGCCCCTCCGGGGCGTTGCTCTGCCGCGACCAGAGCCACTCTAGCGCCTGGGGCAGAGGCCAAGGAGCCATCCCCAGCGCCCGGGCCATCTTTGCTCCAATGGAGCCCCAGCTGCGGGAGGGGGAAGAGAGAGACAGAGAGGAAAGGGGGGGGGGTGGAGAAGCAAATGGACACTTCTCCTATGTGCCCTGGCCAGGAATCGAACCCGGGCTCCCGCACACCAGGCCAACACTCTACCGCTGAGCCAACCAGCCAGGGCCTCTACATTTTTTTTTAATGACTAAAAAATAATCAAAAGAAGAATATTATCTCACAACACAGGAAAATCATGTGAAATTCAAATTTCAGTGTCAACAAATAAAGTTGTGCTGTCACACAGCCATGCGCATTCATTTCTGTGTTGTCCATGGCTGCTTTTGAGCTATGAAGCAGAGCTGAGTAGTTACAACAGAGGCTATGTGACCTGCAAAGTCTCAAGTATCATATTTACTCTCTGGTCTTTTAGAGAAAGAGTTTGCTAACTTCTGATTGATAGTCTCTTCTGTCTGAGCAAATTAGCCAGCTGTGCGGCCCCACTGCTTGGCCTTTGCTTTCCCAAGTCCATTCAACCTGTCACCAGAAAGAGACCATCGCTGGAGTGGGTCTGCCTTGGGCCCACCTGTAGTACGTGGGTTCTTGACTTCATGCGGGAAAGATTTCACAGCACGAATCAAGATGATTTTGAGAGTATGTTTATTAAAGCTGGGGACAGTGAAACAAAGGAAGGGCTTCGGATAGAAGAAACAACAGGAGAAAGCCTTGGTGGTGCTCTGCTTTGGCTCTCTAGAAACATTATAGGAAAGAAGTGAGCCACACTGGGCCGTGTGGACTCACTGGGAAGTAAAAGTCACAGTGACAGAAGTGAACTGAGGTGGGGTTGCTGTCAGCTCACTGAAAAGTCGGAGAAAAGAGGCCTTTGGAGATAAGCTCAGTTGTTTAGCCCAAGACAAGTTGCCTCTGCCCCCTCCACCCATGGTTATAATAAGTCTTGCTGGGACCCTTAGAGCTTAAAAGAAAAAGAGGGAAAAAGACACATCTAAAAGAAGAAAGCCTGGAAGGCTCTGGAGAGAGAGCGAGAGAGCATGCTGGGTCCTTTGTCCTGAGAAGTTTTAAAGATGGTTACTTCAGGGGAGGTCTCAGGGGAGGCTCTCAATAGAATATTCATCGGCTTTCCAGGTGTGTCCTTCTAGGGTCGTGGGCTCCACTGATCTGTCAGCACTAGGTCAGTCATTGCATCTGGTCCTGATGTCAGCCAGGCCATCACTCCATCTGGTTTTGCTGCTTTTCTGGGTCTGGAGCTGAAACACAACGGAGGCCTAAATGTTATCTCTAATTTAACCCAAAACCTGTCTCCATGGTCCAAGGCTTTGTTCCTAAGATTATTTGATGTTGAGTCAGATCTTCGTTGTCCTGATGGCTTAATGCTTAAAGGAGTGGTTGTGCAAAGGCTTTGTATGATTCTCCAGCCCCTTGTTCCTCCTCTAAGGGGGTCTAAAGCCACATGACTAGTAATATGCCAGGGGAGGAAAGTCAGGGAAAGGTCTGAGCTGTATGACCAGAAATATAAAATGTCAAAGGGTCTAAATCATCTGACCAGCAATATGCTAAGGAAGGAAAGTTCACTTGGGGGTGAAGGCCTTGTTTTCCTAGTTCTGCCCATTGCTAGGCACCTGAGGCTTTCTGCCCTGGAAACCTTCCTTACCTGGCCTGTTGTCCTTGCTTTGCTCAGGCTTGTCTAACTGCATACCACAAACCTATGTGCCTTCTCTGTCTGCCATCTCCCCTGTCTACCTGCCGGAAAACTAGCCATCCTAAAAGATCATGTCCAACCCTCCCTGTACCAGGAGGGCCCACTCATTCTGCCGACCCATGCCCCTCCCGCTGATACCCGGGCGTACCTCCTACCCTCCCACCCCCTGCCCTCGTGGAGAGCCCCATGGGAAAAGACTCTGATTCATTTCTGTGTCTCCAGGCCTTGGCACAATTTCTGCCTAAGGTCTGCTGAATTGCATGGACTGCCGTTATGGCTTGGTCAGTAAAACACTGCCAAGCTTCTTGGTTTTTCTCCTGATTCACCACCACAAATCTTAGACACTAGCCAGGAAATATGGAGGGGTGGGGTGGGGTCAGGTGGAGTGCAGAAAGCTAGGTTCACATGGGGGTTCTGATGATCACAGGGGCATCCCCCGAGGCAGCACCACTTTGAGTGACTATGGAGAACAAGCTGGGAAGGACAGCAATAGAAGGACATAGCATGACTCCATTGAGCAGGGACCTTACTTGGAGTCAGAGGGAGCCTGACAGGAAGTGAGTTCTCCATACTGGGAGGTAAGCAAGCAGAGTTTGGGTCAAGGATGTCTTGGAGGAGATTCTTGCTCTTTCAGGGGGGTGCACTGGGTGAGTCTTCAATCTAGGACTCTGGGAAGCCTGAGGTTCTTGGCACCAGGTACCTGGCTACCACCAAACCCACCCTTTTCGGGCTCAGGGAGGAGCTGAGACCCCCCTCACTCCAGGCCAGCTTGGTCTCGCCCTGCTCCTGGAATGCAGGGCTTGCCAATGTCTTCGGGGCTTCCCGGAACAAGGAAGGGCCCTGGGACCCGGCAGCCAGAAAACTTCAAGTCAAGCCCCATTGTTCATCCAGAAATGGATGATTTCTGGAAATTGGAGGACCCCAGACCACCATCCCCCACCCCACAGCCCGGAAATCCCCGTGCTGCAGCAGTTAGCTGGCGCTTCCCGAAAGGTTTGAGGTTCTTTAATGATAGCCCCGCCTCACATTCGTGACGGGCCTCCGCGCCCTGTGGCCGAGAGCCTGTGTGTGGAATCCCCTGCGAGACCAGCGCCCCCGGGGCCAGTTCCCCAGCCCGGGTCCAGTTCCCCAGCCCGGGTCCAGTTCCCCAGCCCGGGGCCAGTTCCCCAGCCCGGGTCCAGTTCCCCAGCCTTTCCCGAGAAAGTCTCGGATCTCCAGTTCTGCCCGCCCCAGCAGTGCGGGGGAGGACAGTGTTCGGGTCTTGTTCCTGCCGCTGCCTGGCCGCGTGAGGCTGGTGAGCCCTGCCCTTCCCCGAGGCCCGAGGCCCGGTGTCCTCCCCGAGAGCGCTGGGGAGCTCATCAGGCCCCAGGCGGGCACGGAGCTGCTGTCATCAGGAGACCAGCCCCTCGTGCCCTCCGGGGTTGATGACAGAGCCAGCCTGTAACGTGCCCTCGTCCCCTGCCAGCTGGCTCAGGACTCATTAAAAGAAGCCAATCCTCACTTTCAAGGCCTCTGAGCAAGCCAGGAAAGTCGGACTGAGCGTCTCCTTAGGCGCAGGAGATGACGAAAGGCTGTCTTGGGAGGGCCCAGGATGGACAGTGGGGCCGGGGTGGCGGTGGTGGTGGTGGTGTGTGTGACCGAGGCTGGCCCTGTGGCACCCCTCAGCCTCCCTCCCACCCCACCCCCAACCTGGACACGCTCCTTTCCTCCTGGGCTGGGAGGACCTTCGGCCAGGCAGACACGGGGTCCAACCCCAGCTCTGCCGCTTCCCGGGGCCTCGGTGTAGCCTCTCAGTCTTTCCATCTGTGAAACGGGGCTCAGAGAACCTCTTTTGGAAGGTTGAGGAATGGGGTGCAGAAGGAGTGCCAGGCTCACAGCACGCCCCTACCCCCCCATCCCAAGTAGGAGACCCTCTGGTCTCCCACCTGGGGCCTTAGCACTTAATGAGGAGGGAGGACCCAGTCCAAACAGCATTTAAGATGTGAGGAGAGGCCCTGGCCGGTTGGCTCAGCGGTAGAGCGTCGGCCTGGCGTGCGGGGGACCCGGGTTCAATTCCCGGCCAGGGCACACAGGAGAAGCGCCCATTTGCTTCTCCACCCCCCCCCCTCCTTCCTCTCTGTCTCTCTCTTCCCCTCCAGCAGCCAAAGCTCCATTGGAGCAAAGATGGCCCGGGCGCTGGGGATGGCTCCTTGGCCTCTGCCCCAGGTGCTAGAGTGGCTCTGGTCGCGGCAGAGCGACGCCTCGGAGGGGCAGAGCATCGCCCCCTGGTGGGCAGAGCATCGCCCCCTGGTGGGCGTGCCGGGTGGATCCCGGTCGGGTGCATGCGGGAGTCTGTCTGACTGTCTCTCCCCGTTTCCAGCTTCAGGAAAAAAAAAAAGAAAAAAAAAAAAAAAAAGATGTGGGGAGAGACACAGGCGGGCGTCTTGGTGGAGGTGCCCTGCTACTCAGGGGGTGCTCCTGGCCTGTGTGCTTATAAATCAAGGTGGGGTGCAGTGGCGGGAATAACAGTTATAGCTTATGTGGGCTCCGTCCACAGGTATTTCACCCAACACGTTTTGATCAGGGGTCCACTCTGCTGGGCACTGTCCTAAGTGCTGAGGGCCAGCATTCAGCATGCATGAAAGCAGGGAGGGGCTGGCAGACGGTATGCAAGTGAGCGTGTCATGTGCCGTCAGGTGAGACCCTGCATGCCAGGCAGAAGAGAGGAGGAGGAGGAGGTGGGAAGGGGAGGAGAGAGGGAAGAAGAGGAGATGTGAGGGTTATAATCTAGAACACACTGAGGGTTCTAGATTATAGATTCACTGAGGACTTTATCTGGCCCTGTTCTAAATCCTACCAGCCACTCAGGGACTATCCTCATCCTCTGATCACAGGTCGGGAAACTGAGGCACTGAGAAGTGAAATCACTTGCTGAGGATCACCCAGCTGGTAGCTCGGGGCTGGGAGTTGGAGCCAGGCAGGCTTACCTGCCTTTGCCTGAACCCCTTCGAGTTGCTCCAGAGCGGACTCAGGCTCCTGTTGGTCTGTGTTCTGGCGAGGTGCTGTGGGGGTGCTAGTGAGTGTCCTAGCTTGGGGTCAGTTTCCTTCCCCACTCAGAGTCCCAGGAGCAGGACCCTGCCCCCCCACCCCCAGACCTCCATGAACTCTGTTTGGCTGTGGATGGCAGGATTTAGCTAGAAAATCAGAACCCAGGGCGGAAAAGGAAAGCTCACACAGCCCTGGACGCCGGGCATCGCTAAGCATTGGTGCGTACAATAGTGTCGCCTCCCCTTCCTCCTGTGTCTGCCTGGAGAACTCTTCTTCATCCCTCCCAGCCCAGCGTGGAAGGGGCAGAGAGAGCGAGTGGGGCAGATACAGCAGCGTCTCCTGCCAGCCTCTGGCCTCGTCCTCCCCAGCACGGAAGGCAATACACAAGCTGACCGTGGTGCCCGCTGTGTCCCCTGTGCCCACTGCTGGGCTCTACCCCCCCCGACTCCGTCCTGCTGGCATTCCTCCACACAGCCAGACTGGGGCCAGCTGCCACTGTGACTGCTTAGCTCCCTGTCTGTACGTGGAGCGACAGGTCACGTCCGTCTGGAGCCAGGCGATTCCCGCAGCTGCAGGAGCAGGGCGGTGCTGCAGGCTGGTGCCCTCAGAGCCACGGCTCCCAGACCTGCACCCGCCGGGCCCGCTGCTCTGTTGAGCTCCGGTCCTGCAGCCGGGATCTCTCCTGCAGCCTCCTCGACCTCTCCCCGTGTCTGCCTACATCTCCCGCAGCAGAGGCTGAGATGCCCACCCTCAAGCCCTCTCCCCCTGGGGCTCCCCCAGCTCTGTGAACCCTGCAGGGCGCTCAGCCCAACAGCCTCGGCGGCTCCTGGGCACGCCTCTCCCCCCCTTCCTCCACGTCTGACGGTTCAGCCGCACCTGAGGGCCCCGCGTCTATCCTGAATCTGTCTGGTTTTCTCCATCCTGCCACCCACACTCAGGTGGAGTCCCAGCGTCTGTCACCTCAGAGACTGCAGCAGCCTTCCCTGCCTCCCCCAGGCCACGCTACACACAGCAGGCTTTCATGACCCTCCCCTGCTTCAACCTGCAGTGGCCCCCACCCTCCCCCGGCCCACAGGGTCCTCTGAGAAGTGGCCACTGTGGCCTTCCCCTTCTCTCAGACCGCGCTCCCGCCTGTCCGGCCAGCCCCCGCCGTGTTGGCCGCCATTCTGATCTTCCTGTTCTGCTCACCGCTGGTTGTTCTCCCCTGAAACCTTCTGGGCAGGTCACTGCTCAAATGTCACCCTCTCAGGGTGTGGCCTTGCCTGACCCCCTGACTGCAAGCAGTGTCCTGTCATGCTCTGCCACATGGTGCTTTGATTCTATGACTAGCACGCCTCTTTATCTGAAGGTGTGCGTGCCTCCCTCCAGCTAGAACGTAAATGACACAAGAGTAAGGACACGCTCATCCCAGACCCTGTGGACGGGGTCGGGCACAGAATCGGCACTTTGTAACTGTGGGAGGAATGAGTCAAAGAACCAGGTGGGGTTTGAATGGCCTTTGCTGCGACGCAGGAATATACAAATGCCGGCACTTTCTGACCCAGCAATTCCTCCCTGGGAGGTCATGAAACAGATGTGCAGAGAGTATGTTCGAGATGTTCGTTGGAGTGTTGTTTGCTGTCTTGAGCGACTGGCAACAATCTAGGGCAATGGCTTAAATTGGGTATGGCGCAGCCAAAGGGTGGAACGTTGTGAGGCCACCAAGCAGGAGCAGAAGGGTCTGTCGGCATTGTTGTGTCACCAACGGAAGCAACCAGAGCCCAGCGCTTAAGACAGATTTATTGTAAATGAATTCCTGGGGGCCGGAGCCCTGGTTGCACTCAAATGGCGCCTAACTGATAAAAAGAGGGAAGTGGATTGGGAGGTTGGGAGCTGCCATCCTAACTCTACTCTGACCTTGACTCACACCAGTGCCTGGAGGCATTGCCAGACTTGGGAGCCAGGTCCCCCACTACCAAGTCCCATCTCCTGCTCTCAGCCGGTTCTGGGGGCACAGCCTAGTGAGTCCTTTCTTTCAGAGCTCAGCTTCCTCATCTGTAAAATGGGTACAGAGTCTCCTGCCCTTACCTGTTTTGTAGGCTGTCAGGATGATAGAAGTCTGGGTTAGGATCAGTAGCACCCTTTCCTGAGTGCTGAAGACACACCTGCCCGGCCCTGTCTTGCCCTGGGCTTTGATGC
Source organism: Saccopteryx leptura (assembly GCF_036850995.1). Taxonomy (NCBI): domain Eukaryota; kingdom Metazoa; phylum Chordata; class Mammalia; order Chiroptera; family Emballonuridae; genus Saccopteryx; species Saccopteryx leptura. The sequence continues at coordinate 14,023,084 of NC_089504.1, read as the reverse complement.
ACATGATCTCATTGAATCCACATAAGCGCTCTCTGAAGAACGGCTGTGAGTGGCCCCACTCTAGCAGTGAGCCTCCTACGGGGGAAACAACTAGCTCAGTGTGATGTAGGTGGTAAGCGGAGAGCCTGGAGAGGAACCTGGGTGGTCAACGTCAGCCCCACTGTACTGTGTATAGAAAGAAGCCACCGCTGCAGGTGCAGGTGGGCCCCGGGAACCCCAGGGACCCTGGAGAGCTGGACTAAACCCCAACGCCTACACTCCGCTTCCCACTGCAGCCTGCCTTCCACATCCACTAAATAAGAGACCGGAGTCTGGTGCCTGCAGCCGCCGGGGTAGGGCCCGGCCTCCCTGTAATTAAGGCAGTGGGCGCTTGGGAGCTGGGATCTCTGTCATTCGAGGGGTGGGGAGAGGGGAGGCGTGAGTGAGGAGCTTCCCTGTGGCTGGGCAACCACATCAGCACCACCGGCTGCTCTGGAGGCAGCTGGGCAGCAGTGGTGGCTGAGAGGGGCCCAGGGGGGTGTTTCCCTCCCTGCCACCCCTGGCCTCGGCCCTCCTGACCTCCCGTCTGATGGTCCTTCTGCCTCAGCCCCAGAGCCACGTCTCCAAAAAGCTGGTCACCGAGGCTCAGTTTCTCATGTTCCCGCCATGCAGGAAGGCTTCTTCCGCTGTAAGTGCAGACTGTCAGGAAGGCTGGGAAGGGGCTGTTTGTGGGAACACCCAGGATCACTGGAAAGGAGGCCATTCCGGGCAACAAATGCCTTCCGACCCTGCAGGTCAGCCCCAGGACCAAGCCCACGCTCCCAGGCTCCTTCCTGCTCCAGCCCCAACCCGCTCGTCTCCCCTTCTCCCAGTCACCTGTCGTCCCCCATTGCTACCTGCCTGCCTCCATGCTTTCGCCTGTGCCACTCCCTCTGCTCAGCCTATCCAAATTCTGCTCTTCTCTCTCTGCCTAGCTCGCGTGCCTCCTCACTCAGGCAGCCTTCCCTGATTGGCCCAGGTGATGCCCTCTTTCTGCCCCAGGCCTAAGGTCCTTTTCTGTATCCTGCATCTAATGCATCTTTGTCACCCCCCACACAGCCCGTCCGCAAGCACCAAGGCCTCTCTGGGGCCCAGGTCTGCCCTGGAGACCACTTACAAGCCTTGGACAAGTCACTTCACCCCTCTAAGCAGCATTTTTTCATCTATAAAGATAGATAGCTGAATCCTCATTGAGGTGGGCATGGGCCAATGTGGGTACACACTCAGAACAGCGCTCAGCTCTGATGGCTACGTAACGTGTGGTACTCAGTGTCCAGTGTTGTTACAACTGTTCCTGTTGGTATCAGAGTAGCCAGAGGGGTCTTCTTTTTATTTTTTAAAGATTTTACTGATTGATCTGAAAGAGAGGAGAGAGAGAGAGAGAGAGAGAGAGAGAGAGAGAAAGAAAGGTTGGGGGGGGTGGAGAGTAGCAGAGGCATCAACTCGTAGTAGTTGCTTCTCATATGTGCCTTGATCGGGCAAGCCCGGGGTTGCGAACCAGCGACATCAGCATTCCACGTGGACCCTCTATCCACTGCGTCACCACCAGTCAGCCCAGTGAAGTCTTTTTAGAGAATAACTTGGAATGTGTCACCCCCGTGGACTATCCTTAGGATCAGGCCCAAGAAGACCCCTGTGAGACTCTGCCTGACCCTCTTCTGCTGCCCTCCTTGGTCCCACCTCTCTGCACCCTCTCCTCCTCAACCACTGCTCCGGCCACCTGGAGCATATCTGTGGCACTAAACACCCCTCTCCTGAACTAGAGGCATTTGCACAGGCCATTCCCTCCATTTGGTACACCTTTCCCCCTTGCTCCCTCCTTCTTCACCTGGCTAACTCCTACTCATCCCACTTTAGGTGCCCACTCCTCCAGGAAGCCTTCCATGATGACCTTCCCAGCCAAATGAGGCACCCCTTCCCTGTGCTCCTGCAGCCCTTACCGCGCACACCGCATTGCAACGAGCTGCTTACCTGTGAGCTCCGTAAAGTGAGACTGGTTCCCCGCTGCAAACCCAGCACCTAGCACGGTGTCTGGCGCACAGTAGATGCTCAAAAAAAACGTAGTGACTAACTGAATGGATGAGTCAATTTCTGCATCCCCCACACTGCAGGAAATGTCTGTAGAACAGATTTGAGTGGGAGGTTCCAGCAGGGCCTGGGAGAAGCCCCTGGGGTTTGGGTGCTGGGTGGTGAACGGAGCCGACCCCCGTCCCCTCCCGCGGTGGGTCAGCCCTCCCTCTTCCCACAGGCCCCTGGGGCCCCAAGAGCCAGCTTCCAGATGCTAAGCCTCAGCTCAGTCTCACCTCTTAGCATTTCCATCTGCACAGCTGGGCCAGATCCCCGCAGCCAGCGTCGCGGGCAGCCAGGCCAATCGTCCCTGGCGTCTTCCTATTTTAGACATCTCGCTGCCTTGGTCCCTTCTAATGTTTCCAGCCAGGCTGCGGGGGGAGGAAAAAGAGGTTACTGCTACTTTAAATGTACTGTATGAAGGCGAGGGCTGGAAAGGGGCCTGCTTGCAGGAGTACCCAGTCATCTAGTTGGAAAAGCCGCCAGATGGAATACAAAAGGAGAAACCCAGACGCTCATGGAGACAGCCTCGGTTCATAAATCAGGTGGGGCCGGGGGCTGGGGGCCCGAACGCCATGGAGCCCGACTCCCTCCTGGACCAGGACGACTCCTACGGTAAGAGGGGCGCCGGCAAAGTGGCCGAGTTGGGGACCCAGCCTCTGCTCGGGCAGACTTTTCTCTGCTTCCTGCAGGAATGTGAGTGGAAGTGAGGAGGTAGTCGGGCAGCTGGGCGCTGTCTGGTCTCGGGAGCCCGGGTAGGGGGTGCCAGGCTGCAGGGTCCCCGGGGGAGCCGTGGGCAGCCCCTCAGGCTCTGGGCATGGGCAGGGATGGGGGCGTGGGGGGGCGTGGGGGGAGGAAAGCAGACTCGGCTGCTTCTGTTTTGCTCTTGGCCAAGAAGGAAAGGAAGGAAGTTTGCAGCCCCCCTGCCCGTCGGCCTCCCTCCCTGTCCCCGGGCCCGCTGGGTGCTGTGGGGAATTTAATTAGTGAGATCCTGCAGATAAATATAGACGGGGCCGGCAACAGGAATGTGCCCTGTAATTAAAGCCAGGCTGAGCGCTCCCGCTCTGCAGGGCCCCACGGGCTGCCACGGCGGAACCCACCCGGGCGGGCGGGCGGAGTGTTGGGGAAAAGTTGCCTGGGACAGAGAGAGCGCTTGCCGAGAGCCTGGGACAGGGACTCGTCAGACTCGGAGAGAGGAGTAGCTCGGCCGCGGGGTCTCCTCGCAGGCTTGGGGCTCCAGGGGTGCAGGTGGCTAAGACCCTGACCGCCCAGCCGGGCCAGGCTGCCGCCCCCTCGGCTCGGACACCGGCACACAGGAGGGAAGCAGGAGGGCAGGCGTGTGGCTGAGGGACTGGGGCAGGGGGCAGGGGGCAGCAGGCTTTCGGGCTCAGCAGGGAGAAGGCGCTATTGGCATCAGAGGGGAGGTCCAGTTGAGAGGTGACTTCGCCCCAGCGTGCATCAGCCCTTTGGGAAACCAGGGCCTCCTGAGACCACAGTCCCCGCTAAGAAAACTGAGTTCTCTCCCCTCCCCGCGTCGCCCCCCAGCCAGGCCTGCCTCTGGGCACAGATTCAAGGCCAAATTTCCTTCCTCCTGCGGGAGCTCGGCTCTTTCCAAGGAGAGGGGCCTTCTGCCACGTTTGGAGCCGCAACCCTCAGGGGAGCTTGGCGAGGCCCGGCCAGCAGAGCTGGCATCTCTGGGCAGTCAGGTGGCCAGCAGACACCGCCGAGTGACCCCCCCGTGCGCCAAGCTGTGTGTCAGGGTCAGGGGTGCAGAAATGAAGAGCTCAAGGCTGAGAAATAGTTTGTGCTTAGTGAATGAAGGGAGGAAAGAGAGAAAGAGAGGGAGGGAGGGAAGGAAGAAAAGACAGAGGAAGGCCCTGGAAGAGCTCCCAGCCTCGAGAGGGAGACAGACAAATGCTACAAGTCTGGAATCAGAGCGACCAGCTCCTCGGGGGGTGGGGGGGGGGCAGGCTGGGGGTGCGACAGGCTGGCCTGCCTGAATCCGGGGCATTCCTCTGAAGCTTGGCATGGGGATGCCTAGGAGCTGCCCCACGGAGGGCACGGGAGCTGGTCTGGGGCAGCCTCAGGGCAGGGCAGGGCTGCTGCCCGGGAGACAGCGGCTGCCTGGCCCTAAGCGAGGGGCTGTGCACAGACGGCCTGTCTCAGCTGCGGTGGGAGCCTGTTGCTGGTCTTCGGAACCCTGGTCAGGCAGTGAGGCGCCTGGGAGCCGGGAAGCAGAGGCAAAGGGGCAGAGGGACTTCAGGAACTGTCAGACAGGGCTAGAGGAGAGCCCAGGCTCTCCTTGGAGGGACCCCAGATCTAGCCGAGAAGGGTCTAGCTTCATCCTGCCTCGGAGATCCAGAGTTGAAGAGGCTGTCTTGGGCCAGGACAGCAAAGGAAAACTGGCCTCAGAGTCACTAGTTTTCTGGGTCCTGGTTCTACATTTACTCATTTAATAACTTCAACTTTCAGGTCCTGGAGTGAGAAGTCAGACCTTTATCTCTGTCTTTGTGACAGTCCCAGGCTAGTATAGGAGAGAAATAAGCACTTTGATGAGGAAGGCCAAGGCACTGTGGAACCAACCCTTAACCCCACACGTGGAATCCAGAAGGCTTCCTGGAGGAGGTGACTCCTCCACTAACTAAGTAGATGACTGTCCACGAAACACTTTTCTTCACCTGGTTTCTGTGATAAGCCACTCTCCTGATTTTCTCCCTCATATTTTTCCGTCTCTTTTGCTATTTCCTTCTATCATTCCCCCCAACCCCATTACCCACATGCTCCCTTCACCAAGGTCTGCTGCTTCTACTTCCCTTCATGATCTGACCCTTCCTTCCTCACTGGTTCACTCTCTGGGCTGCAGTCATACTGATCTGACCTTCTTCATACTTACCAAACTAGTTATCACCACAGGACCTTTGCACATTCTATTTCCTTTGCCTGGAACACTCTTCCTCTTATTCTTTACTAATCTAACTCCATTTCCTCCTCCTCCCAAACTCAACTAAAAAGTTATCTTCTCAGAGAAGCCTTCCCTAGACCATGTTCCTCCAATCCATCCAATTATATCCCACTCTCTTTGTCTCTTTTTCTTTGTAGGACCTGTTCTTATTTGCACTACATATTATTGTATGTATGTGTTTAACCACTGTATCCCCCCAGTCTCTAAGCTCTCTGTTAGATAACAGCTGTTATCCCCAGGGCACAGCTTTCTGTCCGGTGTGTAGTAAGCATCCAACAAATACTTGCTGAATGAGTGAATGGATGAATTCAGTTGGCCCAGGCAGAGAGGCAAGGAAAGGCATTCTAGACAGAGAGAACAGCAGGTGCAAAGGCACAGAGGCTGGAGAACTTTGGAGGGTTCTCCAACAAGTCCGGTGAGGGTGATGCTTTTGGTCAGGGTTTGGTGAAGCGAGCTCCTTGGGTGCTCAGGAGCCTTGATAGGAACAGGGATAGGAGAGGCGGAGTTGGGTGTGGGGCTCTGGGACCCCTTCCCTGATTCAAACTGAGCATGACTGTCTTCCATCTGGTGGATATCCTGAGCTCTGATTCCACTCACCAGCTGCTCGGAGGTGGAAGGAGTCTGGCCATACCCCCAGCCACTGACACTAGGATGAGCTGGGGACCTGAGCTGTATTCAGAATGTCTTCGCAGACAGAGCTGATCACACAGGGCCCCATCGGGTGGTCCTGAGGTGAGGGACGCCGACAGCAAGGCTAGTGAGGCTGACAAACACAGGACAGGGCTTTCTTTTCTACAACAAGCAGGGGCAGGGAGGCAAGGGGAGAAGGGAGCTTGGAGACAGGGCACTAACCCAGCAATGCCCTTCACGGATGGCCCTCCATTTCCCAAGGATAGACTGGGCAAGGGTCAGACAAGATCTGGTTGATTCCCCTCTGGCGTAGACCCCTCAGAATTGTGTGAGGAGTCCTTTGCCCAGGAAGGGGGCGAGAGGGGGCCTGACCATGGGCCAGACTTGGCAGCAAACCTGACCCCACAGAACGCTCTCTCTTCGGGTCCTCTCAAGGTCCTGCCACCCCACACTTCACAGATGCCACCTCCCACCCGGGCACTGCCGGCAGCTCTCGGTGCCTCTCTAACCGGGGCTTGTTTTTCTCGCCTCTGTGCTGACCTGACTCCCTCTTAAAACCATGCAATCCTTGCAGGAGGGGGCTGCGTCTTATCTGCATATCCCCAGGGTCCTGCAGGGCGCCTGGCCCAGGGAAGGTGCTCAGTACACATTTGCGGGATCACTGAGTGAAGGAATGAATGAAGGAGTGAATGAGAGAACGGCACCAGCACGTTACCCTGCTGCGTGCCCCCAGGCATCCGCCCTGCGCGGGGTTTCTGTTTCCTAAGCTGTCAGTTGACGGTGCTGTCCTCCATGCACCTGAATGTGGCAGCTCTGACCATCCAAGACTCTAAAGCTGACTCAGCACTTGGCACCCTCTCCCCTGCCTGTGGCCTGAGCCTCATCCCAGCTTTCTCTGCCATCGGGTGGTCTGGACCGAGTGAGTCCCTTCTCCCCGCTCAACCTCAGGTCTGCCCTGCCTGTCTCCCCGGTTGTCTCGGGGCTCCAGAGCAGTGACGGGGGTTAAACCGTGTGCGGTTGGACACCTGTTGGGGGGAGTGTCTGTGATTCATAGAGGAGGGGGTTGGGCTCAGACAGATGCTGGGATAAACGCTCTGGAAGGGTCTGGCTGTTTTGGAGACGCCGGGGGTGATGGGGCAGCTCGGGAGCTTGTTTCTTCCTGACGATGACCAGCAAGGATGCCAGCCCCAGCTGGGGGCCTTCGGACGGGAGAGATGGAGGTGATTTTGTAAATTTCCAAGTGCTGCAGGTCTAATCACCAGCACTCTTTACCGAGTGCCCACTCCAGGCGAGATGCCACGCAAGGTCCTTTATGTATGTACCTGTCTGCTTGAATCCTCACAACCAACCAGGTAGGCGGCCGTGAGCTCCACTTTCCAGATGCGGAAACTGAGGCTCGGGGGGTTAAATGACGGCCAGAATCATACGGTGAGGTCAGTGATTTGAACCCAGGCTGCTCCAGGGACTGGGTTCTTTATTTTGCGGCACTGGGAGCTGTCACTGTGCCGGAGCTGCCTGGAGGTCCTTCCACTTGCCTGTGAAAAATCCTGCCTCCCCGGGAGTGTTTGTCGGAGGAGTTCAAGGGATGAGCATGACGTGGCAGGAGCCACGACCAAAGGCGATGTCAGCTCGCCTGGAAACAGCCAGCAGAGAAGCAGCTGTAACGGGAGAGGGTCAGTCTAAAAGAGGCTATTTTGGGCTGGAAGCTGTCAGGAGGTCTGATGTCATCACTCCCAGGCCCTTCCTGTGAGAGGGGGAAGCTGAAGATGTCATCAAGCGGCTTTGCTTCATCTGGTAATAAATAAGAAATGACCATAAAGTAACAGCATGTGCCGGGCCATGTGCTGCCCATTCATCCTCACGCGTTCCCTTTCCACCAACCCTGCGAGGCTGGTGTTATCCTTCTCACGTTAGAGATGAGGGGAAACATTCAGAGAGGCTGAGTGACTCACCCAAAGTCACACAGCTAGTGAATACCCAAGCTGACAGTCACGCGGATGAGTCCCACCCCAGAGCCCGTGCTCTGAACCAGCGCCCACCAGGCTTTCCCTGAGGCCGTGACCACGGGGACAGAGTGCTAGCACAGGGGCCACGGGGACAGAGTGCTAGAACAGGGACCACGGGGACAGAGTGCTAGCACAGGGACCACGGGGACAGAGTGCTGGAACAGGGACCACAGGGAGGGACCACGGGGACAAGGTGCTAGCACAGGGGCCACGGGGACAGAGTGCTAGCACAGGGGTCATGGGGACAGAGTGCTAGGACGGGGACCACGGGGACAGAGCGCTAGAACAGGGACCGCGGGGACAGAGTGCTTAGCACAGGGACCGCGGGGACAGAGTGCTAGGATGGGGACCATGGGGACAGAGTGCTAGAAAGGGGACCACGGGGACAGGGTGCTAGCACAGGGACCACAGGGACAGAGTGCTAGAACAGGGGCCACAGGGACAGAGTGCTAGAACAGGGACCACAGGGACAGAGTGCTAGGACAGGGACCACGGGGACAGGGTGCTAGCAAGGGACCACGGGGGACAGAGTGCTGGAACAGGGACCACGGGGACAGAGCGCTAGAACAGGGACCACAGGGACAGAGTGCTAGGACAGGGACCACGGGGACAGGGTGCTAGCACAGGGACCACGGGGACAGAGTGCTGGAACAGGGACCACGGGGACAGAGTGCTAGAACAGGGACCACGGGGACAGAGTGCTAGAACAGGGGCCACGGGGACAGGGTGCTAGAACAGGGGCCACGGGGACAGGGTGCTAGAACAGGGGCCACGGGGACAGGGTGCTAGCACAGGGGCCACGGGGACAGAGTGCTAGAACAGGGGCCACGGGGACAGAGTGCTAGCATAGGGGCCATGGGGACAGAGTGTTAGCACAGGGACCACGGGGACAGAGTGCTAGAACAGGGACCATGGGGACAGAGTGCTAGAACAGGGACCACAGGGACAGAGTGCTAGGACAGGGACCACGGGGACAGAGTGCTAGGACAGGGACCACAGGGACAGGGTGCTAGGACAGGGACCACGGGGACAGGGTGCTAGGACGGGGACCATGGGGACAGGGTGCTAGAACAGGGGCCACGGGGACAGAGTGCTAAAACAGGGGACCACGGGGACAGAGTGCTAGCACGGGGACCACGGGGACAGGGTGCTAGGACGGGGACCATGGGGACAGGGTGCTAGAACAGGGGCCATGGGGACAGAGTGCTAAAACAGGGGACCACGGGGACAGAGTGCTAGCATGGGGACCACGGGGACAGGGTGCTAGGACGGGGACCTCGGGGACAGGGTGCTAGGACGGGGACCATGGGGACAGGGTGCTAGAACGGGGACCACGGGGACAGAGTGCTAGAACGGGGACCACGGGGACAGAGTGCTAGCACAGGGACCACGGGGACAGAGTGCTAGCACAGGGGCCACGGGGACCACGGACACAGAGTGCTAGAACAGGGGCCACGGGGACAGAGTGCTAGCACAGGGACCACGGGGACAGAGTGCTAGCACAGGGGCCACGGGGACCACGGACACAGAGTGCTAGAACAGGGACCACAGGGACAGAGTGCCAGCACAGGGGCCACGGGGACAGAGTGCCAGGACAGGGACCATGGGGACAGAGTGCTAGAACAGGGGCCACTGGGACAGAGTGCTAGAACAGGGGCCACGGGGACAGAGTGCTAGCACAGGGGCCACTGGGACAGAGCGCTAGCACAGGGACCACGGGGACAGAGCGCTAGAACAGGGACCACGGGGACAGAGCGCTAGAACAGGGGCCACGGGGACAGAGCGCTAGAACAGGGGCCACTGGGACAGAGTGCTAGAACAGGGACCACGGGGACAGAGCGCTAGAACAGGGACACGGGGACAGAGCGCTAGAACAGGGGCCACGGGGACAGAGTGCTAGCACAGGGGCCACGGGGACAGAGCGCCAGGACAGGGACCATGGGGACAGAGCGCCAGAACAGGGACCACGGGGACAGAGTGCTAGAACAGGGACCACGGGGACAGAGTGCTAGAACAGGGGCCACTGGGACAGAGCGCTAGAACAGGGGCCACGGGGACAGAGCGCTAGAACAGGGACCACGGGGACAGAGCGCTAGAACAGGGACCACGGGGACAGAGCTCCAGGACAGGGACCACGGGGACAGAGCGCTAGAACAGGGACCACGGGGACAGAGCGCTAGAACAGGGACCACGGGGACAGAGCGCTAGCACAGGGACCACGGGGACAGAGTGCTAGCACAGGGACCACGGGGACAGAGTGTTAGCACAGGGACCATGGGGACAGAGTGCTAGAACAGGGACCACGGGGACAGAGTGCTAGAACAGGGACCACGGGGACAGAGTGCTAGCACAGGGACCACGGGGACAGAGTGCTAGAACAGGGACCACGGGGACAGAGTGCTGGAACAGGGACCACGGGGACAGGGTGCTAGAACAGGGACCATGGGGACAGAGTGCTAGAAACAGGGGCGCTGCTCGGGCTGCCCTACTTCTCAGGAACGAGAGCCTGTGTCCTCCTTCTGGCTCTGTCAGTCAGAGGCCCTGCGCCAAGACCTGGGCTCTCAGCAAATCTCAGTTTCCCTGTCTGTGAAATGAAGGTAATGATGCCAACCTTGCCGACCTAGGGTAGAGAAGGAAGGCCAGATTCAGGTTCCTGCCATTGTACTCTAGGGCTCTGTCCTGCACCAGCTTGCTGGGCCTCAGGCCTGACAGACCGGGGGAAGCCACACTCACACATGCGGTCCTTTCAGAGTTAAAGAAACGAGGCCGGAGAGATAGAACAGGGCCCCCACTTACGGAGCTCTGTGCTAAGTGTTCCACTGCTAGTGGAGTCATTGAGCCCTTATAGAGGAAGTAATAACCCCATTGCTCAGATGAAACAACTGAGGCTTAGGAGGACCCAAGGCTGCATGCAAGCTAGTAGGGACATGCCTGGTTCAAACCCAGGCCTCCCAGACTCCCACCACTCTGCCCAGCAGTCTGGGCTGCCCCTTGCCTGTCTTAGCCGCCAATCCACAGCCTGGGAGAGCCTCACTGCTGCTGGCCGCCACGCCCGGGGCTCTGACCTTCCCCAGCTGGGCAGGTGGATGAGTGGTAGCGCCCCCCTTCTTGCCCCACAGGACTCTGGGAAGAGGCTAAATCAGGAAGACTAGTCAATAAAGAAGGACAATGAGGCCAGCCGGGGAGGGGCTTAAATCATTTATGCACCCAAGTCTGAGCAGCTGGCTGCACAGGGCAGGGAGTGAGGCCCAGACAGGGAGAGAGGGCAGCTCCTGGGCGGGGAGCTGGCCAGGCTGAGTCAGGAGAAAGCTCAGGGAAGAGGAGCTGGGGTCCCCCAGAGAGAGGGGAGCCTGGTGGGAGAAGGAGGGGAGGCTCATTCAGGACTTCCTGTTGTTTATAAAGCAAGGGCATTTCACCCTGGTCCTCTCCACAGACTTCTGGTGGGGGCCCTGCCTGACCCGCGTGTGTCACACACAACACCTCCCGTGGGCCTGGGCCACGTGGCTGTCCGCCTTAATCTCCTCATCATAGCGGTGGGGACACTACTGGCCACCTCATAGGGCTCCCACTCTTAAGCCCAAGGGAGAGGGTCTTCTGGGGTTCACCTGTCCATCCCCTATTACGTGATGGCACTCCAGCCTGAGGGACGAGGAACCAGAACCACTCAAAGTCCATTCCCCCTCCTGAGTAGTCCTGAGGTCCACCCTGACTCTGTATCTCCCAGCTCCCACTTCAGTTCAGGACCCACCGTGGACACCTGCCCCCTCCCAGGGCTCCCCATTTCCACCCTGCTCTGAACCCACCCTCCATGCTCAGCCAAAGGGGACCACTCACAGGCATCTTAGAGTCCCACGGGGCATCCCACTGCAGCGGGTCAAGTCCAAACTCACTGACACAGCCTCAAGGCGGTCCGTTGTCTGACTCCTGAATGATGCCTCTGCCCTTGTCTCCAGCCACACCCCTTCTTTCTCTCCGTTCCTCCATCATGAATTCATCTCTGCCTCGAATGTGCCATCACTCTCCCCTTCCTGGCCGTTGCTCTTGCTGTTCCCCTGCCTGGAACACTCCCCCTATTTCAGCTCTCCCCACTACTCGTCCCGCAACCTGGCTACTCCTGTTCATTCTGAAGTCTCAGCTCCAATGTCACCTCCTCCAGGAAGTCCTCCCTGACTACCTTGTTTGAGCACCTGAAGCACCTGTCTCCACCTCTAGGCTGTGAGTTGCTCCAAGAGCCAGACTGAAAACTTAGAGGTTAGGTGGGGGTGGGGTAAGAAAAGAGCTCAGGGCGACCTGGCAGGGGATGTTGGTGTCCACACTGAAAGGAGGACATGGGCGGAAGAGCAGATCCTGGGTGGGAGCGGGAGTGATGCTCTGGGCTTGCTGTGTCTGAAGGGTTTTCTGTGGAAGAGCCTGTGATGGTCATTCCGGATGTGACCTCAGAGAAGCCCCAGTTCCAGGGTGGAGGGTGGGAACGTCTGGGGCCTTCCTGGCTGCATCAGTACCACTCCCTTTCCTAGGCCCAGCCAAGGTCCTGCCACCTCCCCCAGAAAGCCAGTCCTGACCAGCTGCGCCGAGGCTATTGTGTTCTCTCCTTGACTGGACCGTCTTGCTCATCACCACCTCTAGTCCTAGGGCATCTCGTGGGCTATGCCAATGGTTTTCAACCGCCAGTCCGCAGACTGATGCTGGTCTGCCAGAAATGTGGTGTCAGTTTGTGAAAAGGTTAACCACCCTGATGTTGTATGAAGATTCATCTTCATTAATTTCTGGCGGACCGGTGCTAGTCCGCTGACCAGAGATTGAAAACCACTGGACTATGCATTGGCAGTCTTTCAAGCGGAACCACACCCCTCTATCTCTTGTAGACTCCACATGACCCCACACAGGGATTGACACAGAGAAGAAACCCTGGACAGGGCAGTCCCATCCCATGGGATTCCGGGGAAAACCAAGCAGAAGTTTTGGGTCAGAATGACGCAGGTGGGCAGGGGAAGAGGCAGGCAGAGGGAGGGGAGCATTTCTGTCCAATACGGAAGCGTGTGTCTGGATGCTGGATCCTCACAATCCCCGGCCTGAGGGCCTCCAGCTGGTGACCTACATCCTAGCATGCGTGTGTGTGTGTGTGTGTGTGTGCGTGTGTGTGTGTGCGCGCGCGCGTGTGTGTGTGCGTGTGTGTGTGTGTGTGTGTGCACGTGCATGCATGTGTGTGTGTGTGTGCGCGCGCGCGTGTGTGTGTGCGTGTGTGTGTGCGTGTGTGTGTGTGCGTGTGTGCGTGCGTGCGCGTGCATGCGTGTGTGTGTGTGTGCGTGTGTGTGTGTACGCGCGTGTGCGCGCTGTCTCCCCAGAATTCCTAAGACTCCAAATGATACCTCCACTCCACACAGTGTCCCCTCCCCTGAGCCAGTTCAGCTTAGTCTGGGTGGCTGTCACCTTGGGAGGTCACAGTCCCAACAGAGAAGCCTCGTCTGGGGCTGGAGGGAGCCTGGAAGAACACATTCAAGGAGAGAGGCCAGGAAGCCTGGTGGCTAAGAAGGCAGCTGCCCCAGCCTCTGGTTTCCTGTGTCATGGCTTCAGAGGCCTCTGTTCCCCCATGTCCCCAACAGCCCAGTACAAGCTCAGCTTCCCCAAGGAGAAGGTCAAACTCTAATCTTCCCCACCTTGCCCTCAAGGCGGGGGTGGGGGGAACATCAGAAGAGGTAAACCAGCCTGCCAGTTCAGGAACAAAGGGAAGGAAGGGAAAGTACGCAGCTCACAGAACTGTCACTGGGATTCCCATATTACAGAGAAGAAACTGAGGCACAGAGACATCTGGCAATTTCCCCTTGGTCACTGCTAAGCAGAGTCAAGATTTGAACTCAGATCCCGTCGACTCCAAAGCCTGTGTGTGTCCCACTGTGAGCCTGCACTGAGCACCTCACACACCTTGACCTGCACCAGGGAGAGGCAGGAGGGGCTGTGTCAGAGCTACGAGGGGCCTGGGTCCCCACTCACCCTGGTTACTCATGGCACAGAGGTACAAGCTGAGACCCAGAGCTCAGAGCGGGCGGGTGCCAATCAGGGAAGAGAAGAACCCGGGTATCCGGGTGTCAGGGCCGGCTTCCGGGAGGGGGCAGCGGGGGCTGGTACAGGCAGCAGGGGAGGGTCCTGACAGGTAGAAGGGGGTGGAGAGCAATGAGCTTTAGGTAAGTGGAGGCAGCAGGGAGGACGTTCCCAGCCAGGGAAACAGCGGGGACACAGGCTGGTGGGGGGATGAGAGTTGGAGTCTCTCGGCCTGAAGTAGGGGACGCCCGGAAGGCTGGGCAGTGGATGGCTGGGTCACGGATGAGGACACGGGGTGCAGGGGCTGTACCCTGAGGCAGGCTTTCTCACACATGGCCGGATAACTCTGTCGTGGGGACCGTCCTGTGCGGGAGAGGCTGTTTGGCTGCGTCTCTGGCTTCTACCCACCAGATGCCGGTAGCATACCTGCCTCCCTCCTCCACCCCAAGTTGTGACAATGTCTCTAGTCATTGCAAAATGTTCCCTGGGGGATAAAATTGCCCTGGTTAGGAACTACTGTCCTGGAGTAAGCCGGAGCCGGCGAAGCGATCTGAGCAGAGGAGGGACGAGGCCCCCAGTGCAGCCCGGAGTGGCCTGTGCCCCAGCCCTTGTCCCCAGCCCCCCGACGCCGTGCCAGGCCTCATCCCTCAGCTGACCTGGGGCTCGCTGCGTGCCAGGAAAGCCTCCACCAACGTGGACGCAGGGCTGAGGGCTGAGCTGGGAGGTGGAACAAAAGAGCTTGTGTTTGGGGATGGAACCTCCCCTCCCCCCTCAGCATGGGGGGAGGGTGCCGGGCAGTGATCCAGGGGCAAGAGGGGCTGCAAGGCTGAGGCAGGCACTTGTCAGAGCCAGGGTTTGGATAGAGGTGCTGGAAAGGGGTGGGGAAGCTAACCTTCTGCCTGTGTTCTTGTTCACAAACAGGCCCTTTCCAGGGGCCATGAAATCAAAGCATCTCAGCCAGTGGGACGGAGTTTTGAGCTGGTCCTGACCCAGCATTTTGGGGGCGAGGGTTCCAGGGCTACCTTCCAGGAGGCCAGCCAGGCAAGGGTGCGAACAGCCAGCAGCCCAGAGCCTTTCTTCCCTCCTGTCCACGTGCTGTGTCTCGGAGGGACCCAGGGGTTGGAGGAGAGTGTTGAGGGGGGTAGGGACTGAGGAGGTAGCAAAGGGACCAGAGGCCCTGGTTCACCATCTCCCCACCCCCAATCCTGTGAGCTTCTCACGTGCATGCCTGACCTCCCTCCTCCTCTGCTTAAACACTTGCACTAGCTCCCACGACCCTCAGGGTCCCGTCCACAGCCCTTGGGCAGCCCTTCAAGGACACGTATCTCACCCCCCAACCCTGGCCCCCAACCCCACACTTCAGCCAGACTGAGTGAGTGATAACATCTCAAACACTTGGCCTCTATAGGCCTCCATACCCCCCCCCCATCCCTGCCTCTTTTGAGCCAGAGACGCTGCCTCCTCCCCACTTACCATCTCCCTAAACTGAGCTATCTTCTAATCATGTGCTGGTGCCCCCTTGGTCGACACTGCCTCCAGGAAGCCTTCCCAACCTTAGGGAGTGAGTGCCTGGTGTGCTGACAGCACCGATGGCCCAGGATGACACTGTCCCTGCCCTGAGGGGGCCACCCTTGTCCTCTCCTTTCCCCTGCAGCCTCAGGCCTAGAACAGAAAGCTGGAGACTAGCCTGACCAGGTGGTGGCGCAGTGGATAGAGCGTTGGACTGGGATGCGGAAGGACCCAGGTTCGAGACCCTGAGGTCGCCAGCTTGAGCGCGGGCTCATCTGGCTTGAGCAAAGAGCTCACCAGCTTAGACCCTAGGCCCCTGGCTCCAGCAGGGGGTTACTCGGTCTGCTGAAGGCCCGTGGTCAAGGCACATGTGAGAAAGCAATCAATGAACAACTAGAAGTCGCAACGCGCAACGAGAAACTGATGATTGATGCTTCTCATCTCTCTCCGTTCCTGTCTGTCCCTGTCTATCTCTGCCTCTGTAAAAAAAAAAAAAAAAAAAAAAAAAGAAAGCTGGAGACTAGTGAGCATGTTGTGAGGAAAGTGGGGAGACAGGGAGGGATAAATGAGGAGCAGTGTCCTCTGGACACTGGGGAATGTGCAGGACAAACTGACCCCACAGCCTGCTTGGAGAAACAGATAGCGTTTCTCTATGATGAGGCTCCCAGACAGCTCATCTCCCACAGGCAGGTGTCAGCCACAGCCTGGCCTCGATGACAGGCCCCTCTCAGAGTTGGCCCCTGATGCCACCGCCAGGCAGGACAGGTGATGGGGGGAGGGCAAAGGTCCCAGGGGGGGCATTTAGGTGCCCACACTGCACTTCAGGCATCACTGGCTGTCTGCGGAGCCCAGATTCCTGGGCTGTAAGAACCCCAAGAGCCAATAGACTGTCCAGGCCCCTGGTGTCCCACCTGTGTCAGAGGAGTCTTGGGCCGGCAAAGAGATGCTCACAAGTTGCCAAATAGAGCAGACGGCCCTTTCCCTCAGCACAGCTCTGCCCAGAGCAGCTCGCTTTCCTCTGACGGAAACATTGGGCTCGCCCAGAATTTTTCACAGAGCCTTTGACACCAGGGTTCCATGGCTCAGTCTAAAATGCACTGCAGACCCTCCTCCTTCTCAAACAGATGGGAAGACCAAGGCCAGGACTTGGCAGAGAGTGGCAGAGCCAGGCGCACCCGTGGCCCTTCCGCCGCACCGCCGCAGCCCTCTCTGCCGAAGACACGCACGCACGAGAGAACGAGTAGGAATCTGAAAGTAGGTTTTGTTTGGTAACGTGGAACGCTAACAAAGGGCACTCATTCCTGGGGTGAGGGCTGGGCAAGAAGAACTGCCCCAGTTGGGAAGGGAAGAGCAGGACGCTGGCCGGCCACCTGGGCCGCTGTGCTCCTAGGTTATCCGCGTTATGCCCAGTGTGCTTCCAGGGCTGTCCGAGATGCTGCTCAGACTTCCAGGCTTTAGCCGAGGCAGCCCCAGCTATAGTACCAGAATCTCGGGGTTCGAGTCCCAACACCTCCGTTTCCTCACTGTGTTGACCTTCACACCAACCCCCTCTGGAGACTCGGAATCTTTCCCAGTACCGTAGGGCTGGCAACACCTCCATCCCAGGGGACGTGTGAAGGGCAGAGGAGAGCACAGAGGAGGGGTGGGCCAACGCCCGGTGGGTGCAGGGCCCTTCCTTGTACGTGAACACCGGGAAGTTCGTGGGCTAAGGTTCACACTTCAGCCTTCCTGGCTGCGTGACTTGAGGCAAGTTTCTTAACCTCTCTGCCTCAGCTTGCCCATCTATAAAGTGGGGATAACAGTAGCACCCACCTGCCTCATGGGATATAATGAGTTAATACGTGTACAGTGCCCAGAACAGGGCTCCAGAAGTGTTTGTTATTTGAATGACAGCGGAAATTAGGTCTTACTGAGGAGAGGCCCCAAATGCGAATAAAAGAATAGATGAGTTAAGGAATAAATGGGAGGAAAATTAGGGTTCTCCTGGGGAATGCCTCGTGGTCCTACCCCGCTCAGTCCTCACCCATCAGTGGTGTCTTCCCTTCGCGGTGGACTGCCCCACCCCCTGCCACCAGCTCTCTATCGCTGGGCCTCTCCCTGCATTTTTCTCTAAACACAGAGGTAGGATTCCATTTCGCCCCTAGATGACTTTGGGCGATAAAGAAGTAACTTCAGCCTCCTTGAATTGAATCTTCTCTCCGGAACGTGTAACAAACCTGGAAATTGGAATGGCCTTGGAGCTGATTATTCTGGGAGGGCACCTCCTGGCATTAAAACTAAATTAGATCAAGGTACCTCTGTTATTAGCAAAATAATTCCCTACGATTACAGAATGCAGCCATGAATCCTGATGGCAGATGAACTTCAGGTGACTTACTTGAGACGAATAACTGTGCAAAAATCACGGGCTCATCTAATCGCTTCTCTATAGTGTTGCAGTCGGGTAATTATGCTAATGGTTATAAGAAATCACCTTTTGTGGTCTGGGATTGGGAGGGCTTGAGACAGAAACGTGCGTGAAGGGTATTACCTGCTTCCAGCTGGAGAGGCTTGGCGCCATGTTTGGTTCCAAAATGGCCCTTTCTGGGGAGCTGGCTTGGTCCTTTGTCAACTGGGAGAGAAACCCAATTAGGCAATCAGAATTGCAGTGGCTTTTCAGGCCATCTTAATATAGGAAATCTAATTTGTCCAAGTTCCACTATTGGGCGTGGTAATTCCAAGAAACAAGCTAAACTATAAAAGCTCAGGACCTTGGAGTCAGTCAATTCAATTCAATTTGTGCCCACTGGGTGCCAGGCACAGATCTAGACGCAGATGCGGGGGGAATACCAGTGTTGGATAGCGCTGGTGCTTTCTGAACACAGTTTTTTGTCCCCTCACCAACCTGATAGAGCCAGTATTATCCCCAGTTAGAGACAAGGAAATATTGGCTCAGTGCAACCAAGGTGCTTCCATCCACCCACAAGGGTCTGGGAGGCTTCCTGGAAGAGTGGACATAGAGGAGGGCATTGCAGGCAGAGGAAACAACTGAGCAAAAATAGCCCAGAAGCAGAAGATTATTATTATTTTTTTTTGTATTTTTCTGAAGTTGGAAACAGGGAGGCAGTCAGACAGACTCCCGTATGCGCCCGACCTACCAGGATCCACCCGGCATGCCCACCAGGGGGCGATGCTTTGCCCATCTTGGGGCGTTGCTCTGCCGCAATCAGAGCCATTCTAGCGCCTGAGGCAGAGGCCACAGAGCCATCCTCAGTGCTCGGGCCAACTTTGCTCCAATAGAGCCTTGGCTGAGGAGGGGAAGAGACAGATAGAGAGGAAGGAGAGGGAGAGGGGTGGAGAAGCAGATGGGCGCTTCTCCTGTATGTCCTGGCCGGGAATTGAACCCGGGACTCCTGCATGCCAGGCCGACTCTCTACCACTGAGCCAACCGGCCAGGGCCCAGAAGCAGAAGATTAAAGAGGGTTGTTAGAAGACGGGAGACAGGTGGGGCGGTGACTGAGGATCAGACAATACAAGGTCTCAAATGACCAGCTGAGGGTTTGGACAATGAGAAGCCACTGTGGGTGTTTGAGCAAGGGAAGGATGGATGGAACCTGGAATGTACCTGGGCCACAGTGTGGGGGACCCACTGGTGGGCTGCGGGCAGAGAGAAGGTGAGAAGGTCATGAGGTAAATAACAATTTTTTAGTCTAAGCATATCCCAAATATTGCACAGGACACGCTTGTACTAAAAAAATTAGTCATTCCCTTGAGTCTTGCTCACCTCTCCCACAGTGAACTTCACAGTCACACTCTCTCTGGGGTCTTTCCCAACAATGAAACACATAGCAAGTGCTTCCTGTGTTTTCCGTCACGGGGAGGGTTCCCTAGGAAGCAGGCTCTGGGTTGTGTCAGCGAGGGGCGGGGCAGGCAGCCGGACTGTGCGGATGCGCAGGTCTGAGCCCACTATAGGAGGCAGGGGAGAGGAGCCATCGGTCACTGGACTGGGCTTGTCGCCTTCTAGGGTGTTACCTTCACCAGAGGCCACCCCAAAGAGGGCAGAAGCTCAGGGCCACCTTGTAGCAGCTCCCCTCCCATGTAGGAGTGGGTCCTCTATTCTTTGTTTGTTTTTTTAATTTATTTATTCATTTTAGAGAAGAGAGAGAGAGAGAGAGAGAGAAGGGGGAGGAGCAGGAAGCATCAACTCCCATATGTGCCTTGACCAGGTAAGCCTAGGGTTTTGAACCGGCGACCTCAACGTTCCAGGTCGACACTTTATCCACTGTGCCACCACAGGTCAGGCGGGTCCTCTATTCTTGAAGAGGGGATCTGGGTTGCAGATCACAGCACTCTCCCCCCCTCCCCCAATGCAGAGCATTCCTCTCTAGCAACCACCCAATCTCATGTCTTCCTTCTGACCCAGTTCCTCTGTAGAGCCGTCTGTCTTTCCGTCCTCACTCCCAGTCTCCCCGTCCTCCGACTGTGCTCTTGCTAGCCTCCTGTCTGTACCCTTTAGATCCATCTTCCTCCTCCAGATGAAGCGCTTTCTGTAAAACTCCAGCATTGACTGTCCCTCCCCTGCTTAAGGTCTCCCAGTCGCTCCCTGAGTTCCAGCTCCTGGGCATGGCATTCAGGGCCCCTCCCTACCAGTCCCGCCTCTTCTCCCTGTTCCATCTCACAGCTCTTTGATTGGCAGCTCTGAGTATGCTGGACCATTTCACACTGCCGTGCTTTTGTACGGGCCGGTTCCTTCCTGCCTGGCAAAGTTAGTTCTCTCTCTGCTCCTTTAAGACACTCGGAAGTCACGTCCTGGGAAGCCTTTCCTGGGGCCACTGCTCTGGTCCTCCAGCCCAGGCTGGCATCGGGACCCCCATAGCCACCTCCTATCTCGGTCACAAGCACATGGGGCCAGACAGTGTTGCTGACTGTCTCTTCCCTGCACAAATGAGCAGCTCATTGTTCCGTTTATCTGTGTCCCCAGCAACAAGCTCAGAGTGTGGCACAGAGTGGGCTCCTGTTGACAGTGAAATGGACTTAGACACTCGGGGAATCCAGGGACAGCAGGGGTGGGTGTGAGAGAAACTGCAGGGGCAAAGTCCAAGCATCCGACTGGTTAAACTAGGACAGGGCTGGGCCCCTCGAAACAGGGCTGCCCTGGGAACCGGAGCCACCCTCCTGGCCACTATCACCTGACCCTTCCTCCCTCCACAGTGTCTGGCTCCGGCCGCGTTCTCTCTGGGTATTTAATGCTCAGTTGGAAGTGAAGTTGGCATATCTTTACTGTGTATTCTAGTAACCCCCACTGCCCCGCAGGAATATTAGATCCGAGTTGCTCTCTGCTCCCTCCCCTTCCGTTCCATTCATGACACCCCTGGCCCGCTCTTCTGTGGGCCTGGGTCTTTATTATATGATGCCTCGGTCGATGTGGTTTTGAATCCCACTTCTATCATCAAATGAGGGCCTACCACCCCAATAAGAGATTGAGTAACTGGTTAATTTGGACAACTGTAAAATATTACATACATGAATACCCTCGTGTGGCATAGGCTCTGCTGTTCTGCAAATGGCTTTAAACTCTCTGAGTCTCAGTTTCCCCACCTGTCAAATGGGAATTAGTAATGACGGAGCCTCCTCAGAGGTGGCTGTGAGAATTAAGTGAGAGAACATCTGAAACACCTGGCAAGGCTCTCACACTTGTGCACATATCTACTACATGAATGTAGACATTTCTGGTCATTAGCAGTGTCCAATGATGAAAAACACAGCCCAGCACTGGAGGTGTGCGAACAAACTTGGGTTCACTCCTACATTCAACAAACACCCACTGAGCACCTACTATGTGCCGAAGCCTTTCCTGGGGGATTGCAGGGTGGAGAGGAGGTGTCACAATGAACAAAACCAGGCATGACAGCTGTGCTCAGGGGTGTCCAGACCCGGGAGGGTGACATATTGATCCAGCGATCACATAAGGCACAGTCATTACCGACATATGCCATGAAGAAAAGTGATTCGGGCCATGAGTGTACAGTGTGCAAGGCCAAGGAAGGCTTCCCTGGGGACGTGACCCCTAAGCGACCCTAGGAAGAAGTGAACTGAGCCAAGGAGCAGAGGGGATAGAGACAAGTGTCCCGGAGAGGGGACCCCGGTGTGCAAAGTCTGTGTAACGGGGGGCAGCACTGCAGAACTGGGGACCTGGGAGCTGGCTGGTGGCTGGAGGCAGAAAGGGGGGGAGGGATGGCAAGAAGCCAGGCTGGAGAGGGAGACCGGGGCCAGGGCGCCCAGGGCCTGCCAGGCCGCAAGGAGACAACAAGAAGCCATTGAAAGCTTTCAAGCCAGCGTGCGGTGATAAGATTGAATGCGTGCTTTGCAAACCTCGTGAGGAGAAGCCATAGACAGAGCCCAGCAGAGAGAGGGCCCAGGTGGATGCAGGGCGGGCCAGCTCAGTTCTTCCTGAAGTCAGGCCGAGAGATAGCACCAATGCCTGGACTGGCCTAGAAACAAACACCTGGGACTCGCCAGCCTAAGGGCAGCGGTGGAAGCTGTGCGCTGGGATGCGGTGGAAGTGGAGAGTCTGGAAGGACAAGAGGGGCTCAGACACCCTCAGACTCCCGCTTCTGTAGGCCATGGGAGTAAAATGAGGGACCAAGGAGAAGGCCAGAGAACTAGGAGAGAAACTGAGAGAAGGGGGAGAGACAGAAAAGGTCAGAGAGTGTCCGGGGGCTGGGATAAAGCCAAGAGGTTGGGTGAGATGAAGATGGAAAAGTGTCCTTTGGTGTGACCAGCAAGCTCACTGGTGACCTTTCAGAGACGCACTGAGACAGCAGACCTTAAGCTGGGCAGGGTTCCTGCCCTGCGTGGCCCTTTGCATGGGACAAAGATCCGACTGGGGCTAATGCCCATGTCACTGGAACAATATTACATTGTCCAGAGCGATCTGGGTCAAAGAAGTTCAACTCATTAGTCCAGAAAGTCTCCTCTGAAGCCATGAAGTGCACCGTCTTGTCCTTTTCCAGTGCCCATGTAGCCCTGGTGACTTGATGGATTTTCTTGGACAACATGTAACACTGGCCAATTCATCTTCTAGAGTCCGGACCATAAGCAATTTGCCATCCTTTGTGTTGCCTTTGATGGAAGTTCCCAACAAGCGGACATATGTGGATTTTGCATATATAGTGCAGACGATGCATTTGGTGAATCGCTTCAGACATGTCCCCGGGGAAGGTGCCGGCAGGCTCCGTCGCCCCTACAGATGGAAGCTGGCAAGGAAAAGATGGGTCCAGATTGGGATCCCTGGTCTATGTGTAAGAACAGACGGGAGGGGGCCAGAGTGGGCGTGGGAAGACAGACAGGAGGGTCTGACATGCTGTACAGCCTCTTACCCAGGGGTAGAACAAAGGACAAGAGGAAGCACTAGCGTGGAGCCCACTTCTGACCCTTCCACCTTCTGGGCCAGCCTCCAGGTGCGTGCTTTTGTTCAGAACAGGAGAACACGCCCTGACATATTTTTTTCAGCCTCCCACTTTCATAGTAACTCAATTGGGTTCCTTCCACCCTCCCCTGCAAACATCTTCCTCTTGGCCAATATTCGTATAATTACTGTAATTACTACCTGTTCCAAAATGGGGCCATGCATTTTGCCTCTATTATCTCACTGAATCTTCGTGAGAGCCCCTTGCAATAAGCCCCAGTCACATCCTGGTTGTGCAGACACAGAAACCGAGGTGCAGAGGGGTGTTGTAGCAGGCCTCAGGCCACACAGCTGGCAGGCAGCTCAGCCCAGATGTGAACCCAGGTCCTGCTGAGCCCAAAGGTCATGCTACCTCCCAAGAACACTCTAAAGATCTGTAGAGTGGAATTGCTGTCCTTCTGAGTGTTTGGCATATTTGTGAGTATTTGTGTTCATTTACCCATTTTTTCATTCAACAAACCTTCCTGAGGTCAGGCCATATGCAGGTGGTGGGACAGCAATGGTGGCTCAGACAAGGTCTGAGACCTGGAGAAGCTCATTGTCTGCTCAGGAAGGAGACATACCTGGGTGCAACAATCCACACTGTCGTAAGCACGGACAGTGGGGTAGGCAGGCGCTGTGGGAACCCTCGGCTTGGGAGGGCCAATGCAGACTGCCCAGGGCCTTCCTATGGTCTAAAATGGCTCAGCTGGATTGCAATAGGAGAAACAGACCTGGCCCTTCAGAGGCAGGGAGGACAGGAACTCCAGGGAGAAGTGAAAGGTCTGTGCAAAGGCATGGCAGAGGTGGGGGCCTTGGGAGACCTGGCTGCGTGGTGGTATCTGGGTTCGGGAGTCTCAGCTGGCTAGGACTAGGGCGTGAAGGGCCCCAGCGGAGACCATGGAGCAGGCTATTCATGTTATGATTTACTGAGCACTTCACAGACGTGATGACCACACTATTAAAATAAGGAAACCAAAGTTCAGAGCTAGACTGGGTTTTATGTGGACTCTCACCAGGCTTGCTCTATCCTTTAAAAACAAGTTATTGAAGAGTTTAAACGCGCACACACATGCAACACAAAATACCTGTGTAACTACAAACCAGGTCAAGAAATCAAACCTTACCAATGTGACTGAAGCCCCTCCCTTCATCCATCATATCTCCATCTCTTCCAAGAGATAAACTCTTCCCTAAATAGTGTATTTATCAGTCCTCTGAATTTCTTTATACTTTTTTTTTATCACGTATGTGCATTCCTAGCAAGATATGGCATCATTTTGTTCAGCAAAAGTCTATATAAATGACATTGTACAATTAGATCTTCTGCAACTTGGCCCCCTCTCCCCACTTATGATTCATAAGGAGCTCCACTCATTCATTTTCACTGCAGTGTAGAATTTCACTGACAGCTTCACGGACTGTCCGTGCATTTTTCTGCTGATGGGTATTGAGGCTGTTCAGAGTCTTTACTAGAATAAATACCGCTGCCGTGAGCAAGGAGCTCTCTAGGTTTATCCCGGAAGCCAAGTCTCTGGGTCACCGGGGTGCATGCATCTCCCACATGTCTAACTGCGGTCAAACTGTTTTCCAGCATGGTGGTACCCTTTTCCCCTCCCACCAGCAGCGTATGAGGGTTCTTTTTGTTGTTCCTACACCTTTGCTGGTCACCAATCTCACAGTGGGAAATGGCACTCGACTGGGTTGTATTTTGTATCTTCCTTATTACCAGGAAGACTGAATATCTTTTCATATGTTTACTGGCCATTCGAGTTTCCCCTTCTTCAAATTGTCTGTTCATATATTTTGCCCAAGTTTCTCTTGAAATTGATTTGTAGAAGATCTTGGTATATTTTGGATATTGTGTTCCAAATATCTTCTTCTGATAGATGAATTTTACACAAGGTTTTTGCATTTAAGTCTTTAGAACTGTTTTTTTTTAATGCATGGTGTGAGGTAGGGATTCCATCTTACTCCCCCACCTCCAATGGACAGCCATTAGTTCCATTAAAAGCACCATAGACCAATCCACCCTTTCCCCAGTGACCCATAGCACCACTTCCGCATCAGGTTTCCATACATGTGTGGGTCTATTTCTGCATTCTGTCACTGGTCTATCTAACCATCATCCTTAGACTAATATCATATGGTCTCACTGCAACTTTTTAGGCCCTTAGAACCTCCTCCCTTGAACTGGCAGGGCTAGCGGCTTCCTGAGAGCAGATCTATGTCTTACTCATCTTTGCATCCCTCTCATCACTCATTATATGAACACTCATATCATGCTTTTGTTTACAAAGACCTTCTCACACTCTGTCTCTCGGGCCCCTAAGACTCCCTTATGCCGAAGAGGGAACCAAGGCACAGAGGTGAGATGACTCGCCAGGGTCACACAGAAAGTGTTGGATTAGGGGTTCGGTGGAATTTCAAAGCCACTCTACATTCGTCCCACACTGCCCAGGCTCTGCTTGACCCTGCGGCTCTTCTGGCTGGGGATTTGCACTCCTTCCTCCCTTCTTTCAACAAGTAGCTCCTGAGTGACGTTTGTGTGCCAGTTTTTGTCAGTGCTGGGACCCAGGCCCCGCGTCTCTGGGGAAGGAGGGCGTTTCATTGCTAGAGACCAGTAGGGAGCGTGGGACTTAAGGTGGGGAAGTCGTCTGAGGCCTGGGGTCAGCCGGAGGAAGTACGGCCTGCTCTCAGTTTGAAGAGCTCCATCCTGGGCGTGCACTTGGGGCCCCGGCGCTGCCTTCCGAGAGGACGCTGGCTTCCCCCAGGAATTAGAGGCGTCCTCCCGCCCTCCCGCCTCGAGAGGCAGGAATGCGAAGGATCAGCTTTCAACAGAGCTGCGGCTGCCATTCCGGGGAGCTCCAGGTGCAGGCCCTTCTCCAGCGGCCGCATTAACTGGTTCTGTCTGTCCAACTGGGAGAGCAGCTCTCGCTAAAAATAGTACCCTGCCCAGCGCGACTTGTGCCGGCCGGCCGGGAGCTGGGGCAGCGATTTCGGGAGTCCGAGCCGCTGACTGTCCCAGAAGCCCGGGAGCCCCGCACGCCCCCACTCGGGGCCTGGCCCAGGTCCCGCCCCTGAGGCCGAGTCCGTGGGCACAGCGCTCTCCCCACGGGTGCCGCCCAGGGTGGAAGGTCGGCGGGCCGAGGCGCAGCCCGGGCGGTCCGGGATGGGAGCCGGCGGCGCGGCCTCCCGCGCGCTCGCCTGGGCCTCCCTGCCCCTGCTGGGGCCTCCCGCCGGCGCGCTCTGCGAGGACACGCTTTGCTGCCGAGGTAAGGCCCCGCCGGCTGCGGGCTTGCCTCTCGCTCTTCCCAGGCATTTGGAGGGCCTTTTTGTCCTTCCCCACCCCAGGTCCGCAGCGGGGGACGAGGTTGGGGCTGGGTGACCCCAGGCATCGGCACAGAGCTGGGGAGAAGAGCCAGGGGCTCTCTGAAAACTCGCCTTTAGTTTGAAAAAGTTGCCGTCTTGCCACTAGGGGATGAGAAGCGTTCGCCTCCCTTTGGCCTCAGCCTACCTATCTGGAAAATGGGACAATGAAATCAATTAGCTTTAATATTTGTTGTGACTCCCACAGAAGTTGGGGTACCCGCCGAAACGGATCACAAGCGTTCTGGGGAAGTTTGTTCGAACCCATCTACGGTCCTCCAGAGAGTATGTTGGTGAGAGGGTTAGAATTGCCTTCTCTGTGCTCTCCCACCCCCCATTCTCTCCCGAAACTCAGGACTTGGCATCAGATCTTGGCCCCCCGCGGTCGAAGATCATCAAGGCAGGGCCCACAGCAAAGTTTCAGGGGTCGGCGTAGGCGATGAGATACTGGAGGGAGAGGAGGGTGTAGAGGGGAAGAGTGGCGAGCAAAGCAGAGTCGCGCTCCACTCCAGGCGCGTGCCCCTATCGCCCCCAGGCGAAAAGGGGGATTTTATCTCTGAAATCCCGGAGCTGAGACAGCGGCGCGCGGAGGGGCGTGTGGCCTGGCCTAGATCGGGGTGGGGGTGGGGGTGTAAGGAAGGTGGCACGTGGCCTAGCCCAGAACCTGGGCCAAAGTGGGGACAGGGGGCGTGTGCCGGGAATGAGGGGGTCCGCCCTGCCCAGTCCGGCCTGGCTGGGTGGCGGTAGTGGGGTCGATTGATCAAACAGGTGCGCCCCCGCCCCGCCCCTCCCGGCCTCCGCTTGGTGCCGGCCAGGCGGGCGGAGCTGCGGGTGGCTGGGCCTGCGATTGGCCGGACCGGGCGGGCCGGGTGGCCGGGGGAGACCCGGAGCCCGAGTACCGAGGTGCAGGCGGAGGCGCAGAACCGGCCGTAGTGCGCTCCTGCCTGGCCGCCGCCTGCTTGGCTCGCCCCGCTGCGCTCCGCCTGGCTGGCGCTACGGAAACTTTCCTGCCGCCTGGCGATCCCGCAGCCGCGCCACCTCGTGACCCTGACCCTGAGCCAGGCGCGGGCGCCTTTGGGATGGCAGTGCCCAGCGGCTCCGCCGGCACGTAGAGGTAAGAGCTAGGGCCCCTCAATCAAGATGATGCAGAGCGGGGGTGGGGGTGGGGTGGGGGTGGGTGTCAGAAGCTTGCAGGAATCCCAGAGAGATCCGGGGTTCGAGAAGGTACGGAGGCCCTGACAGCAGGTATGGGGGTACCAGACAGAGGAGTGGACTGCGCTTTGCTTTACTCCTTTTCCAACAGCCCCCCTGTGCTGTAAAGATCTCTCCCGGGGGAAGGGGTGGGGTTTGGCTCTTTAAACTTTCCTGTGCGCCCTGCCTCTGTCTCTGGGTCCTTGGGAGACAGCCGGGCTCTGGGTATTACAAGGAAGGCATCCTGGAGGGCCATTCTCTAGCCCCCCTCCCCCCAACGCAGCGTTTCTAGTGGTCTAAACTTCAGAGCCTCCTTAGCTCACTCCGAGGTTGAACACTCCCTGCTGTGCAGAGCCTGGCACCCGAAGGCACACTCGTTTGGGTTGTTGTTTTGTTCAACCCTAGCCACTCTTCAACTTTCAGGGGGTGGGGTCATTGAAGAGAGGCCTCTTTTCGGTTTCCTGATCTGCCTGGTGTCCTGCACTCCATGAAAACACCTTGAACTGAGCAGAGTGGGAATAGGGACCAAACCATCCCGGTCCCAATTCCCAGCCTGGGGGGAATTTCTGGTTTCTGGATGGTCTATTCTTTTGAGCTATCTGGTTTGAGTCATGTGAAAACTGTGCCGCTCTCCCCCAGTCTCCTGCTGTTTAGGAAGGGAATTAATTTGACTATAATTTAATTTTGATTGAGTGTGGATAGTTTATCACTCATGAATATTATCATCTTTAACATTATTTCCCCTCTATGTCAAAGCCAAATCCCTTTCTATTTTTTCTTGACCTTTGACAGTATACTTGTGAGTGAAAAACCAAATCAAACACCAGCTTTGGGAACCTGGGTTTAAACGTCAGCCCTGCCCGCCCTCGCTGTGTGTCCTTAGGCAGCTTTCCTAACTTTTCTGGGCTCAGAGGTCCCACTCAAGGCGGATCTAGTGAGGCTTTTGAGAGGTAAGGTGTGGCTCCCAGGACAACACCTTGGGCTGCCAGTCTACAACCTGGAGCTTGGGCCCTCTCGCTATCTGAGGGACCCAGCTGCTCTGTGCCTCAGTTTCCCCTCCTCTCAAACAGTGTGGACCAGCCCCTCTCACACAACGCTTCTGAGCAAAGTGCACAGATGCACATATCCCTGAGGCATATGATTACAGTGGGTCTGTCGGTCTCAGATTTAAGACGGCTCTCTCCATCCCCTTCCTTGTCATGAACTATTCAGAAGGTATAGGCTTTCTCTCTACCATTAAGCTCTCCCCATCCTGTTTGGATCCTTGGAGGCAGAGGTCCTAAATATCAAGGATATGCAAATGCACTGATTAACCAGCATGGTAGGGAAGAGGGGCTGACCTGCAGAACCTGGTCCAAAGTCACCTTCAAGATCATTCAGGCTACCTCCTCCCCATTCTTCCTGCGCTGGTATTGTGTCTCCACCTGGTGAACATCTATCTAGTCTTTTTGTGCTGGGATCCTCCAGCGACAGTTTGCCTGCTAGGCACCTGGCTTCATGATTGGGCAACTCTAGTCTGTTGAAAAATTCTTCCTGTTTGGAGCAGAAATCTGTGTTCCTGTGACTTCTACCCACTGGTTTTAGCACAACCCTGCAGGCATCTCTTACTGGCTCAATTATTCACTGCAGTCCCTGGGTGTGTGGGTCATTCTGTTCCTTCCCTTAGGCATTTAACACACTGAACTGAATTTGGCAATGAACATAGCACCATTAATTGAGTGTTTATTATATGCCAAGGTTCTGTGCTGAGGGCTTTACACATGTTTTCTTGCATCCTAAGGACAACCCCATGAGGTTGATTATTTTCTTATCCTCATTTTGCTTAGGAAGAAACAGGTTTAGGGAGGTTAAGAGGCTTACCCAAAGTCATATAATTCAGAAGGAGCTGGCGTACATCCCAAACCCAGCATCTGCCTTTAGAGCCCAAACTTCTAATTGTTACTTTTGTCCTGTGCCGTCACGTGTACCCATGGGGGTGTGTGGTTGCCTGCGTCTGTGAGGTGTGTTGGCAATGCTTTTATCACAATCACCTGGGCACTTGTTGAAATGCAAATTCCTCACGTGGATTCCAGACCTGCACTTTTTAAAACTCCCCTGGCCATTCACATGCACACCACAGTTTGAGAACCACAGCCCTACAATACTCCTAGAGAGAGAATATGGGATGTGGGTTACAGGAGATCTGAAGTTAAGTCAGGGCTTCACTCTTGAGCTGCTTCCTTTTGGTTTCTTTTCCTTTCTGGGGATTTCTCCCAGTGGTGAAATGCATGTGGTGTTACACCCAGGGTCTGTCGATGGCTGTGGAAGTCTCCTGGGTGGATAGATGGCAGGCATTCTGGGGCAGGCCTTTGGAGGACAGAGGTGCCCAGGATGGAGGCTTCTCCTGCCACAAGTGGATGTGTGTGGTAGCAAGGCCCTGCTCATCTCCCCATCCCTACCCCCAAGGCCTCTTCTTTCTAGAAGTATTGGTGCACCCTGGATGGGGCCCTTGTGCCCAGATTTCTCAGCAAGGGTGGTGGAGATCCAGGAGAGGTGGGCAGGAACACACACACACACACACACACACACACCCCTGCCTCCTCTAAGGCCCCATGATAGCCGTGACCTCAGACAGGAGGTGCTGTGCCTGAACTTCTGGGCATGGGGTGTGGTTTGGGCCTGCCCTGTGTGTATCTGTATTGTAAAACTCAGTGGAAATCCATCCCTTCCCCTGGGGGCTGTTCTGCTGGTCCATGGTCAGCTCTAGAGAAATGTGTGACCTGAGGCTGTCTGGGCTGGACTGGACTGGGCTGGGCCGGGCCGGCTGCTGGGAGGGGGAGGGGGTACAGGAATCACCTGCCTGGGCCTCCGGACCCTTCCAGTCCCAACCTCCTAGCTGTGTTGTGTGCAGAGCTCTGGCTCGCCCCATCCTGTTTGATTCTGTGGAAGGCACAGATTTATTAAACACCCATTTTATGGAGGAGATCTTTGAGTCCAGAAAGCCAAGTGACACGTCCAAAGCTCTAATGTCTGTGAGTGTGGAAGGTGGTCAAGTTCAAACTCGAACCCAGGTCCCTTGACCATCAGCACAGGCCTTTTCACCTGACATCTCAACCTCACTGTTCCTCTGCTGCACTTGGGCCTGGCTTTCGTTCTGGAGCCCTCACCGTGGAGCTTGAAGACCTGGGTTCTGACTGGGCCACCATCGGGCTGTGTGATCCTGGGCAGATCTGGTCATCTTTTAAAACTTCAGTTTTCTTTTCTGTAATCGGGACAGGGGAGGTGTTTTGTTAGGTCTCGATTCTTTCCAAACTGGACATTCATAGGTTGTGCTTCTTCCCGCATTTCTAGGGAGGGGTGTCCATGACGGGCTCCGGGCATGCACGAGTTCTCGGGTTGGGTTGGAGGACAGAGTGCTTCACTGGGGCTTGTTATGAGGCCATTCAGAAAGGCATTCGTGGGCTCCGTATGTGGGGGGGGGGGGCGCTGCTAGGAGGCAGCCCAGGGTGCGGTGAGGTTGCTCACTTTGAAATTATTGATAAATAGTATGTTGCATTCTGAACACTGCAGGAGGTGATGGTGGGAATAACTGGGAGCCGATGGGGCGCATAGGGTCTGAGACCAGCCCAGCTGAGCACCCCTCTCAGCCCAGAATATCCTTGGCCTAGAGACCAGGAGGATGTGTAATAGTCCCTTGTCTCTCTCCCAAGCCACCGTGTATCTCTCTCTTGGGTGTCCCCAGCCTTCCTTGAGCCTGGCCTCTCCCATGAGCCAGGCCCCTCCCAACTGGTACCTGTGCCTGGATGGCTGAAACCTCTCCCTGGAGCTGAGCAGCAGGCCAAGGGGATCCAGTTGCCTCTTCTCCATGTCCAGGGCGGGCCTCCAGCAGCCTGGCTTCCTGAAGCAGGCCCTGTTAACCACAGCCTCTGCCAGCCTCCTAACCCTCAGTGCCCCCTTCCAGCATGCCTCTTTTCCCTCCCCCGAGGGTGGCTTGCTGTTACCCACCCACAGGATCAAATCTCTGCTCCTTGGCCTGGCGACGAGGGCCCCACACCTGTTCAGCTTTCCTCCCGGCCTCCCTCTTCTCTCTTCTCGCTGGCTGCCTGTTTCCTGGCTTCTCTCCCTGCGACTCCTGGATGCCCTTCTCTCTTGGCCACTGCTTCATTGCCCAAATTCTTCCTGCCCCTCTGGGTCTGTCACAAAGGTCACCTCCACTTGGTCTCATCACCCCACTCAGGGTGAGCTGTCCTGCACGGTGCTGGCCTATAGCTCTTCTCAACCACCTTGCCTTATACCTTTTCATCTCCAAGATGCGCTCTGAACTTCTAGAGGGCAAGGCCCTGGCCTTACCTCTCATCTCAGCGCCCGTGAAGTGGTAAGGGCTCGGCCCGGGCCTTCCTGGGTCTGGGACTGCTCAGGAAGCCTTGTCGAGTTGTGCTGGCTTCTAACCGGGTTTGGTTGTTCTGCTCCTGACTCCGAGCGTTTTGCCCACACCCTGCTTTGTGAGGGTCCTCTCAGTGTGTGCTCTGGGACAGGCTGGCTCCAGCAAGGGACAGACGGAGAGGTGCCTTTGGTGTATGGAAAGACTTTCCTGCCTCCTTTAGATCGCTCTTGATCTGCCTTAAAAAAAAAAAAAAAGTCTGTTCTGACTTTGTGGCATCAAAGACCGAGCAAGCAGCCCGGAAGCAGGTCTGAAAGGGCACCTGTCAGTTCCCCCGCCTGCAGGCTGGGCTTCACGCCTCTTCCAGCCCAGACCCACCCGATTCCTTAGAATTCATAAGAGAGTTTGCAAAGCACTTATGAAGGATCTTGGGGGTCACTGAGATGGTGTTAGGGACCCACAGACATGGCCCCCAGAGGCACCCTAGGGATCACATGACTTTTCTAGGGTGGTACAGTTATTTGGGGCCAGAACTTTTAGGGAACCAACTATCCCCAACTTCAGAGAGGGTTCTTGAGCCCCAGAGGCCAAAGGAGAAAGAGCAAAAATGAGGACGAAGAATTTATGCTAAAACGAAGCATTTCTATGAAACGTGTGGGTATTGTTTACTGTAGTCCTTTAGTGTGACTAAAGCTTCTCAGGGGAAACCGAGGCTCTGAGAGAGGGGTTGCTTGGCCGAGCTCACGCAGCCAGAAGGAGGCCGCCCGGGGCTTGCACTGGCTTCTCGTATCCCCCTCACTGGGCGAGGAGGCAGGGCTCGGAGGGGGGCCGGGAGAAGGCGCTCCATGTCCATGGCCCCTCATTCAGAATGAGGCTGTTCTCTGTGACACTCTTGTGTTGGAGTCATTTTCCCCACTGACTTCATTTGATTGGGCAGTGGCAGGGGACGAGGTGGGGCCAGGGAGAACAACGGGCAGTGTCCTTATGAACTTAGTCACCACCCACACAGCCGGGCCAGGTGACTAGGTAGGAGCTCTCTGCCCTAACACAGGAAGCCCATCTCCCTGTAAGTCACAGTGGCTGCTCCCTAGTACAGATCCATGCTGGAGTAAGGTCCGAGGGATGCTGGCAGTGCTGGAGGGAGGGGAGCGAGGTTGATGACGTTCTGGTGTTCTGTTCAGGTGCTGTCCAAGCCCCTTTTCCAGCTGGAGGCCGGCAGGGGCCGTTGGAGTCCCACAGCCTCCCTTCAGGATGCCTTTGACCGTCCCACTCACTTTTGCTCTGTTAGTTTACCTGTCTTCACCCCTGCCTCTGACCCCAGACTGATCATCCTAGCACAGGTGCTCCTGGGTGACCCTGCAGCAAGTTCCATCTCCTCAGAGGAGGACAGGAGGGCATGTGGAGGTAAATGAATGAATGACGCTTCTTAGCATCTTTGGTGACCTTGTCTGGCTGTCACCAGCTGAGGAATATGTGACAACTGAGTACACCAGGAAATGGCTGTTTGACAGGGACCACGAGGACCCGGCCAGACATACTGGGAACTGGCCTGGGCTGGAGCTGGGCCCACGGAGCTTTTCCCGGCAGAGGGAGAGCCATCAGCACTGGCGCTGCTTCCGGGAGGGGAGAATTCCCAAAAGTCTCTGCCAGCCCCTTGATGGGGATCGGCAGGGGGTGTGAGGGATTTGTTTTGGGCCAGGATGTGGGGAGTTAAAAA
The DNA here is from genome assembly GCF_036850995.1 of Saccopteryx leptura. NCBI lineage: Eukaryota > Metazoa > Chordata > Mammalia > Chiroptera > Emballonuridae > Saccopteryx > Saccopteryx leptura. Next base: position 13,989,790 of record NC_089504.1, on the reverse strand, counting down.
TAGCCATCCTAATCCCTTGAGTTCGTGTCACACTTGAGGCTGTGCAGAGCCCCTGGCTCCGTTATCTCACTTGAGTGGCTCAGCAGCCAATGACGTACGCAGAGGCCGCACTACCCGCTTTATAAAGGAGCGTGTGGAGGCGTGTGCCCAGTTCCTCGCGTGAGGCTGTACCGAAAATTTGGTGGCAGAACCTCGATCTGTTTCCCACCCCCTGTGTCTGTGTAATCTTGTGAAGAGCCCAACTGACAGACTACAGGGGAGGAGGGGTGGTTGAAACAATATGGGTAGATTATTAAGCAAAGAAGCCAGGACAGTGAAAAGACTAAGGACCTAACGATGGATTAAAGCCCCAGGAGAGAAAGGCTCATGACGGGGTTGGGGATCAGCTAGAGGCTGTAAGTGGCTGCTGGGGTGGGGGTGTGGGGAAGACAGGGTGATGATGGGAGTGAAGCAGAAAAGTACTATCAGGGCCCTGGCCAGTTGGCTTTGTGGATAGAGCATCAACCCAGTGTATGGATGTCTCGGGTTCGACTCCTGGTCAGGGCACACAGGAAAAGTGACCATCTGCTTCTCTCTTCCTTTTCTCCCTCTGCCCCTCCTGCAGCCAGTGGCTCTATTGGTTTGAGCGTCGGCCCTGGGTGCTGAGGATAGCTCGTTTGATTCAAGCATCAGCCCCAGATGGGGGGGGCAGGTGGACTGTGGTCAGGGCACATGCAGGAGTCTGTCTCACTATCTCCCCTCCTCTCACTTAAAAAAAAAAAGTACCATCAGGAGGACCCCACATACCATAAAGAGACTGTGAACATAATGCTATAGACAACAGGGAGCCATTGAGGATTCCTGAGCACAGCAGGTCCCTACTTTATCCACAGCACACAATAGTGCAGTGCAATGGTGTGCCCCCACCCCGGCTTTGCTACAGGTGTCATTTTATGGTGTTTGGTAAAGCAGATTAAAAAAAAATCCTCAGAAGACACCCTGTCCATCTCTACCTTTCCTTCTAGAACTGGACCTTTGGGTTCTAGGAGAAGCCGGTTCTGGGTAAAGGTCTGTATCTGGGTTTCTTGGCTTTTTTTAGTTTTTTTTTTTTTTTTTAAATTAAGAAAACATTTTCCCGTTGACTTGAGGGATGGAGAGAAAAGGAGGGAGTCAGAGGGGAAGAAAGGGGGAGAGAGAGTGAAAGAAGCATCAACTCATTGTTTCAGCTGGTTCTATGTAGTTGTGTACTCGTTGATCACCCTGGCTGGGGCTCGAACCTGCGTCCTCAGCACACCGGGTTGATGCTTTATCCACTGAGCCACCCAGCCAAGGTTGTTTTTTTCTAGTTTTTAATCCTAGGTCCTTCTGGCTGTTTGTCCATCTGTCTTCACCATGGTGGGAGGAATTACACGAGAGGGAGGAGGCGGTGGCTGAAGTTCTGGGGAAGATGCTTTTCCTCCCCTGGCTTAACTCACTGAAGTCTTACAGGCTGCTCTGGTGCCTCCACCTCCTTGCCCCTGACAAGCTCCCAGACCACCAGCAGGCATCATCTCTTTCTCCAAGCTTCGCCCCTCCACCATCAGGACCCTTAATCCAGTCCCAGCTCCTCCTGGCAGCCTGCCAACGGCCACTCCCGGGACATTGGCCTCTCCTTCTGCACATCCCAGTGCCCATTGTCCTCTAATCCATACCTTTATTAGCTCTTCGCTCCTTCCTTAGCTAGGCCAGGGGTCCCTGAGGGCTGAACCAGATCTGAGCTGGACAGACCATTGGAAGTATGTAATCCACTCATTTTAGAGTTGGGCAGACAGTGGCCTGGGTTTGCTTAAAACTCACGAGAAGCTCACGGCAAGGCCGGGGAACTGGAAACCAGATCTCCAGCTCCATCCTGGTCTTTGGCTGCAGCACCACCCTGCTTTTCAGATCCACTCTGCTCCTTCCTGGGCTCAGGAGCAGGGATTCGCAGCTCTGCCAGGATCCCGGTTTTGCAGCCTTGGCTCCTCCTGGGGCTGGGAGCCAGCAGCGTCAAGCCTGTGGGTTCCCAGAGAGGGCTCTTGGCATCCTGCAGGCGTCGGCTTAGTCATACATAGGGATGAAGTCACTGCTCACCTCTGTATGGGGGAGGATGCCAAGGTTTGGGAACTTTCGCTCTGAGCCACTTGTCAATTTTGTGCATGTGTGTAAGAAAAACAAACCTGTTGGTTGGGACTTTGCACTTGGCCTGTGGACTGCCGGCCTGGGGAAGCTGCTGGTTCATGATAAGCCCCTGGGTGGTGCCATCTCACAGGTTCCCAGCAGAGTGACTCTGTATTGACGAAGAGCTTGGACCCAGCACCAGAATCTGCTGTGAGTGTTTGCCCTTCCTCACGCTGGCTCTGTGACCCTGACAAAGGTGCAAGACCTCCCTGGGCTATAATAATTGCTAGCAGCTCACTGTTTCTGAGTACTTTGCATGGACCAGACACTGGGCTCAAGACTTTCCAAGAATTAGCCCATTCAATTCTCACACCAGATCCGTGATGTCCTGTTATGATCTCCATTTTGCAGAGAAGGAAATTGAGGCCCAGAGAGGAGGACTGACTTGCCTAAAATCGCCCAGCTGGAAAGGAGTATGGAGTGAAAGTCCTCCTCACTCCACAGCTCACGGTGTCAATCCCTGTGCGGTCTGTCCTCAGCTGCCGGGTGGGCTCCTCTGGGATTGTGGATGTAGGAATGTGGAGATGTTACGTGTGATTAAGCAGGACTCTGCTGAGGGGTGTTCTGGGTAGGGAAGAATATGAATTAAAGAGACTATATGGGCCCTGGCCGGTTGCTCAGTGGTAGAGCGTCAGCCTGGCATGCAGAAGTCCCGGGTTCGATTCCTGGCCAGGGCACACAGGAGAAGCGCCCATCTGCTTCTCCACCCCTCCCCCTCTCCTTCCTCTCTGTCTCTCTCTTCCCCTCCCGCAGCCGAGGCTCCATTGGAGCAAAGATGGCCCGGGCGCTGGGGATGGCTCCTTGGCCTCTGCCCCAGGCGCTAGAGTGGCTCTGGTCGCAACAGAGTGACGCCCCGGAGAGGCAGAGCATCGCCCCCTGGTGGGCAGAGCGTCGCCCCCTGGTGGGCGTGCGGGGTGGATCCTGGTAGGGCGCATGCGGGAGTCTGTCTGTCTCTCCCCGTTTCCAGCTTCAGAAAAAAAAAAAAGAGAGAGACTATATGAACTAGTTATTTATTTTTCTTGTAAAGATACACAGTGACTCAAATCAGCCAAACAAAAAGGTTTTCAAGTGTGGGTTTTAAGTGATGCATGGAGAATAGGGGATAATAGAGGGAATGCTAGATTTCTTTAAGGCACTTGAAGTTTGCCTTTGCATGGCATTCACATTCCACTAGAGCTTGTTTTTGCGGTTTTGTCCCTGGGATATGCGTGTTTGTTGAAGCAGGCCTGCTTGGTGAAGGTGGGGTGGTGGGGGACTCCAACCAGTTTGAGGGTCAGCTCCTCCCTCCTTCTAGAGAACCTATGGAATCCATCCTTAGAGAGAAAGGGTGCTCAATCTTTGGCGAGGCCACAGATTGGTACGTGGGGAGGATGAGAAGTCATGGGGGGCTTCCTGGAGGCGGTGGGGCTGGAGTTGGCCCCCAGGAGGGCAGTTGCCCAGGTTTCTGCAAACAAGATTGCAAGAGCACTTTTCCACAAGCTTGCCTGGTTCCCTACGGCAGCCCTGCAACTAGGTCAGCTGGGAGAGCCCGCAGTTAGGACACTTGAGGAGGGGGAAAGTGTCCAATCCTGCCTCAGTTTCCCCATTTAGACCAGGACATCCCTAGATCCCCTTTATCTCTGGCATGCCTTTGGAGAGGGAGCAGAGGGGTGTGGATGAAGAAGCGAGCTTGAGTTCAGAGATCAGTTTGTTACTTCCGCGGGGTGTCCTCGGGCAAGTCACGTCGCTGCCCGCACCTCAGTTTCCTCCTCTGTCAAATGAGGATAATAGCGACACCTGCCTCACTGAGTCGTTTTGAGGCACAAGTGAGGTAATGCATACAAAGTGCTTACCACAGAGCTGGCACTGGGTCAACGCCTGTCATTATAAACTGCTGCCTGCGCTGTTGTTTTTAGCTGGGGACACACCTCTCCTCCTTCACCTCTCCCCTGCCGCTGGGTTCCTGTTGTTGACATCCTCCTCACCAAGTAGCACAGGGATTTTAAGTATTTATATCCCTGCTGGAATTTCTCTTTGCATTGTCTAGTTAATTACCTGATTGAATTAAGGCAAACAATTTCACTTCCTTTCCTGTGCAAGGGCAGGAAGTGGCCTGGTGCTTTCTTTGCTGTGGTTGAGATGATGATTGAACTATTGGGTGTGCGAGGATGATGGTGCCTTCTCTCCCCCCCACTCCTTCGGAGGCTCCCCTTAGAATAGCTCCACAGGCCGCATAAAAATCATTCAGCAGCCATGTGCTTGGGAAACACAGATCTTGTTGAGGATGTTGATGGGTTTGGTCACATGTTTCTGCGGGTGCCAACTTGCTGTTTGGTCACCTTCTTGTCCATTCCTGGAGGGATGATTGAAGACTCATTCTAAATATTTAGAATGAATGACCTGTGTATATAATGGAAGTGTTCTGGCCGATGGAGTATATAAATCAATAACCAAGGTGTAGGTAGAAGGCTTCCATGGGGCGGAGTCATCAGCTCTTCTCCATGCCTTGATGGTACTGCTGGCAGTTGGGTTCTGGGCAGGGAAGTACAGTGGTTAAGAGCCTGGGTTCTGAAATTGATGTGCTGGGGGCTTCCAGCCCCTGCCCTTGCTGCTTGGTGCTTTATGAATTAGGGCAGCCTCTTAGCTTGTCCTTGACCAATAAGAACCAGCTGTCATTGTAGGGAGGGCTACAATGGCCCCTGCTTCCTAGGAATATAATAAGAATGGTGCTTCCTACCGTGCCAGCACGTGGTGAGTACTCCTACAAGTAGGCCTTTGTTTTTACTCAAAGACCTTAAGAACATCCCTTATATTCTTATCTCAAGACCCACCCCAGTCTGACTTTCTAGCCTCAACTCCTTCTCTCTGGTAACAATCCAGACGGCATGCAGAGGGCTCTTCCACTTCTGGCTCCTGCATGGGGAGTCCTCTCTCCATGGGATGTCCCCTACCCTGTCTTTGCTCCTCCTCTTTCTTCGGAATTATCTCAAGTACTGTAACCTCCATGAAATATCCCTGTAGCGCCCCAACCGGTCCTCTCTCAGTGCCTGGTTACGTCCTCGTTATGTCTCACAGCTGCCACCATCTTTGGCGCAAGTGTGTTTCATGCAGTGACAGTGTGGGGAGACGCTTTGTAGGAAAGGAGTTTGGGAAAAGGCTGCGTACTTTATTTATGCCCATTCGTGCAGTACCAATCCCAGCAGCAGTTTAAAAGGCTCTGAGAAGTCCCACGGTGAAGAAGCCTGCCGCCCTTTGTTTGCCTGAGGACGCGCAAACCTCTGAGCATAGGACTCTTTCTCCTTGGAATACCTGTTGGCAAGGCTTTGTGACGTTCTTAGGGATGCGGCATTGTGACAGCTATATAATATTTTGATGCTATCTCCCGTTTTGCATCAGGAAAACCAAGGCCCAGAAGGCGCAGTAGCTGTCTCTCTGCACGCCTCCATCAGCTCCTGGAATGACTGACAGATCCTTTATGTGGATGTCCAGGGCCAGGTGGTGAGAAAGGGCTGGGAGTGACAGCCAAGGACCTTCTCTCAGAAGAGCTTTTGGCCTTCGAGGGTATAAGATGGACACGTAGAATAGAGAGAGATTAGCTGCCGATCCTGTATCCCTGATCCCTAGTGTAACAGGAGCCCTGGCCCTGTCTGTCTCCCCGCCAGGGAAGGACACGAGAGTCAGATGTCCTCTGAGAACCCAGCACTGTGTCGGTGACCAGGGACCCCAGCACTCGGGCCTTCCCGCCTCCCACCCGATCCCCTTGGACTCCCACGACCCCACTGTGGATTAGTCCTGCAGGGGCATAGCCAAGGGCGAGGACCGCAGGGAAGAGAAGCATCTCCTGTTTATCAATGCACGGGCTTCCCTTTCATTCTGGGGGAAAATGCTCCTTTAAGATTCCTCTTTTATTATCTAAAATTCTCAAGGGAGCAATTACCTGCCGGTGGGAGTTATCTGCCGTCTTTATCCTAGCGCCTGTCTGCCCGAGTTCCTTCTTGGAGGAAATGACTCGGGTAATTCAGAACTGTGTTTTCGGAGAGGGTGCTGGTGCAGAGGCAGGGGATGCCCACAAGCGCGTCTGCCAAGGCGTTGGCGGCCAGTGGCGCTGCCGGTGACGGCTATGGTGGGGGGAGGGACAGCGACTGAATTGATGTGTTTCTTACCTTTACATTTCCTCCCTCTAGTGTTTGAAGCCGCGTGGGTTGTGGGGGAGCTCGCCTGACGGTGGAACTGGGGCAGGTGTACTGAAGGAAAGGAGGAGCTGAGAGGCAGGTGTCGGGTCTGAGGGGATTGGTCACCCCTCACCCGCCACAGGCAGGTGGGCATTGGCCCCGACCTGACCCCTAGCCCTGGCCCTCACCTCCTGGTCTGCCGGAGAGCCAGGGAGGCAGTGACGACTCCTCAGAGAGCCTTTAGGGACGCCAGCTGCTGTGACTCGGCCTGAACTTTCTTCTGGGCGGACCGAGGTGCTGGCTCTGGACCCTGCCACCCGGGGCACTGCTGTCTCCTGGGAGGAAGGGCAGGTGATTGGGAATGCGGAGAACAGCTTGATGGGAGGACCTCGGTGTGAGGGGGCCCAGTGGCACTGGGAGGTTGATCTGCTCAGTGACTAAAAAGGCAGTGGGAGGGATTTCTCCCCAAATGTACCCCCAGCTAATGTCCAGAGAAGGCTCCATTTCAGATGAGTGAATGCTCTAGGCGAGAGAGGACAGGCGTGGACCGGAAGGTCTCTCACTTCTGGGGCTTGTCTGGAGGAAGCAGCACGGTGCAGTGGCTTCCGTGGACTCTCTCTTCTCCCCTCCCTCTAGCCCTCCTCCCAGGCCCATGGCACAGGTTTGGGACCAGCCCCAGAGCTGGCCTGTCCTTTGTCTAATGACCACCCACCCCTGTGAGGCCTGGATACAGGTCCCTTCCACAGCCTCCTGTCTGAGTGTCATGTGGTATTTCCATCCCCATTTTACAGATGAGGAAACTGAGGCCCAGGAGGATCTGTCCAAGTTCCCTCCGCACTCCTAGTCTCCTGACTCCTGGTCCAGGACATCGGAGGGCCCAAGAGCGTGTGAATTGCTCAGCAGGGGAGGGGTACTTTCTCTGAGTCCATCACAGCTCTTAGCTGGACTTGGAGCTGTGGCTGGTTGCTTGAGTCTGTGTCTGACCACCTCTAACGGGGGAGCTCCTAAAAGACAAGGGCTCTTGGTCACCTTGGGGATCACCCCTCAGTGCCCAGCTCAGTGCTTACACAGAGGGTCAGCCAGAGCCTCTTCAGGTACAATGGCAAAAAAAAACCCCCAAAACAAAAAAACCTGTCAATCTGGCCAAAGTTAAAATGATTTTATGGTCTTTATATATCAATACCATATATACCATATGGTATATATGGTATATATGGTGTGTGTGTGTGTGTGTGTGTGTATACACACACACACCAGAAAAAAATATATGTATTTTTTTGTGTGAGAGAGAGACAGAGACAGGAGAGGGACAGATAGGGACCGACAGACAGGAAGGAGAGAGATGAGAAGCATCAATTCTTTGTTGTGGCACCTTAGCTTTTCATTGATTGCTTTCTCATATGTGCCTTGACCAGGGGCTACAGCAGACCGAGTGAGCCCTTGCTCAAGCCAACGACCTTGGGCTCAAGCTGGCTACCTTGGGGTTTCGAACCTGGGTCCTCTGTGTCCTAGTCCAGTGCTCTATCCATTGCGCCACTGCCTGGTCAGGCTGGTCTCTGGTATCTAAAGAACTAAGAAAGTCAGTGAGTTAGTGAGGATGTGATATCTGTTTCTCTCCTCCCACTTTCCCCCAATTCTAAGCTCTGTTTCTCCACTTATCTGTGAGTGGGGAAGTGGGTC